>NC_061508.1:340553477-340593852 GCF_022539505.1 Lolium rigidum
AAACCCTAGGGCGGGGACCCCGCAGATCTACCCCTATAGCTTTCTCCGTGTGACGTGTGTAACAATGGATTTTTTTATTTGCTTTGGTTTGTTTAGGACATATGTACATGGGAAACCATAGGTTGGGCTTACTTTACCATAAAATAGGCTCCATTTTAGCCGTACTCAGGAGTTTGCACATACAGTATCCCGGATTTTCACCAAGTGCCGGCCCATGTCCGCGAAAATCGTCAACGCCGGGTACATGCAAGGTTAGCCAAACCCTACATCACACTTGTGCACATATGCTAGGGACATATGCAAGTTTTTAAGCGGTTCCGACGCTCCGCTGATCTGTATCTTCGGAAACCCTAGGGCGGGGACCCCGCAGATCTACCCCTATAGCTTTCTCCGTGTGACGGTGTAACAATGGATTTTTTTATTTGCTTTGGTTTGTTTAGGACATATGTACATGGGAAACCATAGGTTGGGCTTACTTTACCATAAAATAGGCTCCATTTTAGCCGTACTCGTGAGTTTGCACATACGCATCCCGGATTTTCACCAAGTGCTCGGCCTATGTCTGCGAAAATCGTCAACGCCGGTACATGCAAGGTTAGCCAAACCCTACATCACACTTGTGCACATATGCTACGGACATATGCAAGTTTTGCGGTCCGACGTCCGCTGATCCGTATCTTCGGAAACCCTAGGGCGGGGACCCCGCAGATCTACCCCTATAGCTTTCTCCGTGTGACGGTGTAACAATGGATTTTTTTATTTGCTTTGGTTTGTTTAGGACATATGTACATGGGAAACCATAGGTTGGGCTTACTTTACCATAAAATAGGCTCCATTTTAGCCGTACCGGGAGTTTGCACATACGGATCCCGGATTTTCACCAAGTGCCGGCCTATGTCTCGCGAAAATCGTCAACGCCGGATACATGCAAGGTTAGCCAAACCCTACATCACACTTGTGCACATATGCTACGGACATATGCAAGTTTTTAAGCGTGTTCCGACGCTCCGCCGATCCGTATCTTCGGAAACCCTAGGGCGGGGACCCCGCAGATCTACCCCTATAGCTTTCTCCGTGTGACGATGTAACAATGGATTTTTTTATTTGCTTTGGTTTGTTTAGGACATATGTACATGGGAAACCATAGGTTGGGCTTACTTTACCATAAAATAGGCTCCATTTTAGCCGTACTCGAGAGTTTGCACATACAGATCCCGGATTTTCACCAAGTGCTGGCCTATGTCCGCGAAAATCGTCAACGCCGGTACATGCAAGGTTAGCCAAACCCTACATCACACTTGTGCACATATGCTACGGACATATGCAAGTTTTTAAGCGGTTCCGACGCTCCGCCGATCCGTATCTTCGGAACCCTAGGGCGGGGACCCCGCAGATCTACCCCTATAGCTTTCTCCGTGTGACGGTGTAACAATGGATTTTTTTATTTGCTTTGGTTTGTTTAGGACATATGTACATGGGAAACCATAGGTTGGGCTTACTTTACCATAAAATAGGCTCCATTTTAGCCGTACCAGGAGTTTGCACATACAGTATCCCGGATTTTCACCAAGTGCCGGCCTATGTCTCGCGAAAATCGTCAACGCCGGTACATGCAAGGTTAGCCAAACCCTACATCACACTTGTGCACATATGCTATGGACATATGCAAGTTTTTAAGCGGTTCCGACGCTCCGCTGATCCGTATCTTCGGAAACCCTAGGGCGGGGACCCCGCGGATCTACCCCTATAGCTTTCTCCGTGTGACGATGTAACAATGGATTTTTTTATTTGCTTTGGTTTGTTTAGGACATATGTACATGGGAAACCATAGGTTGGGCTTACTTTACCATAAAATAGGCTCCATTTTAGCCGTACCATGAGTTTGCACATACGGATCCCGGATTTTCACCAAGTGCCGGCCTATGTCTCGCGAAAATCGTCAACGCCGGTACATGCAAGGTTAGCCAAACCCTACATCACACTTGTGCACATATGCTACGGACATATGCAAGTTTTTAAGCGGTTCCGACGCTCCGCCGATCCGTATCTTCGGAAACCCTAGGGCGGGGACCCCGCAGATCTACCCCTATAGCTTTCTCCGTGTGACGGTGTAACAATGGATTTTTTTATTTGCTTTGGTTTGTTTAGGACATATGTACATGGGAAACCATAGGTTGGGCTTACTTTACCATAAAATAGGCTCCATTTTAGCCGTACCAGGAGTTTGCACATACGCATCCCGGATTTTCACCAAGTGCTGGCCTATGTCTCGCGAAAATCGTCAACGCCGGGTACATGCAAGGTTAGCCAAACCCTACATCACACTTGTGCACATATGCTACGGACATATGCAAGTTTTTAAGCGGTTCCGACGCTCCGCTGATCCGTATCTTCGGAAACCCTAGGGCGGGGACCCCGCAGATCTACCCCTATAGCTTTCTCCGTGTGACGGTGTAACAATGGATTTTTTTATTTGCTTTGGTTTGTTTAGGACATATGTACATGGGAAACCATAGGTTGGGCTTACCAGGAGTTTCCACATACAGTATCCCGGATTTTACCCCTATAGTCTATAATCTGCCTGAGTTTTGGGACCATTCCCACCCTCCGATGCTCGATTTCTGACGACACACAATAATGATACACTTAAGAACTTGAGACCCACACACGTTACAAAGCACTTAAATAACTAGACCCACACACAAACCAAAACACTTAAAGAACTAGACCACACACAAACCAAAGCACTTAAAGAACTACACCCACACACGAAGCAAAGCACTTAAAAACTACACTACTAACACACAAACCAAAACACTTAAAAAACTAAACCCACACACGAACAAAGCACTTAACACCGGGTCGACACATGACCCGTTAGACACACGGACTCGACACACACACATACTAATCAGTTCTCGAAATCTTCGTCCTCGCTAGGGGTGTCCTCTGAAGCGGTACTTGAGAGGTACGAAAACCACCGTTCATCATTTTCCCCCCATGTCGACGCCTCCCCTTTGGCATACTCCGCGTCATATTCGGCCCTCCTCTGCCGCTTTCCCGCCCTCCTCTCTCTCCTGTACGCTCGCTTCTCCTTCCGGAATGCGCGCGTGGCCGCGACGTCTCCGGGATGGTCTCCGCGCCACCGTGCCATGAACCGCTCGTCCGCCTCGGTGGTATCAATCCGCCGCTGGCCATCTCCGAACCGCTGCGCTTCACCCTCCGAGCGAAGTAGCGGCTCGCAGAGAGACTCTCGGCTTCCGTCGGAGACCCGACCTCCGGGAAGTTCAATTCGTGGCGCGACCGGCCAAACCTCCAAGCCGCAACGTCGTATGCGCGGGCAGCAGCCTCCTTCGTGTAGAAGGTGCCGAGCCACACACGCACACCACCGGCGGAGATTTCGGACGCGAAATGGCCCGCAGCCCGCCGGGCGAACGCCGATGAAGCCCGTGTTGCTACGGCGACGAGGAGCCATCTCGACGGCAGCTGAGCTCGAGAGGATTCTTGTGGTGTTTTTTGGATGAGAGAGTTGATGAGGAGAGAAATGTTGCTGGTGATGTTAGTGTTGAGAAGACATGGCTATATATAGGACGACGAGGGCTGAAACGGCGGGAATAATTGGCGGGAGAGAATGGGCGCGAGAAGAATGGCGGGAGGGAAGGAGCGGGGAAAAATGGCGGGAACCTGTCGGCCGACGGCCCGGCCGTCGGCCTACATAGGAAGTGGCGCGAAAAGAATGGCGCGAATAAGGGCGGGAAGAAGGAAAATTTGGCGGGGAAGCTGTGCCGACGGCCTGGCCGTCGGCCCACATCACGCCGTTTGCCACCTGCTGACGCCGTTGTCGGTGGCTGTCTGTGGCCCCACCATCTGTCCATGTGCCGACGGCTAGGCTACGTGCCGTCGGCACGGACTGGGTTTGTGCCGACGGCCAAAGTGTGCCGACGGCGGCCGTCGGCTCTGGTGATTCTGTGCCGACGGCCAGGCTGTGCCGACGGCTACTTTGCTGGGCTGACGGCGAGCGAGGCTGTGCCGACGGCGACCGTCGGCACAGATTCTGACCGTCGGCACGTCGGCGGGTTCCCGTAGTGTCTTTTCCATGCAAGCGCACATGGCTTCTTAGGACGTACTGCAGTGCTTCTTGTCGACGGTTCGTTGTTGCATGTGTGGACTACGGAGTACTTTTTTTTTTCCCAGAATTAAGGCTAGCTAGCATGATGGAGTTGAATTCGGTGTGACAAGTGCATGCATCAAGCACGACTAAGGACTACTCTTCGGTGTCAGATATCGTGCCGGGCTTAAGCCCTGCGACGCTTGTACGTTATGCACTTCCAAGGTTATGCCTACGGGTAAACCTATATTTTCCCTAGATGTCAATATTACAATCTCCACCCTAAATTAATTGGCTCAACTTTTAAGTTCATTAATCTAAAATGGAGGAAATATAATACGCGCATAACAAAATATTGAATAGCTAGACGGTTTTGCAACCAGGACTATGGAATCAGGACTACAACTGAAGGCCCATCCACGTGGGTTGCGTGCGCGCATTGGGCCAAAGGACCTTTAGTCTCGGTTGGTGTTACAAACGAGGACTAAAGACCATGACGGCTATTTTTTATTCAATTTTTTCTTTATTTTTTCCACTCCCTCCTTTTTCTATTTTTTTCAGAATTTCTAGTATTTCATTTATTTGACTAGTTTAGTCTTTAACTACAGTTAATATTAGGTCAAATTGATCACTTGTGGTCAACCTTACCGCTAGGTTACCCATCCTCAGACTGCTCCAACACTAGCACGCTTAACTTCAAAGTTCCTTTCGTCCTGCTTACAAATGCGGAGCGCACGTGTTATTGATACAAGTATCATATCAATCTTATAAACCTGTTGGAATTCTAAATAATTCTTTTAATAAATAAATTTAATGATGTAATAATAATCTTGAATAATTTTTTTTTTCAAAACCTAAAACCTAAAAAAAATTAGACTTCTTTTTGGCAGTTTGAGAATCTAAAAATTGGATGACCAAGTAAACACAGGTGAATTCCGATGTAACTTTTCTCCTAGATATATTTTCATATATTAAACGTTTTCCCAAGTTCGTATGCAAAAGATATTCCCATTTACCAAAAAAAACCCTTTTTGCCAAAATAAGTTAAAATTCATGTTTATTATTTTTCATAATAACTAGATCACCTAATCTACCTACATCTAAAAGAATTTTTAATTTTCTATTATTTTCTTTTGTATTTTACAAAGCTAAAAAGGTAATTAGGGAGGTGTGTGGAGCCAAAAAGAACACAACAAAAACCTTTAGTTCTGGTTTGTACGAGTAACCGGGAGTAAAGGTTTTCGCACCAGAGATACCTGTCACAACCCACTTACTCATGGTTGGTGTCTCCAACCGGGACTAAAGGTCCTATAACGAACCATGATTAAAACTTTTCGGCGTCATAACCGTTCGAACCGGGAATAATGTGAGCATTAGGCCTGAGCCAAACACACTAATGCTTCGTGTAGCTCCTAACAAAAGACCTATTTTCTACTAGTGTTCCTTCGTTCTCGCAAAATATAATAGTAGCACTACATTCGGCAAAATAACTCTGGAACAAACCACGATTAGCGACAAAAATTCTGCTTCCGTACTAGAGGGCAAACATAAACAAGCACTAGCAACTAGCAAGACACCACATGATGCCGCCAGCTTGCCATGCCGCGTTCTACACTTGTATTTTCGTAGGACCGAGTCCGTTGCTTGATCACATGGGAGCCCAGCTCAGCCCAGCTCACTTGTGACTCTAGTCAAGAATCCACTAAACAAAAGGAGCTCCTCGACCTGAAGGTACGGTACTACTGTACTAGTTTATGCAAGAAGTGGCACGTCCATGGTGGGAGCCATGCCGTACCGTCCGGAATCACGGGCCGTTATGCTAGTCCAGTGGATTCCGTTCTGTACGCCAATAATGCAGTTGCTATTATCATACCCAAGCATCCGATCAATTTGTCCATGTCTCGATCGATCACCACCAGCACTTGGAAGTTACGTACGTGCGTGATCGTTCCAACTAAACAATGCAACTAAACTTGCCAAACTCGGCATCTATATATAAACTGTATAAACGTCAAGTGCTTCCATAGTACAGGAGCACCACCGGTCCGTACAATGATATGCCTCTGCTTAACAAATGGCGTTATGTGTTTGTCACATGCACACGGTGGCGTGCTTGCATATTATAAGAGCAGGTCTAACAGACCCCGTAAAAGGGGCAAACCCGTATAATAACCGCCGGTTTGAGGGTTTCGCGTCTACCCGGCCGTCTAGCACGCCCCGTAAAAACGGCCCCCGAATCGTTTTTTGCTGCTTTCGAGTACGGGCGGGTCCTCGCCCCTACTTGTGCGGGGTGGGAGCGGGGATAGTGGGCGAAACCACTATCGCCCACTCCATCGCGCGGGAAGCATTTCGCCGAGCCAACCGCCGCCGCCGCCGCCGATCTCCTCCCCGCGCCATTCCCGGCCGGATCCGGCCGCCATGGACCGTCCGCAAGAGCCGCCTACCGCCGGCGGTACACCTCCTTCGGGCGCGGTGGTTGATGTCCCCGTCGGAGGTCCGCCGGCCGCCGGCGTCGTGTCGGCCATGATCGCCTCCACCATCCCGTCGAAGAGGAAGAGGATCCCGAAGCAGTTCTTCGACCGGCGCCGGCGGCCGCCGATTCAGCGGCGAGCGCCGCCGGCTGCCAAGAAGACGGGCCGGGTGAAGACCAAAGCCGCCGGCCGAGGGGTGTGGCGCCGGCCAAGGCGCGGACCAAGGCAACCGCCGCATCGGCCTCGCGCCTCCGCCGGCCTCCAAGGTCACGACTCCTCCTCCGTCCGTTCCGGCCGTTGCGCCGCCCGCGCCGCCCGCGCCGCCGCCAACCACCATCGACGTAGACAAGGTGTTCGATGTTGAGTCCACAACATCGTACATGGACATGCTCAACGATTCCGCGGTGAATTTGGACGCCGGTATCGGTGCATTCGATGGGGAGTGCAATGTTGAAGAGATTGATGAGGAGGAGGAGGATGAGGGTGACGAGGAGGAGGTGGTTGAGGTTGATCCGGCTGCCGCCGGTTCTTCGTCGACGCCGAAGCCACGCACGGCGAACTACAGCCGAGATCGAGGACGTCATCTTGGTCCGTGCTTGGAGCAAGGTGGGGATGGATGCGTGCACCGGAGTGGACCAAGGCGGCAAGCGCTATTGGCAGCGCATTGAGGATCAGTACCACCAGCTGAAGCCTCGCACGAAGAGCATGGCGGACAGATCCTACCGCTCCCTTGAAGGCCGATGGAACATCATCAAGCCGGCTTGTTCTCGTTGGATTATGATCGTGTTGTGATGTTAAAACTATGAATTATGCATCACATATTTTGGATGTGCTATGTTTGATGTCAAATTGTTGTGCAAATTTCGTCTAAAACCCTCGTTTGAGGGCCAAAGCTCGGGCGAGCTAGCGAGCCCGTATCTCACCCCGTAAAACAGAATATTCTGTTTTACGGGGTGGGGATACGGGCTCGCTAGCTCGCTCGAGCTTTTGGCCGGCAAATCCGGATACAGGGCCCTTTACTCGTGTTATACGGGGCGAAAAAATACGGGGCCTGTTAGACATGCTCTAAGCAGTTGAAACTTTCGCCATCCTTGGCCGATGGGCTGTTGACGATCGACGTCAATGTTGATCCGTCTTTCAAAGTTACGCGATTGCTAATTTTGGATTTTTCTCTGTGCGTCCACGTACGTACGTCACCGGTCGGTCTGAACTTTGACGAAAATCGGACAGCTTGATTGATAGCTGCGCCGGGAGCCATCGATTGATCGAGATGGGACCTTATCAGCCGGTTCGGCTGAAAACCCTGACAATAATTCAAACCCCAGGCCTACCATGCATTTTGTTACGCGTGAGTCGTGACTAGGGGAAGACATCATGAACACACCCAAATTCTAAACCTAAATTCTACAATTAAAATAGAATCAACACTAAACATAAATAGTCATGAGACTCCATCTTTGTTAAAATTAAGGGCTACAATTTCTTGTTCATGGGAATTGCCATATAAAGAACCAAACCAATCAACACAAAAACTTTATAGTTGCGGAAGCACCAGACTTGAATTAAGGCGAGCGGCCGAACCTGGCTGGTCTAGCCCTGTCCGACAAGAACATGAGGTTGCTGAGTGGCCATCACAAGTTCATGTTGGCAGCGGCGGGCGGTGGGGGAAGTCGTGGAGGAGGCAATCAAGAGAGGGGAGTCATCTTGCAGGGGATCTGGAGTGTGGCGTGAACCATCAGCGCAAGTTAGGTCTCAGGAATCCTGGTCGACTAGGGATCAAGGGAAGAGAGTATCAGAGCCAGAGCGAGCAAGAGTTGACAGAATGACAACAAGAGAAAGCTCTCTGGAACAGGAAAAAATGGCCAACTAGCGACATGCACTTTTAGAACCTTGGTGCGCACATCAAGTTTTTCAAAAATTGAAAAAAATACAATTGAAAGTTACAAAAAATATTGAAATAGAATTTTGCATACACATATTATGTTGATATTTACTCGTGTAAGTTTTCACGGAAAAATACGATTGTATGTGGCTTGGACGAAAATGACAAAATGTCCAAATGACAGTATAATGTTTACATTTGTACTATTTACGGGCATAGAAACTTCCATTTTCTTATTTTTGTGTAGGTCACATACAATCGTATTTATTCGTGAAAACTTACACAAGTAAGTATCAACATAATATATACATACGTGCATTTTTCCAAATTATTCTGAAATTTAAAATAGCATTATTTTGAAATTTTCATAACTGGATGCGCGCACACATCTATTTCGTTTGGTATTTTCCGGCCAACTAGGCCCAATTGTACAAAATAGCGGTAGTGCTAGAAAATTCAGAAATCTAGGATGGGGCTTGTCCCACCCGGCCCACCCATTGTGTCCGTCCATGGATAGAGGTCTACTTCTACCTGTTGTCTTAAGTCAAATTTTCTTAAATTTGAATAAGTTTACTGAAAGACGTGGCCACATTTATTTCCTCCATTCAGCATTACTTTTTGCTATGTGTTTAGTCAAAGTAAATATTTTTAAGGTTTGACTAAATATTTAGAGGAAAATATTAAAATCTACAATGTAAAATATTATATGCATTTGCTATCACGGATGCTAATATTTCTACCAATATTTTTTTTGTCAAACTTAATGAAATTTGACTATGATTAAATCCAGAATGCAAAGGAAATAAAAACAGATGGAGTATTACTTGATCCACTTTAAATTTTAAATTCATAATATACCGATATGATGTCATATATGTTGCTAATATTTATATGTTTGGTCAATTTTAAAAATAAATTAATATAAAAATTAAAATCAGACTTATTCAATGGCAGAAGGATTAGATACTAAATGGCAACTAGATGCATCGCGGACCCAGAAAAATATATGAGTTGGGGCAAATCAAATTAGTGGGGGCATTCTTTGTATAAATTTGCAAAATCTAAAGAAATTTCAGTCAAATGTGAACAAGCACTAAAGGAATTCGAATTTTTGAGTGGAGGCGCATGCCCCCACTAAGCTGCACTTGGGTCTGCCCCTGATCTAAGGGCATCTCCAGCGGCACGATGATTTTTTATGTCCATTTTTGACTTCAGTTTTTTCTTTTGAAAGTTGAAATTTCAAACCGCGATAGCAACGGATTAACAGGGTGCACGTCTGATCCAGAGCTGTAGGCGACGAGGCTGCACGCAATAATGCTATGTTTACGGACAATTTATTACTGAATGATTCTTACGGGCGTACATGGTGTGCTGATGACCGTCGTGCGCTGAATTCTCGAGACAACTGCTTCAACCTGCAGCGCTTGAGTGATGCCACGGATGTGTCCCTAAGCTAACCGTAAGAGCATCTCCATCGGTGCTGCCCCTACCCCGATAGTGATTTGGGACCCGGCGTGGTTTTTGGGCTCACACCGGTGCGTCTTAAATGGTGCTGGCTAGTTTTCGAGCCCAATAGAATCGCCGGCATCCCCCTGCCGGCCCCTTGGCGAAGGGCGCAAATCGGACGCGCCGGCGCCTCGCGGCATGACGGTTTTCGGGGTGGGGGCGCCTTGTCAACGAGAGGGCACGACCGTTCGCATCGGCCGCGATGCGAGAAAGTTGGTTTTCAGCGTTTAATGGTCTTCGTGCGGAAACCGAGGGGCGACTAGGGTGGCGACTGGCCACCCGGTGTCCAGTCGCCTACGCCGTCGTAAATGCGGGCAGTTGCCACCACTATTTAGTACGTACGCCGTCCAATACCGCAGTGCTATCATCTCATCTCCACCACCGCCGCCGCCGCGCCATTTTATCCTCTCCACCTCAAAAATGCCACGCCGTCTTAAGACGACGCACTCCATGCTTGGCCTCAACGGCCGCGCGCTTCCTGCGGTGCTTCCACCGCCACCGCAGCCGGAGCCAGCCTGACGCGGACTACAGCTCCGGCGATGCCACGGACCCACGGTTCGCGGCGTGGCACGAGGCCTACATCGTAGATGCGGAAGCTGAGGCGGCGGAGGAGGCGGCGCAGTGGGGCGAGTAGCTGCAGGCCCCCTCCCCTCCCCCGACCCGGATCAGGCGGCAATTCTGGCGTCGTTCAACGCGCAGCGGTTCCGGAGGTTGAAGGAGGAGCAGTGGGAGTTCATCAACGACGCTAATCTCGAGCACGCCCTCGAGATCTCGCGCCAGCGAGCGGCCACCGGCCGCGGAGGAGGCGGGACGCCTCCTCATTGAGGCAGAGCGATAGAAGCTCTACGAGCTCAACGCTCATCGCTACTACGAGGCGTTCACCCGCGAGCAAACGAGGTGCACCGAGAACGAGGCTTCTCGGCAAAGGCTGGAAGCGCAGGAACAGCGTCGTCGGCAAGCTCCTGCGACGTCGGCCGCCATTTTCCACCGCTAGATGCGCGAAGCAAGGGACGAGGGGCGGGTACGGACGCATGTGGCAAAGGCAAATAACGGCGACGAGGCTGGCCCGTCGCGCGCCCGAACCGACGGCCAGTAGATTAGGATTAAGTTTAAGTTTTATTTAGGTTTAAATTGGAGTTATTTTTGTCTAAATTTTGTATGAATTTTATATGAATTTCAGTTTTTAAATGTCATTTTAAATTTAAATTTTTATTGGGGCTACACTGTGAGGGAAGCCGGTGTGGGAGAACTGGAGAAGCATCTTCAAATAGAGGATGCTCTGCCGGCGACTCCCATATGGCAGTGCCGGTGCCTCTGCCGGCGACTATTTGGGGGACGTCCGGTGGAGATGCTCTAAGAAATTTTTGTAGGTGTAACATTGTTCGGGCTGCGCACGTGCATGAGTAAACCCCGATGGTCAACTTATGACAGATGGATAGGCCAACTCGCCTCACGATCATCTTCTTTCTGTTTTAGAAGAGTTACCTGACCATCACCTGGGTTGCAGACTTGCAGTTTCCAGCTTCAACATTTGAACAAAGAAATCACTACTTCTTGATGCGTGCTCCGTACGCTGGGCCGCTTCGGTACATTGCGATGCGGGGTCACAGAATCATAACAGAGCCCAATCAACCCATCGAGCTGGGCTTTAATTTGTCCCGTTTGTACAAAATATGTAACATACATTTTACTGTACTAACAGAAGAATCGGCGCCCACTGATTAAAAGTTTTGCCTAGTTACTGATTGTTAAGAAGGAGATTAGGTTCTAAAAAAAGGAGATTAGGGCAAGAGAAGTAGCTTTTGATGAGGAACACTTCTGTCATGATGGCACAAACAATAGTAGTGAGACGTACCTGCTAACCAGAGTTTCTAAATAATAATAATGAGGACGTGGGCATAGCTCAGTGGTTGGGGTCGAATCCTGTCAGGAACGAATTTCTGGAATTCTCACGCCGAGGTCCCGCTTCTAATATATCATTTAGTGTCTAGTTCCTCCTACCACTAATTCATTTTTAAAAAATAATGATATGGGGCACCCTTTGCCTAGCGTACATTGTCATGCTATATTTTTCGATGAATAAAGCGGCTTAAAACCCTCTAAACAACATAATTTCTACTTAGAATGCCGCCCATTTTCCAACAAAAAGAAGACTAGTAGTAAAAAAACCTAAAAATACTTGGAGGGGAAAACTACATTAATGACACATGCTTTAATTGCGTGCTTAGTGCGGAGGAAAATTGCCATTTTTTCAAAGCAGCTGGTTCATCTGCTGCCTTTTTGTTAAAGTAATAAATAAATTTATCGCTAAAACCAGTAGCGATATTGTTAGACGGATATACCCGAAAACCACTCGAATTATGGCACCACATGCGCAACATTGTGGGCCAAAATGTCAAAAACAAGAGATCTATGGACAATACCCTCATGCACCAGATAAAAAGCGATCGATCTCGACGTGAGTTTACCGCTTTCTAATGAAGAAAGTGACGCTTCCCTTCTACGCATTCCTCATGACATATATGAGGACCGAGGTGATCGCCACAAAGGAAAACCACCAACTGAAACCATGGTGCATTAACATGCGTATATATATTGTGTCCACGGAAGATCTGTTCTTTAGAGAACTAGCACTTACTATAACCTAAAATTTCTTCTTCTTTCGGAGTCATGTCATGTGACCTTTTGGATCAAAGGTAGATATTCAACTTTCAAGAGCATTCAAGGCATTATCCAAGAGAAAGAAATGCAGGAAAGCAGCAGGGCAGGCCCATAAGCCGGGCAAACGGTGCGCCCGCACTGGGCCCGAGCCCCGGCCCAGCGAGTAGTTCTATTAGTATAGTCCATTTTTTTATTTTTTCAATCCTTACGAAAAAAGGCCCATGTGCTGATGCTCAGCCCAGCCAGACCAGCACATACACGTACGGTACGGAGTACAGAAAACCAATCGATCCAGGGATCGATCGATTTGCTGGTTTCCCTTTTCGACTTCTCCAGCTCTCTTCTGTCCTCTAGACCACTGGCCGGACGAAACGATCAATCTCCTCGTCTCCTCTACTCCTTCTTCCCAAAATCAGGTTGCCGCCGGCCATTAATGGAGCCCAAAGATGCCTCTTCATGTCTTTATCGTTCTCCAGACTTCTCCCTTCAATTCTCAACGTTTTTATGTTTTCCTGATCAAATAGCCAATTCGGGATCCGAGAGGTAAAAAAATTCCGCCCTTACCGTTGCTCTTATAGACTTAGACCTCAATCCACTGTTAAATAGCTCCCTTTTAAGCCGTTATTCAGCTCAAGCAGCCAAGATCCCATAGGCAAAACGAAAAGTGATGGGTTATGGTCTTGATTGGATCACAGAGAGACATAGATTGGCCACTGAGAAAGGGGAAGAAACGTGCAGTTCATGAAGGTGTGGTCTTCTTGTTCATCCGAATCGAGCTTGGCCAGGTGCTCATGTTCCCTCTCTTGACCTTTTTTAGGCAACTTGTATTGTTTATTTGTTGATATATCTTCTAGAAAGGAGTTATGCAGTTGTTCAAAAAGCAATAAAAGAAAAAATAGAGGTGTGTTGATACCATCTTATTAACTAGAACAATATTATAAAAATATTGGTCTTATATGCTAGTGGACTGATTTATTTGAGATGCCAAACAACTGTGCTGGTAATCCGCCTTACGACAAGTATAAGGATAAGGTGGATCACAAATTGGTGATGAGAGGGAACAAATGTAAGTCAATGCACTAACTTTATATTCATAACACAAAAGCTACATGTAACCATCAATTTTGACAAACATATTCATTTTGTAGAAGAAACTGCCTTGCCAAGCCTAGCAAAGTGGATGGTTTGTGGAACCATGATTAGTCCGCTTCACTGAGATAAATCACAAATAATGTTATTTTTAGAGTCATGTTCTGTCATTTTGGGAGTCAAAAGATCATGGATCTATGCTTTATATTATATTGAATATGTTATTGAAATATGAGAATTTTTAGGCTGAAATATACTGATTGGGTAGTTTGTGTGTGTGAATAAGGGCCCCTTATGTCATTTTGCAACTGGGCCCCAAAAAAGTATGTTCCGGCCCTGGAAAGCAGGCCTTCCAGAAGTTCATGTTACCATGAATTCACCCAAGTGCACTAAGCACCTTCTTTTCCAGTTCTTTTTACCGGGCCACGCTCGCACTTGTACATTCTCTGCGCACCTAGTCTAAAACAGGGGAAAGAACGTGCACTACAGAAAACGTAATCTTTGTTGAGTACTAAAAATACTCGGCGAATGTTTAAAAGGACTCGACGAAAGTTTTCTCGGCAAAGTTTTTTGCCGAGTGTCTTTTATCGAATATTCAGCAAAGTATTTTTGCAGTCTATATTGCAGTATCACGCAAAGAAGAGTCCGCCCGACGTCTGCGCTATCCGTCCACCATTCATGCAGACGCATTGGGTGCACCAAATTTAGTGGGCTGATGGATCACAGCGAATTGCTGAAATGAGCTCGACCAGTTCATCTGTTCGCGATGACTGTTTCGGATGTACGAGGGCCGTATTGCTCACCGCTAAACAAATATGTGAGCGTCCATCTATCCAAAGCATTTACAGGCTGCCTTGTCATGGATCCGAGGTAAATCTTTCCGACCAATGAGAATTTTGGTGTATCTATGCCCGCGGCAACACTCGGCAAAGGCCATGTTTTTCATTTTTCCTTTTTATTTCCCTAGTTCTGGCTATAACAACTAAAAACTATGGTGTTTTCCCGAAGCAACTACTAGATAATTTCTCTGATTCAAGGAATAAGGCGTCCTTATTTTACATGCTTTTTATTTGACCAAGAATTACTTTAAATATATATAAATTATTCGTATAAAATTAGCATCATTAGAAAGTGCTTTTCAATACGAATCTAACAATACTAATTAAATATAATATAATCAAGATTTTGTTGTTCAATTTTTATGGTCAAACTTTATCTTGAAATACACGTGCGCCTTAATTGTTAGAACGGAGGTAGTATAAAATAACCCAAAGAAATGACACGACATTAGAACGACACTTTTGTGTCCTACCGATTTCACTGGAAGCGGGCTAGATTTGAATTAAGTGTCAACTTTCATTTATTTCAGATTTGTCGCAAAAATTATACTTGGATCCACGACATGTTATTTTATCACAAATAAAATTTCGGTTTCATGCAGTTCCCTCTGGTGTTCCTCGCAAGACCCATTCGCACCAAAAGCCATTCCGGTGGGTTCCAATTGTAGCACACTTCACTCAAAAAAATAAAAATGGAGAACCTTCACGAGTCATCATTTTAGGTGACTTAGTTGCAACTAAAAATTACAAACTTGGGATATGATAGTTACTCCAAAAGAACCTTCACAAAATGAGCTACCTTCTACGAGGTTCTATGACTTTCAGGGTTAGGTCATGACCTTCGGCATGGCATAGTTTGGCAGAACAAGCCTATATTACACACGTGGGTGGCCCTCGGGATGGGAAGCAATGTTGGAATTATTAGTTTTCCTTTCCATGCCACAAAAAAACACATTTTTCATTTTCTCGGTGCTGATTTTTTTTATGAAATAGCTATAAGAAACGCAATTTGAAATGGTACGAGACCTACGCACAAAAATAGAAGACCACTTCCGCCCTACGGTTCATGTTATTGATGCACACATTCTTTTTCTGGGGATTCATGGTTTTTTCTATGGCGCCCTGCTGAAAACAAACAAGATTTGAACTAAGCGTCAACATTCTCTTATTCTGTGTTTTTTTTTGCAAAAATCATTTTACGTTCATAACATGTTTTTTTATCACTCATACGATATCGGTTTTATGCGGTTCCCTCGGGTGTCCCTCACATGGAACGCCCATTCGTGCGAAAAACCATTCCAACAGGTCTAAATTTGAGCACAATTCACTCAAAAAATCAGAAAAATGGAGAACCTTTGCGGGGTGTCATTTTAGGTGACCTAGTTACGAGGAAAATTTACAAACTTCGAATACACCAAATATTCCGAAAAAACCCTTCAAAAAATGAGCTACCTCTTACGAGGTTCTATGGCTTTTAGGTTAAATGAGCTAGATCATGATGTCAAGCATGACATAGTTTGCCAGAACGAGCCCATATTACTCACGTTCATGGAGCTTGGGACGGAAATCAATGTTAATTTTATCATTTTCCCTTTTCTAGCCATGAAACAACCAATTTTTATTTTCCCAGCAACCAAATATGAAGCAACTATGAGAAGCACAATATGCATTGGAACGAAACATATGCACAAAATAGAAGAACACTTCCATGCTACGGTTCACATACTAGCTGATTGCGCTGGATTTTTCTTGAAATTGATAGTATTTTTTTATGGTGTCCTGCCGATTTCGTTCGAATCGAGCCATATTTGAACCAAATATCGACTTTTGTTTGCTACAGATTTTTCCCAAAAATTATTTTAAGGTCGACAACGTGTTGTTTTATCACATATACGATGTCGGCTTTGTGCGGTTCCCTACAGTGTGCCTCGCAGCTCATTTTCTCACGAAAAGTCATTTTGGTGGGTTTTAATTGGTGCATAATTCACTAAAAAAAATCAGAAAATAAAGAGCGTCCGTAGGGCATTATTCTTGGTAACTTTTTGCGAGGAAAAAATATAAACTTGGAATATGCAATTATTCAGGAAAAACACTTCACAAATGAGCTACATGGTACAAGGTTCTATGGCATTTTGGATAAATAAGCTAGGTCATGACATTAATCATGGCATAGTTTGCCAGAACTAGCCTATATTGTGCACTACTGTGGTGCTTGGAAAGGGAAGGAATGTTGGTTTTACGAGTTTTTCTTTTCTAGCCACAAAAAAACCATTTTCTATTTACCCAACGCCGAAAAAGGTTCATTTTTGTGTGAATAGGATACAAGAAACGCAATATGAAATGGTACGAAACCGATGCACAAAATAGATGAACACTTATGTACTACGGTTCACATACCCACTGATTCACTGGTGGAAAAAGGGGCTTTGGTCGCGGTTGGCAACTGTCATTAGTCGCGGTGGCCCAACCGCGACCAAAGTAGCGCGACTAAAGGCCCCCCCCTTTAGTCGCGGTTCCTTACGAACCGCGACTAAAGGCCCATCCACGTGGGCCGCAGGCGAGCGCCAGGGCGGAGGACCTTTAGTCGCGGTTCTTCCGGCCAACCGCGACTAAAGGCCTCCGCGAGGTTTAGGGTTTAGCCCCCCTCCCCCTAAATCTGGTTTCTTTTTAATTTGTATTATTTTATTTCTTTTGGGTTTTAATTTTGAAGGAGTTTCACATATTCTACGGTACTCGTATACATACATGCATATGAATGTACAATTTCAAACAAATTTGAAATTAGAACCAAAAAGAATTCAAGAGGAATATACAATATATATTCAATATCGGATGACCATATACAATATATATTCAATATCGGATGACCATATACAATTTTGAACAAGTTAGTTACAAATTCCGGTGCACATAAAGATCTACGTCATCGTAATAGTGTTCTCCTCTAGGATCGATGACTTCCCTCGCCAACCATCCAGCTAGTTCCTCTTGAAGTGGTCGGAAGCGAGCTTCTGGACTAAGCGTCTTCCGGAGGTTATTCCTCTGGATGTTGTTCTCACACGTCTGGTCCCGCTCATTGCAGTATCTCCGGATCCTCTCACAAACATAGTATCCACATAGATTGGTCCCCGGTGGCCGAGTATCCCCGATCGTCGACACTGCCATTTTAAAATGTAGCTCTTTTTTGAATTCACCGACCTTGGTATCTACGAACCGTCTCCAAACCCTACGAGGCAAAGAAAATTAAATAAACAAGAGAGTTATTAATTAGTTACTTGATATTAGGAAATGATGAACGAAATAGGCCGATCGATATAGAGCGCAAATGAATGAAAATAATTACTTTTGCATCATTTTTCTCATGTCGCCCCAAAGCGCCGGATCCATATTCGGAGAGTCGTGGACGAGAACTGAGGAGGTCTGAACTTTAATTACCATAAGAATCCAGTGGAACCTGCGGACATGATACATGCACAGTCATGCATAACTCATCGATTAGCCACATACCATGCATGGAGTAAACAAAAGAGAATGTGCTCAAGACAGAAACACTCACCCAAAATGGTAAGGAAATAGAATATCACTTTTCTCTTGCTGTTTTCTAATAAACCGCCACAGGTCTTCCTCCACGTCGGCGGGGTGGTGTTCTAACACATATGAATTAACGATATGTGGGTCAATGAACCCAACATCATGGATGTTCCTTATTCGCATTTCCCGCTTCTTCATTCCGCATAATATATAGCGTACACAACAAGATAGTTAGGACAATATATATATATATATATAGTGCAGGCAATGAACGAGATGGGGTAGAAATTAATAAATCACTTACGTAACGTAGCAACCGATGATAGATTTGTCGAGGTCGCGCAGATTGAACAGCTGGAACAATTCACTCGGAGGAATTTGTACCCAGTAACGTTTGAAGTGATGCACATATTTAACTTCCGCATAGATATAGTCTTTGGCGTTTTCATGTTTTATGTAACCCTTGTACCAATTTAGCGGACCTTTCATTTGTCGAGGTAGATCCTCTTCCTCGCGCAGGCTCGATGAGAGGGCCATTCTTCACATATGTAAATACTACGTCCTTCATTGGCGCCTCATCAAGGCCTAACGAGTGCACGAAGAGTGATACCTAACTCGGCCGCTTGTTCTCCGGCACTCGTTACGGTCAATCCATGTAGCTGCCGCAGCTGCTATGATATCGGGGGCATCCGGACCGGCGGCTTGCACTATGAGCGGGGCGATCGATTGTTTACTTTGTTCCCCGAGCTGGGCAACTTCTTTCCCCCTTTCTAATTTTTTCTCGGCCTCCAAGGCTTTCTTCTCCGCCAACTCTTTGTTCCTCTTGAACTCGAGTGCTTGCCTACGAAGTTCACGTAAATAGTCGTCAGGCAGATTCTTCGCGGCTTGGGACGGTGTGTTCAAAAATGACTTTTTCAAAATTATAAATGTGAACAATACAAATTATATATCAAAAAATTAAGAAAAATAATACTAATTCATTTCAAAATGTTAAAAATACAAATTATATATCAAAAAATTCAGAAAAATAATACTAATTCAATTCAAAATGTTAAAAATACAAATAATATATATCACAAAATTCAGAAAAATAAAACTAATTCATTTCTAAATGTTAAAAATACAAATAATATATCAAAAAATTCAGAAAAATAAAACTTATTCAATTCAAATTCTTAAAAATACAAATAATATATCAAAAAAATCAGAAAAATAAAACTAATTCAATTCATATTCTTAAAAATACAAATAATATATCCAAAAAATCAGAAAAATAAAAATAATTCAATTCAAATTCTTAAAAATACAAATAATATATCCAAAAAATCAGAAAAATAAAACTAATTCAATTCAAATTCTTAAAAATACAAATAATATATCAAAAAATCAAAAAAATAAAAATAATTCAATTCAAATTCTTAAAAATACAAATAATATATCAAAAAATCAGAAAAATTCTTCCCGCCACTTTCTTCCCGCCACTTTCTTCCCGCCTCTTTCTTCCCGCCACTTTTTTCCCGCCACTTTCTTCCCGCCTCTTTCTTCCCGCCACTTTCTTCCCGCCTCTTTCTTCCCGCCTCCTCGTCTTCCCGCTCCCAATTTTCCCGCCATTTGTCACTACATATAGGTAGCCCGGCTTGGCCAGCATTATCACATCTCTACAATCTCTCATCACTCTCTCATGGCTTCCACCGCACCCACTCTAAC
This sequence comes from Lolium rigidum, assembly GCF_022539505.1. Taxonomy (NCBI): domain Eukaryota; kingdom Viridiplantae; phylum Streptophyta; class Magnoliopsida; order Poales; family Poaceae; genus Lolium; species Lolium rigidum. The sequence goes on from NC_061508.1 coordinate 340,573,272, forward strand.
CTACCAGACAGGTGGAGGAGCTTTGCGCATCGAACTACCCTTGCCCACCGGGCTACCGCGTCCCCGCCGGCCGGAGCCTAAGCGCCGGCGGCGTGCCGGTCCCTCCCGTCCCTCGTGGTACCGCGCGCCGGGCGGCCATCACGAACCACTACTACCTCGACCTCACGCCGGAGCGGCGGATGAATCCCCGCCGGCATCCCGATAACCAAGCATACTTGGGACGCCTTCTTCATCAATCGGCGTGAGAGGGCGCTCGCCGAGTATGAGGAGGACGGTCCGCCTCCCGGAAACTTCCACGAGGCCGGCCGTCGGCTATGGTGGTACGGCCGGACTCGCGGAGCGTCATGGACTACATCACGGCCGGCGATATCCCCCGCCTGCGCTACCCTCGGTTCGAGCCACGAGCGCCGCCCGACGACAGCCGACGACGACAGCGGCGACGACGACGCCGGCAACTTAGAAGGCGACGACTACCGGTACAACGGCGGCGGCTATGAAGACTACGAGTATGCATATTATACGCCTAGGCGGGAGTATGACTAAATCACTCCAAATTTCATGTATGCAGGAGTATGACTTAGTCACTCCAAATTTCCTATATGCAGGAGTATGACTTAGTCACTCCAAATTTCCTATATGCGGGAGTATGACTTAGTCACTCCAAATTTCATGTATGCAGGAGTATGACTTAGTCACTCCAAATTTCATGTATCATCGGTGCTATCTCGAGTCAATTGAATCATTCGAAAATGGACACCAAACACATCACGGGTAATATAATTCACATGATTCATTCAACAAAGTTTGGTACAATAATAAATTATTACACATCATTTCTTCCCTTGTGTCCCCGCTTGCTTACGATTGTGCCGTATCCATGGAGCATCCTCATCATTTAACTTAATGCTTGGGTCGGTGTTCACTTTGAAGGGCGGAATTTCAGCAAACATATTATAATCTTCTCGACATGTCTGTCTTGTCCTCCACTCCCACGATGTTTCTTTTCCCCGAAAGAACAATGTGGCGCTTTGGATCATCGCATGATGTACTCGATCGTTTTCTTATCTTTCCGTTTCCTCGGTTTGCTACTCATGTCCTTCACATAGAAAACCCGAGCGACATCTTTCGCTAGGACGAATGGTTCGTCAAGGTAACCAAGATTGTTGAAATCCACCATTGTCATTCCGTATTGCTGGTCCACCTTTACCCCACCTCCCGTTAGCTTGAACCATTTGCACCGGAACAAAGGGACCCTAAAGGAGGGTCCATAGTCAAGTTCCCATATCTCCTCTATGTAACCATAATATGTGACCTTTTGCCCATTCTCGGTTGCTGCATCAAAGCGGACACCACTGTTTTGGTTGGTGCTCTTTTTATCTTGGGCGATCGTGTAAAATGTATTCCCATTTATCTCGTACCCTTGGAAAGTCGTTATAGTCGAAGATGGTGTCTTGGCCAACATGTACAGCTGATCTACAACCTTATTGTCACTCATTAAATGTTTTCTCAACCAACTCGCCGAAAGTCTCCATGTGGGCCTTCCTAATCCAGGATTCGAGCTTCCCGGGGTTGTCCGAGCGTAAAATATTCTTGTGTTTCTCAAAGTACGGAGCCACCAAGCTGGAATTGGTCAGAACCGTGTGGTGTGCTTCAGTCAGAGAATGGCCGTCCATACATATCATTGATTTCCTTCCGATCGTGCCTTTTCCACTTAGTCTCCCCTCGTGCCGCGATTGAGGAAGACCAATCGGCTTAAGGTCGGGAACAAAGTCAACACAAAACTCAATTACCTCCTCATTTCCATAGCCCTTGGCGATGCTTCCTTCCGGCCTAGCACGGTTACGAACATATTTCTTTAATACTCCCATGAACCTCTCGAAGGGGAACATATTGTGTAGAAATACAGGACCGAGAATGGAAATCTCATCGACTAGGTGAACCAGGAGGTGCGTCATAATATTGAATAAGGATGGCGGGAACACCAACTCGAAACTGACAAGACATTGGATCACATCGTTCCGTAACCGTGGTAGAACTTCTGGATTGATTACCTTCCGAGAGATTGCATTGAGGAATGCACATAGCTTCACAATGGCTACTCGAACATTTTTCGGCAGAGCCCCCTCAAAGCAATCGAAAGCAATTGCGTCATAATCACGTGGCGGTCGTGAGACTTCAGGTTTTGGAACTTTTTCTCCGCCATGTTTATTATTCCCTTTATATTGGACGAGAATCCCGACGGGATCTTCATACTCGCTCGGGCATTCAAAAAAGATGACCTTCTCTTCTTTGGTCGGAGCGTAGCCGGCACGACCTTGAAACCGTTCCGGATGCGGGTCATCGTGGTCTTTCAAACTTTGCTGGTCCTGCCGTGCTTCCTTTGTATCATTTGACTTCCCATACACGCCCAAGAAGCTTAGGATGTTCACGCAAATATTCTTCGTAACGTGCATCACGTCGATTGCGAGAGCGGACTTCTAGGACTTTCCAATATTCTAGCTCCCGTAATATAGATTTCTTCTTCCACATGGCTACGTGCCCGTCGGCTCCCTTCGGAACCGATTGTCCGCCAGGACCCTTTCCAAAGATGACTTTCAAACCCTTGACCATATCAAATACCTCAGCACCAGTAGTGTTCCGCAGTGCTTCGGCCGGTGATCCGCCTTGCCGTTGTAATGCTTGCCTTTCTTTCTTACTCGGATGACCTTTCGGAAGAAATCGACGATGCCCAAGGTACACGTTCTTCTTACAATTTGGCAAATGTACACTTTCGGTCTCATGTAAGCAGTGCGTGCATGCATTGTATCCCTTATTTGACGAGTCCCGAAAGGTTACTAAGAGCAGAGCCAATCGTTGATGGTTACGAAAAGCAACGCTCGTAGGTCAAATTCCTCTTCTTTGTGCTCATCCCACACACGGACACCAGGTCTGCCCCACAGCTGTAAAAGTTCATCAACTAATGGCCTTAGGTACACATCGATGTCGTTGCCGGGTTGCTTCGGACCTTGGATGAGCACTGGCATCATAATGAACTTCGCTTCATGCACAACCAAGGAGGAAGGTTGTAGATGCATAGAGTCACGGGCCAGGTACTATGGCTGGAGCTCGCTCGCCAAAAGGATTCATGCCATCCGTACTTAGACCAAATCTTATGTTCCTTGCGTCAGCTGCAAAATCTTTGAACTCTCTGTCGATCTTTCTCCATTGCGTTCCATCTGCGGGGTGTCTCAACTCCCCGTCCGACTTACGGTCCTCTTTGTGCCATCGCAACAACTTGGCATGCTCTTTGTTCCCGAACAGACGTTTCAACCGTGGTATTATAGGAGCATACCACATCACCTTGGCGGGAACCCTCTTCCCGGGTTTCGGCCCTCAACATCGTCACCAGGGTCATCGCCTCCGATCTTATAACGCAATGCAGGTGCATACCGGGCATTCATTCAAATTCTCGTATTCACCGCGGTAGAGGATGCGATCGTTGATGCATGCATGTATCTTCGTAACCTCTAAACCTAGAGGGCAGACAACCTTCTTTGCTTCGTACGTAGTGGCGGGCAACTCGTTATTCTTTGGAAACATATTCTTCAACATTTTCAGCAAGTTTTCAAATGCCGAGTCAGCTACACCTGCTCGTGCCTTCCATCTCAAGCAAATCCGAGTGTGCAGCCCAGCTTTTTCAGACCATCATCGCATCCGGGTACAGCGCCTTCCCGTGATCCTCTAACATGCGATCCAAATTCTCCCTCTCTTTTTCAGTTTCGCAGCGTCTCCGTGCATCAGCAATGGTCCGACCAAGATCATCAACGGGATCATCACGTGCCTCTTCTTCACCTTCCCCTTCACCTTCAGACATCCTCCATGAAAGTATCACCGAAATGAGAAAGATAGCTTTCATCATTGAAATCATCCCCTTCTTCATCTTCTTCCATTATAACCCCTCTTTCTCCATGCTTGGTCCAACAATTATAGCTTGGCATGAAACCGTGCTGAAGCAGGTGCATGTGAACATCTCTTGAGGAAGAGTAACCCTTCTGATTCTTACACTTAACACATGGACAGATAACAAAACCCCCTGCTTGTTCGCATTAGCCACTACGAGGAAATCTTTCAAACCCGTACTCGAACTCGCCGGAGAGTCGGTTACCGTACATCCATTGCCGATTCATCTGCATTATTATAATATAAAATATATAATTAACCATCATGCATTTGTTAAACTAACTAGCTACAAACAATATAAATTAAACAATGAACTACACACACATGCATATTTTATCAATGACACATCAAAGGTTCAAGTTGCTAACCGCGATCGAGGAGGAAAAAATAAATGAGAAAGCTCAAGTGTGACTCCAACACTTCATATCATGTTTGTTTCATGCTCTTGGGGCATTTCATCAAACACCTTATGTGCATAAGAGGAACCAAAAGCAAACCTAACACTCACTTGTGAAGTTTGTGAAGAGAATGGCTCCAAATGGCTAAGTGTTGGCTGCTGGATGGGTATATATAGGGAGGGGCTTTAGTCCCGGTTGGCCTAGCCAACCGCGACTAAAGGCCTTCGAGACTCTTAGTCGCGGTTGGGCTGGCCAACCGCGACTAAAGCCCCCCACGTGCACCAGCTGGCCACCGTGCGCCCTGGGCCCAGGCCTTTGGTCGCGGTTCGCCACACGAACCGCGACTAAAGGCCCCATTAGTCGCGGTTCCTTTACCTTCGCGACTTATGGGGCTTCCCGGAAGCCTGTTTTTCCACCAGTGATTGTGCTGGCTTTCTCAAAATTCATGATATTTTCTACAGTATCCTACCGATTTCGATGGAATTGAGACAGATTTAAACTAAGCATCAGCTTTCGCTTGTTCTGATTTTTTTTATAAAAATCATTTTAAGGTCCACAGCGTGTTGTTTTTTCACAAGTATGATGTCGATTTCATGCGTTAACAAACTGGTGCATCACAGAGCCCGTTCTTGCGAAAATCTTGTCTTTGCATAGTGTTAAGTTCGGCACTAGGCAATTAGGGTCTTTGCCGAATGCCAGCTAAAAAACACTAGGCAAAGAAAATATCAAAAAATTGTTCAATAAAATTGTCCATGTACATCTAGACATTCTATTTGCACACAAGTTTCGTGAAAAATATATTTTTTGTGTGTCTAATGTAAAAAAAATAAATTTTGATGTTCCAATATGACTATTTACAAAGGCCACATAAAATGTTTGTTTCCTCCAAAATTTATGTGTGAACATAGGATGTCCGAATGTATACGTCAACTTTTATTTTGATTTTTTTTAAAATATTAAATTTAGTTTTTTTACGTATTTTGCATAATAGATTCATATATACATATGTGTCAAAACAAAAAAGAAAGGTGCATTTTAAAATAAGTTATCTAGAATGGTACAATGCAAGTATCTAGCGAAAAATAATAATTGTCTCGATGATTTGATGCTTAAACAAGAACACACTAGTTACGATTGTTTCTCATTTGTTAACTCAAATATCTCATCAATCCTACACCAGCAAAACAAGTCTATGGCTGGCCTCTGCATATTAAGATGCACACATGTATGTATGTAACTTTCGTCATGCAGCCGTGATGTACTGCATGGCATATGTGTCAGACATGTCATTGTCATCCTCTAGTGAAACCACATGCTGCATAATCGCGCTTGCAGGAAATCAAACAACGCGTGCAGGAAATCTCTCTAAGGATTGCAACAAAAAAAGAAACAACTTGACCCAAATAGTTCTTCAAGGTCTTTCTTGGAACATACGAGTAGAAGTGTCCATCTCTGCCACTATACGTGGTTCCAGTTATCTTCCCCCACACACCTCGAGGTATGGTTGCGTGCAAGCAGGAGTCGTCGACCCGATTCAAGTATTCAACCAAGATATCATGAACCTAGGAATGCTAGCATCAGGATTCCCAGTCAATATTGGCATGCACCCGGTCTCGCTTAAAAGAATTGATTAATTAATTACTGCCACCAACATAGCTTCTAGAACGGCAAATTGAACGGACTCACCCTGTTGAAGACTGACCACGACGCTTGTTCAATTTACCTCACCGCTTGAAACGATGTGGACGGGAATGGGGTTCTTGAACAGACGACAGGCTTCGCGCCGGCCTTTAATCAACCCATACGTTGGCCTGGTAAAAAATCTTGTGTGTAACGGGTCGAAGTCTTGGAGTAGCCAATGTCTATCACATAGTACGCGAAACCATACCAGTCATGGTCTCGTGGCGTTCAGCACCGGAGGAGGACGAGTGGCCGCTGTGCGTCCCGCGAATCTCCTAGGATCTAACCGGCCGGTCTTTGTATTTTTTGGTGATGTTTTAGGTCTGATTATTTTGATATACGAGTCTCATGTTTGATGATGGTTATTGGTCTGTTTCGCTAGTTCGTTAATTAAGACCTTAGCATAATAACTTTCTATTTATAAAATACAACAAGCTTTGATTATCTCCGGTGATTGAGAGAGGAGAACTACTGCTCACCTTCGGCTCTGTAGTCATTGTTAAGTGATCTAGGGACATATTTGTGATTTTTATTATTTTTCTAACTTGTCTGTACTACTATATATGGATGTTTATCAATAGATCGATAGATTTTTTCGCAAAGAAAAACAGAGGAGGTTCTTGCTTGTTAATCCAAAAGTAATTTCCATCTGGTGCCAGAATAAAGCATTTTCTCTTTAGATAAAAACATATACCCAGATCGTGAAGTATACATTACTAGTCTTCTTTATTATTATATTGGAGTTGGGGATGGTATGCACTTTGACATCAAACATTGGAGAAATCACAATCATGTAATTATTTATCAAGGATCAGATCTTCCGCATGTTTTATAGCCAAAAGTGGTGACACAATGTCCATGTTCCGCCCGCGAATCACACAATCAATCACCAGAGAGGCCAAATCAGAGGTCGAGCTCCGCCCTACCGGCGAACGGCAACAACCTCTGATCAGGCTGCCTCCACCACTGGCGGTGCCGCTTTATGCGTCTTCCTCGTCGAGCGCTAACATATGCTGGCATGCCACCGTCGACGAGGTTATTTAGGTACATCACAAGACGTCGGGCCACTGGCCTCACTACCATCATCGAGTTCCCCGTCCAACGCGGTTTTAGCATGCATGCCGCCGTCCATGATGTCATGCTGGTGTAGGAGATGACTATCTGCTAGACCTGTTGTCGTCGTTGACTTCCCCGTCGAGAAGGTCCGGCAGGACCGTAGGTGCAGTACAAACGTTGGGCTGCTGGCCCCGTTACCGTCGTTGACTTCCCTGTTGTTCACTAGCTTGTTGCCGTTGAGGATGTCATGCAGGTGCAGCACGAGACGTTGGGATGTTCCATGCTACTGCCGCCACCGGCTTCGCGGTGAGCACTAGCTTACTGCCATCGGCGAGACACTATACATTCAAATATGAGAGGATTAGCGCTACCGAGCGACGTGCTTGTCATTGCAGCGTCTGTCTTGTCCAAAGAAGCAACATGGACATGAACCTTCCAAGCCGTCAGTGAATACTTGGGAGGCAGTGTTGTCTTAGGGTCAGGAAGAACATAAACAGGTGTGGGTGAGGCCAAAGGTTGCACGGGTAGACGTTGTTTGCGATACTTTAAAGCTTGCTAGCTTGTGCCCTCCATAGAGGATGAGCGGGAGGCTAGGAAGATGTCCACCTCTCCGATATCTCCCTGGACATGAGGAAACAGTCGTCGTTGCTGACAGTGAGATTGGAGATGGCACCAACACTGTGGGCGATGTCTAAGGACGGGAGGTTGGTGTCGTATTGCATCATCATAGCGGTGTGATGGGCATGGTGAGCGGTAGCGCACGGATGTTGGGAACCACTGGAACATGCAGATCGCGCCAGCGCCCGTTTGGCGACAAGCAGATCATGCTGCGGCGTGTCAGTTGATGTGAAGCTGGCACCAATTCTCTCCTAAGGGCGTCCGTAGTAAATGACCATGATAGACCTACTGTGGGATGTAGCTAGGATGAGCTCACCACCATTGGTCCAGCGAGACCACCAGGAGGATGTTTGCTGCACAAGCGGATCGTGACTTTTTTGGTGTAAATTAATAGCCTGAATAATTATATCCGACGTTGTTTCAACGACAGTGAGTACTAACTCAATTAGTAGTGCCCGGTGTTGTTGCGAGATACTACAAGCTAGCTTGAGAGCACACTACCAAAATGCTACATCGACTTTTTTTTCCAAATTAAGATTCTCTATTCTTAGCATAATAAATACCTGGATCTGGTTTTGTAGTGGACCAAAATACTGCACAACCTGGGTTTGGTTAAAGGATGGCTGCCAGGTCTTGCGAGATAAATTGCCACGAAGTCATAAAAGGATAGTATATGTATTGGGACAAAATTAGGAAGAGGCCTGCTTCAGTGGTTCGTCCGAAACCAAACTCGTGTAACTCATAGGGATGCCGGCAAATCTTAGCAAACATGCCATTCACACCGAAGAGATATCGGCAAATCTCGGTCGTCTTTTTGTTCTAAGCGCAGGTGAGTTTCGGAGGGTGGACCATTGAAGCATATACCAATTAGGAAAGTTTGCATCAATTATTTTAAAAATAAGACACCCTTTTTAGCATATATCAGCACTGAACCAACGTCTGATTCTTTTTACCAAAGATTTCATTCTTTTTTCACGTGCTAGGCATTCCTGAAAAGGCATCCCAAAGGTTATCTTGTTCAAATAGAACATCTATGCATGTTCTTTGCAAGCAAACTAGGAAAAATTGCCTTAAATACTTTAAAACTAAAATCCACTTTTCTTCATATAATCATATTTATAAGATTAGAGTATGCGGTGGTTTTTTTCCCTATCGAAAATTGCCTCTTCGATTTCCTATAAATTAATTTCGATGGTTATAATACATTCCATTATATGTAGTAGACCAACTTATCACGATCTTTTGATTAGTTTATTTAGTTGGTATATATTTTGAGACAACATCTTATTGCACAAACTTGGAACTACAATAAGTAAATGACACAAGTATTTAAAAATGCGATAAAATTTATGTCAATACAGAGAGCTTTTTAATTTCCGTAGCAACGCACGGGCATTCAACTAGTACTGGTAACTTTGCAGTACGGATTTATTGTGGAGAAAAGTAAATTTGCTCGATCGATGGGTTTTAATTGGTCCTGGTCACTGGTCAGTGCTGCTCTCTCGAGTAGTATATGCTCTACCAAGAGAATAGTCTGTCTCATATGACATGCAATCAGTATCACAATTAAGCACGTGTAGTCTGTCCGTCCGTCGTCCGTCCGTAAGACAAGTAAAACCTACCCAACAAGAATCTCAGGACTCGGAAGGAGAAAGAAAGGACTGTACGTACCACGTTCAAAGGAAATAAGGAACAGTTTCTCTCATCGGAAGCTCGTCGGCAACTTCGACGGTCGTCCACGAGGACGTTCGTACGAATACGCCACCGTACGACCGATTCAGATGTTGAGATGAATATGGAGATATCGCCAATAATCGAACGTGTACGCCGCGAAAAAAATCAAACGTGTACATCACGACATGCTGGTGCACTCCAACTATATATGTTTGCATCCATCCAGCGGTGACTGGTGCAGCGCTCAGGTCAAGTCGCCGGTCGACTTGTCCCGAGAAAGTATCCGGTGGAAACTAACTTTCAATGGAATATGATGAAAATCACATAAAAATCATGTTTGAAAATTCAAAAAGAAAATCTCGAGAAAAATGTGTTGTGTTGGGAAGGTAGAATTCTACAGGCATGTAGTTGTTCAAGTGGAAACTCAAAATTGTCTATAAGCTATGAACATGCTAAATTGAGTAATAATAGTACCAAGCACTAAACAAATGGTACTATTCATTGCTAAATTTGTCTTTTACATATCTGTCTGATAAATATTACCTGGAACTTGTAAAACTGCCTGTATGTAGAACTCTACATTCTCAACATCATGCATTTTTTCTCATAATTTTTTAAAACTTGTAGACGTGGTTTCCACGATTTTTTTTATTATTATAGGGTGGTTTTCACCTGCTGGCACATATTTAAGTAAGTTACTGTAATGTGGATCAAGTGGTCTAATTCTGCGGTTGCACGCGACTGCAAGAAAACGGTAATACACATCCATTTTCAGATTGAGTTTTTGGGGATGAGAAAATAGTTGAATCTATTTTTTACCCTGAGTTATGGTGTCATGAGAAATTTCCTCCAACTTAAGTTTTCGCACATGTTGGTAAATCATATCATTGTTGCACCAAAAAACACGACAACACATTTGCATCGATGATTCGAGAATTCTCTTTGAAGCATACATCGTAAATCATTTCAATATGGAGATACTATGCATGCACCAACTGTCATGTGTGCTTCCCACATACCGAAACACCGTATGCAACATCGAAAATCATTTTCACGGACCTATCACAAAAATGGAGGCTTGCAGAACCTCACATATGCAACCTAGCCAGCCCATGAATATATTGTTGTATCTAGATCGGGTGCCTCCCAGATAAATCTTTTACAAACCTGTCTTGTTCGTGGTCGGCTCGCAAGATCATAGCTATTCACACCGGGGCAGGACATTGATACGTCCCCGACGTATCCATAATTTCTGTCGTTCCATGCTTGTTTTATGACAATACTTACATGTTTTGATTGCACTTTATAATGTTTTTATGCGTTTTCCGGAACTAACCTATTAACAAGATGCCACAGTGCTAGTTCCTGTTTTCTGCTGTTTTTGGTTCCAGAAAGGCTGTTCGGGCAATATTCTCGGAATTCGATGAAACGAAGACCAAACCTCCTATTTTTCCCGGAAGCGTCCAGAACACCGAAGAAGAGTCGGAGAGGGGCCAGAGGGCCACCACACCATAGGGCGGCGCGACCTGGCCTGGGCCCGCGCCGGCCCGTGGTGTGGCGCCCCGTGTGCCCCCTGCGCCGCCTCTTCGCCTATAAAATCCCTTTCGACCTAAAAACACCGAAACTCTTGACGAAACTCCGGAAACACTCCGGGGCGCCGCCACCATCGCGAAACTCCAATTCGGGGGACGAAGTCTCCGTCCCGGCACCTCGCCGGGACGGGGAAGTGCCCGGAAGCCATCTCCATCAACGCCATCGCCTCCATCATGCTCCGTGAGTAGTTCCCCCATGGACTACGGGTTCTAGCTGTAGCTAGTTGGTATTCTCTCCCCCATGTACTTCAATACAATGATCTCATGAGGTGCCTTACATGATTGAGATTCATCTCGATGTAATCGGTGTTGTGTTTGTCGGGATCCGATGGATTGTTACATTATGATTGTCTATCTACAAAGTTTATGAAGTTATTGTTGCTGCAATCTTGTTGTGTTTAATGCTTGTCACTAGGGCCCGAGTGGCATGATCTTAGATTTGAGCTCTATATTTATTGCTTAGATTGTATCTACAAGTTGTATGCACATGTCGCTGTCCGGAACCAATGGCCCCGAAGTGACAGAAATCGGAACAACCGGAGGGGATGGTAGTGATGTGAGGATCACATGTTTTCACCAAGTGTTAATGCTTTGCTCCGGTGCTCTATTAAAAGGAGTACCTTAATATCCAGTAGTTTCCCTTGAGGCCCGGCTGCCACCGGCTGGTAGGACAAAAGATGTTGTACAAGTTTCTCATTGCGAGCACGTACGACTATTATTGGAAAACATGCCTACATGATTAATAATCTTGATATTCTGTCTTAATGCTATTTCAATCCTATCAATTGCCCGACTGTAATTTGTTCACCCAACACTTGTTATTGGAGAGTTGCCACTAGTGTAGATAGCTGGGAACCCCGGTCCATCTTTCATCATCATATACTCGTTCTACATGTCAACTGTTTTCCGGTGCCATTGCTCTCATATTACTATTACTGTCGCTGTGTTACTCGTTACTACTGCTCCCATATTATCGCTACTTTCACATCACCCCTGTTGCTAGTGCTTTTCCAGTGTGCAGCTGAATTGACAACTCAGTTGTTAAGGCTTATAAGTATTCTTTACCTCCCCTTGTGTCGAATCAATAAATTTGGGTTTTACTTCCCTCGAAGACTGTTGCGATCCCCTATACTTGTGGGTCATCAAGACTATTTTCTGGCGCCGTTGCCGGGGAGGCATAGCTCTACTCATAAGTTCACCTGGGGAGTACACTCCACCTCTCTCTCTATTTTATTTTGTTTTGCTTAGTTTAATTTTGTCTAGTTTATTTGTGCTTAGTTTATTTCTGTCTAGTATTAGTTTGCTTAGTTTACTTTTGTCTAGTTTATTTCAGTTTTGTTTTACTTTCCTCATATACCCAAAAATCCATAAAAATTTGAAAAATCGAAAAATTAAAAATTTCTGTTATGGGAGAACCTACAACCTACTTGGAGCTTATAGAATGTTATAATTGTTATAGAGAATCAAGAACTGGTAAAATAATGAGTGCTATGATAGAAAAATTGAATACAATTGCTAAAATCTTGCTTGAACGCCATGATATAAACTCGTTGCTCTCAACAGGATACTAAACTTCTTAAATTTCAATGTGGCTTTAGTGAGGAATTTTTAATTAAGAACTATAATCGGAATTGCTATATTCATTATGGGTTCGAAGAGGTAGAACAATTTGTCTTATTTATGGGAGCCTCCGAGATAGAATCCTTCATGGTTGAGAATTATGAAACTTGTGTTGTTTGTAAGGGCCTTAAAGATTATGTCTCTACTATCCTTAATTCTTGCATAGAATGCTACGAGTAGGAATCCTTATATCCTTGATTATAAAGAGAGACACATTAATGCACAAGAATGCACTCACAATTTGCAGGAACCGGTGGAAGAAGAAATTGATGAACCTGAAAGCTCATTGGATGAAAAAGAGGAGGAAATTGATGAACCTGAAAGCTCATTGGATGAAAAAGAAGAGGAGAGCGACAAACGAAAGGAGGAAGAATGGATTAGCTACCCATGCCAACCTTCTAATGAGAGTAACTCTTTATCTCTTACACTATTTGATTGTCCTCCATGCTTACCGGAAGAGGTTGAATGTTATGTTCCTGTGAATTCTCTTGAAGTATTGCCTATGAGTAAAACTTGTGAAAATAATTATGCTACTGTTATTTATGATAATCCATGCTACTTTGATAAATCTTATGATAATGCTTTGTTTGTGCCTGATGTCGAAATGCATGGTACTAAAGAATTTTGCTTGGCAAATGTTTATGATAAAGCTTTAGATGATGGTCCTATGTTACTTGATAATATTAATTGTACTACTAATGAAAATGGGATTGGAGAGTTCTTGACTTATTCTATGAGTCCCATATCTATTGAGATTGATCAACTACCTTGTTATATTATTAATAAAAGTAAGTTTGAAAGTTTTAATTCCACTATTCTTGAACTTAATAAAAAAATTGTGTTTGGAAATCATGAAAAGTATGCTGCATGTGATAGCTATATTGTTGAGTTTGTTCATGAAGCTACTGAAAATTATTATGAGAGAGGAAAATATGGTTGTAGAAATTTTCATGGTACTAATACACCTCTCTATATGCTGAAATTTTTGAAGTTATCCTTGTTTTATCCTCTTATGATTGTCACTTTGTTCTTCATGAATTTATTTGCGTACAAGATTCCTTTGCATAGGAAGCATGTTAGACTTAAATGTGTTTTGGATTTGCCTCTTGATGCTCTCTTTTGCTTCGAATACTATTTCTTGCGAGTGCATCATTAAAACTGCTGAGCCCATCTTAATGGCTGTAAAGAAAGCAACTTCTTGGGAGATAACCAATGTGTTATTTTGCTACAGTACTTTGTTTTATATTTGTGTCTTGGAAGTTGTTTACTACTGTAGAAACCTCTCCTTATCTTAGTTTTGTGTTTTGTTGTGCCAAGTGAAGCCTCTAATCGAAGGTTGATACTAGATTTGGATTTCTGCGCAGAAACAGATTTCTATCTGTCACGAATCTGGGCTGTTTTCTCTGTAGGTAACTCAGAAAATTAAGCCAATTTACGTGCGTGTTCCTAAGATATGTACGCAACTTTCATTAGTTTTGAGTTTTCTGATTTGAGCAACAGAAGTATTTTATTAAAATTCGACTTTACTGGCTGTTCTGTTTTGGCAGATTTTGTCTCTGTTTTTTGCATTGTCTCTTGTGGACTTTAAGCGAGGTTTTCTAGACGTGGAGAGCTGTAACTAATGTTTTATTGAGTTCTTGCAATGTGACACTACAGGACCAAGGTGGATTCAAATTTTTTGAGTACTAACCCCTCTAATGAAGTTTATGAGAAGTTTGGTGTGAAGGAAGTTTTCAAGGGTCAAGAGAGGAAGATGATATATGATCGAGAAGAGTGAAAAGTCTAAGCTTGGGGATGCCCCCGTGGTTCATCCCTGCATATTTCAAGAAGACTCAAGCGTCTAAGCTTGGGGATGCCCAAGGCATCCCCTTCTTCATCAACTTATCAGGTTCCTCCCCGAAACTATATTTTTATTCGGTCACATCATATGTGTTTTACTTGGAGCGTCTGTGTGCTTTTATTTTTGTTTATGTTTGAATAAATTCGGATCCTAGCAATCCTTGTGTGGGAGAGATACACGCTCCGCTTTTTCATATGAACACTCGTGTTCTTCGTTTTACTTTTAATGTTCAATGATAAAAGTTAGAAGCTATTGCACTTATTTATATTTGGTTGGAAACAGAAAATGCCTCATCATGTCTTGGATAATTTGACACTTGGCAATTGTTTTGAGCTCTCAAGTAGATCATGATTAAGTTTTTTTCATGTAGTCTAAGCCTATTAGTGGAGAACTACCGTAGAGCTTGTTAAAATTGGTTTGCATAATTGATCTCTCTTAAGGTCTAGATATTTTCTGGTAAAAGTGTTTGAGCAACAAGGAAGACAGTGTAGAGTATTATAATGCTTGCAATATGTTCTTATGTAAGTTTTGCTGTACCGGTTCATACTTGTGTTCTCTTCAAAAAGCCTTGCTAGCCTAAGCCTTGTATCGAGAGGGATTACTTCTCATGCATCCAAAATACTTGAGCCAACCACTATGCCATTTGTGTCCACCATACCCACCTACTATGTGGTATTTCCTGCCATTCCAAAGTAAATTGCTTGAGTGCTACCTTTAAACAATTCAAAATGCTTCTCAATTTGTGTCAATGTTTTATAGCTCATGAGGAAGTATGTGGTGTTTATCTTTCAATCTTGTTGGGCAACTTTCACCAATGGACTAGTGGCTTCATCCGCTTATCCAATAATTTTGCAAAAAGAGCTGGCAATGGGATTTCCGAGTCCCAAATTAATTAACAAAAATAGACACTCCTCCATGGTATGTGATTGTTGGACGGCACCCGAGGATTCGGTTAGCCATGGCTTGTGTAAGCAAAGGTTGGGGGAGTGTCATCATAATGAAACTAAAATAAAAAGGCACTCCTTCATGGCATGAGATTGTTGGCAGGCACCCGAGGATTCGGTTAGCCATGGTTTGTGAAAGAAAGGTTGGAAGGAGTGCCACCCAAAAATAAAAATAATTCATGGGAGCCGCTCTTGATGGTTTGTCTAGCAAGGGGGTTAGAGTGCCCACTACCATTCGTTGACAACAACAAACACCTCTCAAAACTTTACTTTTATGCTCTCTATATGTTTTCAAAACCAAAGCTCTAGCACAAATATAGCAATCAATGCTTTCCTCTTTGAAGGACCTTTCTTTTACTTTATGTTGAGTCAGTTTACCTACTTCCTTCCATCTTAGAAGCAAACACTTGTGTCAACTGTGCATTGATTCTTACATACTTGCTTATTCGCATTCATCATATTACTTTGTGTTGACAATTATCCATGAGATATGCATGTTACAAGTTGAAAGCAACCGCTGAAGCTCATATCTTCCTTTGTGTTGCTTCGATGCCTTTACTTTGAACTTATTGCTTTATGAGTTAACTCTTGTGCAAGACTTTTGATACTAGTCTTGAAGGTATTATTCATGAAAAGTTTTGCTATATGTTATCTATTTGTTAGCAACTATAGATCATTGCCTTGAGTCACTCATTCATTTCATATGCTTTGTAATAGTATGATCAAGGTTATGTAAGTAGCATGTCACTACAGAAATTATTCTTTTTATCGTTTACCTGCTCGGGACGAGCAGGAACTAAGCTTGGGGATGCTTGATACGTCCCCGACGTATCCATAATTTCTGTCGTTCCATGCTTGTTTTATGACAATACTTACATGTTTTGCTTGCACTTTATAATGTTTTTATGCGTTTTCCGGAACTAACCTATTAACAAGATGCCACAGTGCCAGTTCCTGTTTTTGGTTCCAGAAAGGCTGTCCGGGCAATATTCTCGGAATTCGACGAAACGAAGACCAAACCTCCTATTTTTCCCGGAAGCGTCCAGAACACCGAAGAAGAGTCGGAGAGGGGCCGGAGGGCCACCACACCATAGGGCGGCGCGGCCTGGCCTGGGCCCGCGCCGGCCTGTGGTGTGGCGCCCCCAGGTGCCCCCCTGCGCCGCCTCTTCGCCTATAAAATCCCTTTCGACCTAAAAACACCGAAACTCTTGACGAAACTCCGGAAAGACTCCAGGGGCGCCGCCACCATCGCGAAACTCCAATTCGGGGGACGAAGTCTCTGTCCCGGCACCCTGCGGGACGGGGAAGTGCCCCGGAAGCCATCTCCATCAACGCCATCGCCTCCATCATGCTCCGTGAGTAGTTCCCCCATGGACTACGGGTTCTAGGCTGTAGCTAGTTGGTATTCTCTCCCCATGTACTTCAATACAATGATCTCATGAGCTGCCTTACATGATTGAGATTCATCCGATGTAATCGGTGTTGTGTTTGTCGGGATCCGATGGATTGTTACATTATGATTGTCTATCTACAAAGTTTATGAAGTTATTGTTGTCTGCAATCTTGTTGTGTTTAATGCTTGTCACTAGGGCCCGAGTGGCATGATCTTAGATTTGAGCTCTATATTTATTGCTTAGATTGTATCTACAAGTTGTATGCACATGTCGCTGTCCGGAACCAATGGCCCCGAAGTGACAGAAATCGGGACAACCGGAGGGGATGGTAGTGATGTGAGGATCACATGTTTTCACCAAGTGTTAATGCTTTGCTCCGGTGCTCTATTAAAAGGAGTACCTTAATATCCAGTAGTTTCCCTTGAGGCCCGGCTGCCACCGGCTGGTAGGACAAAAGATGTTGTACAAGTTTCTCATTGCGAGCACGTACGACTATTATTGGAAAACATGCCTACATGATTAATGATCTTGATATTCTGTCTTAATGCTATTTCAATCCTATCAATTGCCCGATCGTAATTTGTTCACCCAACACTTGTTATTGGAGAGTTGCCACTAGTGTAGATAGTCTGGGAACCCGGTCCATCTTTCATCATCATATACTCGTTCTACATGTCAACTCGTTTTACGGTGCCATTGCTCTCATATTACTATTACTACTCGCTGTGTTACTTGTTACTATCTGCTCCCATATTACTGCTACTTTCACATCACCCCTGTTGCTAGTGCTTTTCCGAGTGCAGCTGAATTGACAACTCAGTTGTTAAGGCTTATAAGTATTCTTTACCTCCCCTTGTGTCGAATCAATAAATTTGGGTTTTACTTCCCTCGAAGACTATTGCGATCCCCTATACTTGTGGGTCATCAGACATGTATAAGCAAACTAGGCGAGGGAGCAACCATCGGCTAAAATCAATGGGAGGAACAACAACCTAACACAGCGGCTATCTATTGTCGAGATGTGGATCAAGCCTGGACGAATGGGGAATGTGAGGAGGAGCATTCACTAGCGGCAGTCATGATGGAATAGTGGCAGTCGGTGCCAGCTTGGAGCGAATCCGAGCATACCAGTGTGTGTGGTGTATGGTGTTGGACATGAATGAGGACAAAGTATACTCGCTAGGACGAAGCTAGCCGATGCATCATCCAACATAATTTAAGCATTTTCATATTTTTTACACAATGTCATAATTAAAGGAAAAGCCCCGACAAGATTTTGAATATGTAAACATTGTCACAAGATCACAAGTGGGGTAAACAATGAATTTACTCTAGTAAACCATTGTGAGATTGTCTATTTATAGACCACATGCTGGAAGGGAGTCATTTCTTTAACTTAATAAAACCGCCCAAGAGCAGAGTTCATGAACCAGCAAGGGTAACTTAATAAAATCAAACAAAAACAGAGTTCATGAACCAACAAGGGTTCCACAAGTATGAAACAACGTCAACAAAGACAAGATACTCATAGAGGCATATGTAAGATTCCTAGTTATGACTATCCCTACGATTGCTCAAATGAGTTCGGATCTTGTCGGCGGCCGCTCCTAGCGCTTCCAGGTCCTTCGTGTAGCTCCAACTTTCCACACCTGCATGTGCAAAGCCACTTTATATGGAAATAAGAGGCTTGGCTAGGGAAGGTAGCCTAAATTGTAAAATTATTTATAGTGGTCCAGAGGGACCAACACGAAGCCGTGAAAAATCCAATAAACATGTTTTCATTGGACTTTGACACAGTTAAGTGTTCGGTACACATCAACATATCATGTGGGGTTAAAGGTCAGTGTACTAGTTCCCTAACTACAATCCAAATGAAGCAGACAAGGATAAAATTGAAGAAGATGTGATTTGTGTCTTCCGGGTCTCCGCATAATGTACACCTTCCATTGCTCGGCCCACAATGATGGTGGATGTTGTCACTTGATGGAAGGCCTTTGCGTATAAGATGCCATATGAATATAAGGATCTTCAATAGTATAAACATTCACCACATGTCCGTGAAGTGAGACAAGGGGGAGGCTTCACAAAGCTTAAGATAGAGTGATGACTTGACCGAGAACTAACCTAACGTGATGGCTCAAGAGCCAATAAGATCACATCCTCTGACTAGAGAAGACGAAATCCCTTGATGCAAACCATCAAATTCGTGAAGTCAATGTGATCCGTCATAGTAAGTTTGGGACAAAATTTGATCTCCCAGTTCCCACCGCGTAGGGAACTAGCCACAGAGGCTTGTGATGTTCACAGATGCACGCCGTTG
Organism: Lolium rigidum; assembly: GCF_022539505.1. Classification (NCBI taxonomy): domain Eukaryota; kingdom Viridiplantae; phylum Streptophyta; class Magnoliopsida; order Poales; family Poaceae; genus Lolium; species Lolium rigidum. The sequence continues at coordinate 340,592,347 of NC_061508.1, forward strand.
GGGAACCCCAAGAGGAAGGTATGATAAGCACGGTAGCAAGTTTTTCCTCAGTAAGAAACCAAGGTTTAATTGACCAGTAGGAGAAAGGAATGACTTCTGAAGGTGTTGCTAGCTGACTTGTGGAAGGATGCACTACTGACGTCAGCCACAACGTGAAATCTGAACATAACACAACCAAATACTTTTCCCCAACTTACAATGAGGTTGTCAATCTCACTAGTTTTGCTGAAAACAAAGGATTGACCGTATAGTGTGAAAAGAGATGTTTGTTTCCAGTGGCATTAAAGAGAACAATACTTGAAGTAAGTAAACAAAACATGATGATTTTATCAGTGTAAAAGAAAGGACCGGGGTGCACAGTTCACTAGAGGCATCTCTCCATAAAGATAAATAACATGCTAGGTGAACTAGAGTTGGGAAATTAATAGAATAAAGACCATACATGACAAGATGATTACTATGAGATTCATTTGGGCATTACAACATACTACATAGACCGTAATCCAACTGCGTATATGACTAATAATCCACCTTCTGGTTAGCGTCCGCACCCCTTTCAGTATTAAGTTGCAAGCAATAGATTATCACATTAAACAATGTGTGTAAAGTAAACAATAGAATTATCCTTAGACAAAGCATTGTGGTTTTCTCCCTAGTAGCAACAAAACATATACAACATGAGAACTTATTTTCACTCTTCTAGATTACTAGAGGCATGAACCCACTATCGAGCATAAATAGTCCTTCTTGGAGTCACAAGTACATACTTGGCAACAGAATCTACTAGCAATGGAGGGCATGCAAGATCAAAAATAACATATGACATGTATATAATCAATCTCAACCATAGTATTCAATAATCATCGGATCCCAACAAACACAACATGTAGCATTACATAAAGATGATCTTGATCATGATATGTAGCTCACAAGATCTAAACATGAGGCACACATTGGAGAAGACAACCATCTAGCTACTACTATGGACCCGTAGTCCAGGGATGAACTACTCACGCATCACTTCGGAGATGGGCATGACAATGTAGAGGCCTCCGGTGATGATCTCCCTCTCCGACAGGGTGCCGAGAAGAGCTTCAGAACCATCCCAAGCTAGGGTTGGCGATGGCGGCCACAATGGAACTTTTCGTGGATGGAGGCTCGGGTATTTAGGTTTTTCCCAAGAATGTGAATAAATAGGCGGAAGGGCAAGGTCAGTGGGTTCCCGGGAGGCCCACACCACCCCTAGGCGCGACCAAGGAGGGCGGGCCCAGGCCTGGTGTTGCCACCTCCTGGCGCGCCTTGGTCTCTCCTCTGGACTCCATCTTCGTTTCGGTAAAATAGGAACTTCGGCTTTTGTTCCGTCCATTCTGAGACTATTTCTTATACAACTTTTCTGAAATACAAAACAGTAGAAAGTAGGGAACTGGCACTGTGACATATTTTTAATAGGTTAGTTCCAGAAAATGTATAAAAGTGAAACGAATTGTAAAGAAAACATATAGAAAT
>NC_061508.1:340593952-340626749 GCF_022539505.1 Lolium rigidum
GTACAACTAACGAACCAGGGGCACGAAAATAGAAATCCCAAACAAATATGCTGTGATCCAACCATATACTACAGCAAACAAAACAAAACAAAACAAAACTAAAAAAAATACGCTCCAAGGACAACACATAGCATATGAAGCAATAAAAATATAGCGTCTAGAAAGATGACCTGATGCTTTGTTGATGAAGAGGGGATGCATTGGGCATCCCCATGATTTGACGCTTGTACCTCTTGAATATTTATTGGGGTGACATGGGCATCCCCAAGCTTGAGCTTTTGTCCATTCTTCATCTCATTACATCGTTCTTCTCTCTCTACACTTGAAAACTTCCTTCATACAAAACTTCACACAATTCTCATTAGCAGCATTAATGCAATCAAAATAACAAATCCACTTGTGTTCAGTTCTAACATATATCAAAAATCCATTAAAACATTAGCTAATGTAGAATCTTCTTCAAAAATCTCTTACTCTCAAAAGAACTAAAAAAAAGAGAATAAGAGGCAAATGCAAATAGTGGTAGAAATCTATCAAAACAGAACAACAGGTAAAGATCGATTTTTTCGAAAACCCTCTGTTGCTCAGATCGAAAAGTGCAAACCTAACAAAAGTTGGATAATAACCCGGGGCTTATGAAATTATCAGCTCGAAATTACGTTCTGGCTGGGAATACGATTATTTTTGGTGACACCACAGAATCTGTTTCTGGACAACAACTTCCCCAAATCTTACTTTCTTCCTATTAGAGGTTATTCTTGGTACAAAAACGAAATACAAATTATAAGGAGATGTTATTACAGAGGTAATAACTTCCAAGACTCAACAAAAGAAAAATTACAGAAATAAAACATGGGTTATCTCCCAAGAGTGCTTTTCTTTAATGCCTTTCAGCTAGGTGCAGAAAAAAAGCTTGCATCAAGTACTTTCAAGTGAAGACGCATCAACATCATAACTTGTCCTAATAATAGAATCAAAAGGCGACTTCTTTCTTTTTCTTGGGAAGTATTCCATACCTTTCTTGAGTGGGAATTGATATTTAATAATCCCATCTCTCATATGAATATCAGCACCAACAGTTCTAAGAAAAGGTCTTCTCAAATAATAGGATAAGAAGCATTGCATTCAATATCCAAAACAACAAAATCGACGGGGAAAAAGTTATTATTAACTATAATAAGAACATTATTAACTCTCCCCAAAGGTTTCTTTTGAGCAATATCAGCAAGATGAACTTCCAAATAACATTGTTCCAACGGTAGCAAATCAAGCATATCATAGATTTTTCTAGGCATAACAGAAATGTCGCACCAAGATCACATAAAGCATTGCAATCAAAGTCATATACTTTCATCTTAATGATGGGCTCCCAACCATCTTCCAACTTCCTAGGAATAGAAGCTTCTTTTAATTTCTCTTCTCTAATTTGCATGAGAGCACTTGTAATATGTTTTGTAAAAGCCATATTTATAGCACTAGCATTAGAACTTCTAGCAAGCTTCTGTAAGAACTTAATTACTGTAGAGATATTGCAATCATCAAAATTAAAGTCAATATTATCAAAAGTAAAAGGACAATTGTCTCCCATACTTCGAAAAATTTCAGCACTCTTATCAAAACAGTTTCAGTGCTAGGCAATTTTGTAGAAGGAGTGGGGAATTTTCCTACACTAGTTATTTTACCATTAATAGTAGGATATTTGCTAGAATTTTAGAATTCAGTATTACCAGTGGTTGTAATGGTACAAACTTTAGTCAAAATTTTATTTCTAGCAATTTCATCTTCTCTTTCCTACCTAGCATGCAATTTCGCCAACATCCTAACATTGTCATCAATTCTAACTTGAATGGCATTCAAAGTTTTGCTTACTTTAACATCATGAGGCATTACTTTTAATTTAAGGAACTCAACATCAAGCGCAAGGCTATCAACTTTAGAAGCAAGAACATCAATTTTGCCAAACTTTTCCTCAACAAATTTATTGAAAGCAGTTTGTTTTCGAATAAAGTCCTTAAACATGACTTCAAGATGAAGGTGCACTTCTATTGTCTTTGTAGGAATTACCATAAGAATTTCCATAAGCATTACCATTATTAGAAGGATATGTCTTGTAATTGTTGCTACCAAAATTATTCGTATAAGCATTGTTGTTAAAATTATTGATTTTAATGAAGTTCAAATCAACATGTTCTTCTTGAGAAACCAAAGAAGCTAAAGCAGCATTATTCGGATCAACATGAGATTTACCATTAACAAGCATAGACATAATGGTATCAATATTATCACTCAAGGATGAGGTTTCTTCAACATAATTTACCTTCTTACCTTGTGGAGCTCTCTCGGTGTGCCATTAAGAATAATTTATCATCATGTCATCAAGGAGTTTTGTTGCAGCCCCCAAAGTAATGAACATAAAGGTACCACCAATAGCTGTATCCAGAAGGTTTCTTGAAGAAAAATTCAGTCCCGCATAAAAAGTTTGGAGGATCATCCAAGTAGTCAGTCCATGAGTGGGACAATTCTTTACAAAAGATTTCATTCTTTCCCCAGATTGAGCAACATTTTCATGATCAAATTGTCTAAATTTCATTATATCACTTCTCAAGGATATAATCTTAGCAGCCAATCTTTAGCTCTCCCTCTCAAAGGGAAAGGAAACAATTTAAATTTTATAATGTCGCTATCTACATCCTTATACTTTTGCATCTTACAAAGTTCAACAAAATTATTAAGGTGAGAAGCAACATTATCAGTACTAACACCAAAAAATTGCTCTTTCATAACAAGATTTAACAAAGAAGGTTTAATTTCATAGAAAGCTTCTTCAGGAGCAGGTGAAGCAATAGGTGTACAAATAAAATCATTGGTGTTTGTGCTAGTAATGTCACACAACTTAGTGTTTTCAGGAGTACCCATTTTAGCAAGAATAAAATAGAACAACATAAATAAAAGCTAAAATAGAATTTTTTTTGCGTTTATGATATAATGAAGAGAACAAGACAAAGTAAAATAAACTAAGCAAAACTATAACAATGTAAAGATATTGGAGATGAGAGATTCCCCTTGCAGAAATCCTATTTCTCCGTGGCAACGGCACCATAAAAAGAGCTTGATGTTGCGCAGATGCACACCATTGGGGAAGCCCAAGAGGAAGGTATGATGAGCATAGTAGCAAGTTTTCCCTTAGTAAGAAACCAAGGTTTAATCGACTAGTAGGAGAAAGGAATGACTTCTGAAGGTGTTGCTAGTTGACTTGTGGCAGGGCGCGCACTACCAGCATCAGCAACAACGTGGAACCTGCACAAAACACAACCAAAATAATTTTTCCCCAATTTACAGTGATGTTGTCAATCTCACCGGTTTTGTTGAAAACAAAGGATTAACTGTATAGTGTGGAAAGAGATATTTTTTTCAGTGGAATTAAAGAGAACAGTGTTTGCAGTAAGTAAACAGAACATGATGATTTTATCAGTATAAAAGAAAGGACCGGGGTCCATAGTTCACTAGAGGTGTCTCTCCATAAAGATAAATAACATGTTGGGTGAACAAATTACAGCTGAGTAATTGTCAGAATAAAGACCATACATGACAAGATGATTAGTATGAGATTCATTTGGACATTACAACATAATACATAGACCGTAATCCAACTGCGTCTATGACTAACAATTCACCTTCCGGTTAGCGTCCATACCCCTTTCAGTATTAAGTTGCAAGCAACAGATTATCGCATTAAGCAATGTGTGTAAAGTAAATAATGGAATTATCCTTAGACAAAACATTGTTGTTTTCTCCCTAATAGCAACAACACATCTACAACCTTAGAAGTTATTGTCACTCTTCTAGATTACTAGAGGCATGAACCCACTATCGAACATAAATACTCCCTCTTGGAGTCACAAGTACATATTTGGCCAGAGCATCTACTAGCAACGTAGAGCATACAAGATCAAAAATAACATATGCCATATATATAATCAATCTCAACCATAATATTCAATATTCATCGGATCCCAGCAAACACAACATGTAGCATTACATAAAGATGATCTTGATCATGATAGGCAGCTCACAAGACCTAAACATGAGGCACACATTGAATAATACAACTATCTAGCTATTGCTATAGACCCATAGTCAAGGGATGAAATACTCACGCATCACTTCGGAGATAGGCATGGCGATGTAGAGGCCTCCGGTGATGATCTCCCTCTCAGGCAGGGTGCCGGGAAGAGCTTCAGAACCCCCCCCCCCCCTGAGCTAGGGTCGGCGATGTTGGCCGCGATAGAACTTTTCGTGGATGGAGGCCCGGGTGTTTAGGGTTTTCCTGAGAAAGTGAATAAATAAGCGGAACTGCGAGGTCGGTGGGTGCCCAGGGGCCCCACACCACCCCTAGGCGCGACCAGGCGGGCCGCGTCCAGGCCTAGTGTGGCCGCCTCCTGGCGCCCCTTCGTCTCTCCTCTGGAGTCCATCTTCGTTTCGGTAAAATAGGAATTTCGGCTTTTATTTCGTCCAATTCCGAGAATATTTCCTATACAACTTTTCTGAAATACGAAATAATAGAAAATAGGGAACTAACACTGTGACATCTTGTTAATAGGTTAGTTCCGGAAAATGTATAAAAGTAAAATAAAGTGTAAACAAAACATATAGAAATTGGTGTAAAACAAGCATGGAGCATCAAAAATTATATATGCGTTTGCAATGTATCAGCCTACCGATCTACGGTGATAGGGAAGAGCGTCGGGAACCGGTCGTGGAGAGGACCGTTACCCTGCTACCAGTCAATACACAACCTCGTGGAGGTACCATTAGACAAACTACTATGTGAAAAAAGGACTCATAAGCCTCTTTCCTGCTCCTATTGAACATGCCCTATACATAGTAGGGCAGTGGCTCGTATAATCTGACACATGATGTGACTCAACAACTTGGTTTGCTTCTTTCATGCAAATGTGGGACCTATCAGGGCAGTGGCTCAACAAGGACTTTCTCCATGGTGAAAACCCTATGATCTTTGATCGGGAGACGATATCTCTTGTGTATTGTTTACTTTTTGGAGGTGTTGCTTCTGGAGAAGCTGGATTTCTGGTGCTGTCTTGGTGATATTAGGTCTGCTGCTGCAAGGAATTAATTGATCTCCATAGCGGGATTTTTTTCTAATTCTTCTTCTTTTCCTGGGTTGTGTGCATCGTTAAGTTTGCTAGAGCAATGTGTTGTTGAAGAAGCTAGGTATAATTGATATCTTTATGATATTAATATGTACTCTTTATTGTAAAATGTGGGACCTAGCAGTAGAATTGTGAGACAAAGGAGAATGTATATATGTAGGGATGTGTGCAGAGGGTTACATTGACGATTTCATACATATCATCATACACATAGTGGTTCCGAAGTCTGACACAAATTTCATTGAATCGGTGTACATAATGTATGGCCTTAGAGCATCTCCAGTCACGTCCCCCAAACCGTCCCCCAAACCGCGCCGGATTGAACGTTTGGGGGACGTGTTTTGTTCGTGCCGCTTGGGGGACGTCGCTCCCCAGCCGCGTCCCCCAAACGCCGCCCCCAAACATTTAAAATACTTTTTTTAACACATAATAAACCATTTATCAAATGTAGCATATGAATAAAAATGTTTGCGAGGATTGTTTTCAAATTAAATTACAACAAACAATAAAACAAGTAATCAAATATAATAAATAGGGCTAGATGCTACATCAAGGTGCCACAGTATTTCCTTTGATCCTCCACAAATGCTCAACGAGATCAGCTTGAAGTTGCTCATGCACATTGCTGTCACGGATCTCTGCGTGCATGGCGAGAAAATCAGCAAAATCTGCAGGCAACTCATGATCAACCTTCGCAAGAGGGCCTACAGCGTCGGGCTTGAGCTTGAAGTAGGGGTCGAACTCTCGAACGACGTGGAGGATATTAATGAACAGCCCCTTGCTCATCCTGTACCGGCGCCGAAAATTGTCGGCCTGTGTTGCGTCGTCGTCGAAGTAGTCGTTGTGCAGCATGGCATGCCCCTCCATCCTCTGCCGGGGCTTCGACTTCCTTCTTCCCGGCCTTGATCCTCCGCGGCGCGGCCTCTTCCTCTTCTCCGCCTCAGCGTCAAGCATGTCCTGGAGGGACGCGATGATCAGCAAATGCTCCCGCAGGTCGTCGTCGAAGGCTTGCTCGTCCTCCAGCAGCAGGGCAACCATCTCATCGTCGCTGTCCATGGCTAAAGCAAAATCAATGGTTAAAATTGCGCCGAGGCAGACGACGGAACAAACAGCGGCCAATCGCGCCTACCTGGCAAGTCGTCGAGCACCTTCTGTGCGCGGAGGTGGGGCGGATTTGACGGCGCGTTCTGGGACGCGCTGGCGACGCGGCGGCGGCGCCACGACCGGCGGGAGCCCCAGCCGCGACAACGGTGCCGACTCTCAGCAGAGATCAGACGCCCAAACGGCCGGGAAATCCAGCGGCGGCGGTGGGGTGGGAGGCGCGGGAAGGAAGGAGCGACGAGAAAAGAGGCACGAACCAACGGTTTATGCAAATAGTCGCCGACATGTGGGAGCCCGCCTCGCTTTTCGTTGTGTCCGGAGTCCCCGGTGCGTCCCCTGTGGGACGGGGACGGGCTCGGGGCGCGCCGGACAAAAATGGGCTTTGGGGAACACGGCTGGAACGCATTTTCTGTCCGGCGCACCCCAAATCACTTTGGGGGATGTTTTGGAAGACACGACTGGAGATGCTCTTATGCTGCTCGTGCTTTGCCCCCAGGAAGAATAGACTGTCGGTCTCTCTTGTTCTAGCTGCAGGTTCGCATGCATGTGCACATTCTGGTCTACCTTTTGCAAGAAAGTATAGAAGTTCAGCCTATCGAGTTACTCCTCGATCGAGTTTCTAAAGAACAATATCAGTGAAAAAGCTGTAGAATTTCATTGGCTCACAGCTCATTCGTGGAATCGTGGTCCGTGCACGCTAGCGCTGTCAATCATTCTAACCTAGGCACCTAGCCCACCACCGAATACCAGGTGTTTGCATTTCTGTTCAAAGAAAAACCAGTTTGCATGCAGGTTGAAAAGAACCCCAATGTCCACTTCAGACTAAAAGGAGGAAAATTTGCATGGTAAAATCCAAACATGCATGTATGTCACATACACTACAGGAATGGGAGGCTACGCCCGAGGACCAGGCTATACGCCGACGGCCAAAAGTCGGGGTTGTCGCTGTATGGCCCGGCCAGGCCAGCCTGCAGTTCGATCCTCGGTGTAGCGTTGCCGTCGACGTAGCAAGGTCTACGCCGAGGGCAGCCCTCGGCATATGTTTGGCCCTAGGCGTAGACAGGGCTACGCCGACGGCCACCCTCGGCGTAGGCTATTTTTCAAATTTATCTGATTTTGTAAAAATCATAACTAATGCATATGATGTCAAAAATACGTATAAGGTATTAAAATATTCAGAAAAACATCCTTTATCCGTTTATGTCAAAATCATGCATATTTGAATCATGTACAGTACCATGGTAACATATTAACAATTCAAATACTTTCTTATATGTCCACGGGTTTCCTGTTTTGGCTAGATGGCAATTTAAACAAAGTCAGAAAATTCCGCGGAGCCGCATGGCATCAATTTATGTGTCCTAGTAACCACTTTAAAAGCCAGAATTAGGATACGTCAATAATTTTGGAAAACTCTTCACAAACAGGGCTATCAAGTCCGGAGTTCTATTACTCTTAGGGGAAACGAGTAGGAAACGGTCCGTGACACCGCATAGTATTGCGCGAGACCTCCGCGTAGTGGTAGGACACCGCCTCCACACCACATATCACATGTCATATGTGCGCGCTAGGTGTCTGGGAATCCCGTGGCTTTCTGCGGTGCCCCATCGAATCCGCTGGAAACTGACCGGATTTGAACTAAGGGTACACTTTCCGTCGCTCAAGAAATTCCGCGAAAAATGTTTTTAGATCTATAACACATCACTTTATATGCTAATTTTTTTCCATTTAGCGTGTTGGTGAATGGTGCACCAGCGCGCCCGGTACAACCATTTCGCATCTCCCGAGGGGGATGTTTTGGCCGGATGGCAAACTAGACGTCATATTTGGATTCCTCTAATTTTTAGGTTCAAATGATGATATGGATGTTATATTTAAATACCTCTCATTTTTCTGATTGATTTAGACATATTATTTGTGGAATTTCGATTTTCCGATTTAAAGATATTAATTATTTTATATTAAATTGAAAAAGACAAAAAAATCATTTTATTCTTATTTGAAATCATTATTATTATTACTTATATATTAATTGTTGTTTACTTAAGTTATTATTTGGAATTCAAAAATAAAGAGGTGCGACATCATGGTCCAAGGATTAATAGGGTTGCTATGCTATTATTGTGAGTAAAGTGTCAATTATGTAATGGAAACTCATTCGAATGGAACCAAGATGTTAGGCGTGCTGATCCTAGAGTAGTGTGAGGATGAGTGACCAACTGAGAAGTTTAGCCATGATTGTAATTTGACCTAAGATTAAGTGTACTTAGATTTCAAAGTGTCTTGGGTGAAAGATAAACAAGTAAAAAAAGAAAATAATGGTGTAAAATAAATTAAAATTTAAAAAAATTTAAAACTATATGCCGAGGATTTTGGTGTCGGCATAGCCAAAAATGATTTTTTTTCAATTTTTTTGAATTTTTTTTTTGAAAATGGAAAATTGAATTTGTTTTTTAAATTTGTATGCCGATGGTTTTGCCATCGGCGTAGGTCCTACGCCGAGGGCCGAGCTACGCCGATGGCAATAGTGACTCTGCCGAGGAAGGTAGTCGCCGAGGACACGGCCCTCGGCGTAGCCTATGCCAACGACCAAAACAGGCTACTCCGAGGGTTCCTGGCCCTCAGCATATCGGCATATTCCTGTAGTGATACCGCTTAGTAGCTGCTGCTGGTAGCTCGTTGGGTATGATTTTAATTCCAAACAGATGAACTCCATGAGGCTTGTGATTTTGACGAGCTACCAGCAGCACCTAATATATAACTGAACCATTCATTCACGCATACACTACGGGAACCAGTCAAGGTGCCGACGATCGTCGGCACAGCTTGCCTTGCCTTCGGCACAGGCTTGTGCCGACGGCAGCCGTCGGCACCTTGTCGTCGGTACAATAACGCCTCGGCACAAGCAAAGTTGCCGTCGGCACATTCTGGCCGTCAGCACATTCTAGCCGTCGGCATAGAAATAATGCCGTTTAGTAATTCTGGCTCGAATTTTTTCAAAAAAAAATTTCAAATTTTTTTGTCCCAATTTTTTTAATCTCTCACATGCACCATTTTAACTCTAACTACACTTAATATTAGGTCAAATTTCACTCATGGTCAAACTTCCTAGTCAGTCACCCATCCTCACACTACTCCACCCCTAGCACGCTTAACTTCTCGGTTCCATTTAGACTAGATTCCATGAAAGATATGACACCTTATTGACAATAATACCATATCATTACTATTAACCCTTAGTACTTCATGTTGCACATCATTATATTTTGAATTTCAAACAATTACCTACATAAACTACAAGAATAAGTATATTAACCTTGAATTCAAATGGACAATAAAATGATTTATTTTTTCTTTTTTATTTAATAAGGACTAATTAATATCTTTAAATCTGTAAATCAAAATTTGACAAATAATATGTCTAAATCGATTAGAAAAATGAGAGAAATCCAAATATGACATCTATATCATATTTTGAATCTAAAAATAATTTTTCCAAAAATTCATGAGCATTAGATCATGTACGAGTAGTTCAAATCTGGCCGGCCTCCTACCGATTCGGCAGGAATTTGTGTTTTTCAAGAGGGGTGGACGGAAAAGTTCCAGATACATCGGTTGGGAAATTTTCCATCTTAGGTGGTCTAGTCTTTTTAAAAAATGTGTTGGTACCAATGTGAAACTTTAATTTGGTGGTTGCTTCACAAAAAATCGCGTTTTCGGCACCTCAAAAATGAAAAATGGTTTTTTCGCGCGATGAAAAGGAAAATTTCCTCCTGCAACATCGTAAGATATCTCAAGATACACATGTGTGCATAATATAGGCACATTATCACAAACTATGCCGCGATTCTATCCATAACATTGGTCGTTTGACCTAAATGTCATGAAACCTCGAACATGATAGCTCATTTTGTGAAGGATTTTTTTGTGATGTTTGCAATTTTCCAACTTTAATATTTTTCCTTGCAACTATGACATATAATATGACAGCATGCAAAGGTTTCACATTGTTTTGATCATTTTTGAATTTTTTATGCCCGTTTCAAACTATATTCAAAATGGCGGGCATGAAGATCCTTTGCCCGAGGCTGAGGCTCGCTAAACTTGCACTGGATCTCTGATGAAATAGCATGTTGTGAATCTAAAAATAATTTTTACAAAAAATCTTGAGCAATATATCATGTACCCGTAGTTCAAATCTGGTCGGCCTCCTGCCGATTCGGCAGGGATTTGTCTTTTTCATGAGGGGTGGATGGAAAGGTTCCAGATACACCGATTGAGAAATTGTCCATCTTAGTTGGTCTAGTATTTTTGAAAAATGTGTTGGTACCAATGTGAATCTTTAATTTGGTGGTTGCTTCACAAAACACCCCGTTTTCGGCACCTCAAAAATGGAAAATGGTTTTTTCGTGCGATGAAATGGAAAACTTCCTCCTGCAATATCGTAAGACATCCCAATATGCACATGTGTGCACAATATGGACACATTATCACAAACTATGCCACAATTATATCCATAACATTGGTCATTTGACCTAAATGTCATGAAACCTCGAACATGATACGGAGTAGCTCATTTTGTGAAGGATTTTTTGTGATGTTTGCAATTTTCCAACTTTAATATTTTCCTCGCAACTATGACACATAATATGACACCACGTGAAGGTTTCACATTGTTTGGATCGTTTTCGAATTTTTTATGCCGGTTTCAAACTATATTCAAAACGGCGGGCATGAAGATCCTTTGCCCGGGACTGAGGCTCGCCAAACTTGCACTGGATCTCTGATGAAATAGCATATTGTGAATCTAAAAATGATTTTTACAAAAAATCTTGAGCATTATATCATGTACCTGTAGTTCAAATCTGGTCGGCCTCCTACCAATACGACAGTAATTTGTCTTTTTCATGTGGGGTGGACGGAAAGGTTCCAGATACACCGGTTAAGAAATTGTACATCTTATGTGGTCTAGTATTTTTTTTAAATGTGTTGGTACCAATGTGAAACTTTAATTTGGTGGTTGCTTCACAAAACACCCCGTTTTCGACACCTCAAAAATGGAAAATGGTTTTTTCGTGCGATGAAATGGAAAACTTCCTCCTGCAACATCGTAATACATCTCAAGATGCACATGTGTGCAGAATATGGGCACATTATCACAAACTATGCCGTGATTCTATCCATAATATTGTTTGTTCCGTGTGAAAGCCATAAAACATCGGATATGATAGCTCATTTTTTAGAAGGTTCTTTGAGATATTTTAAATATTCCATGTTTGATATTTTTCCAAGATAGAACTTATTTTTCTGAAAATTTTGATATATTATTTGTATTTTTCTGAATTATAATGATTTAGTTATGATTTTTTGAAGATTAATGTGGTAAAATGGAAAATAGCTATGCCGACGGCTTTGCCATCGGCACAGGGCTAAAATATGAGCCGACGGATTTGCCGTCGGCACAGACCTGACGCTGTTAGCTCGCCGTCACGGCGGAGAGGCTGTGCCGACGGCCGAAACTGTGCCGACGGTTGCCGTCGGCACAGACCTTCATGTGCCGACGGTTTACCTGTGCCGACGGCTGACTTGCTGGCCTGGCCGGAACGAGTCCTGTGCCGACGGCCCCGATATTTTGCCGTCGGCACCTTGACTGGTTCCTGTAGTGATAGTTCAATTCCAATGTGAAGGTTTATAGTAAACTCCGCATCAGCAACTCACGTATATGTCATAGTATGGAGGACATTTTTGTTTCATCTATACGCATTAGTATTGTGTTTATTTCCAGGAAAAGAACATGTACTACATGTTTAATATACTACTGTAGTATCCCACAAAAAAAACTATTGTAGTACATGTACATCTCAAGCAAGCATAAGTTCTTGTAAAATGTTTCCACGAGGAAAAATGTCATGTATGGAGTAATAATTAGTTCCTCGTAATAGATTTTTGTCCCGCTATATTAATATAGCAACCACACGATACAAGCATGCCAGCACTGCATCACAATCAAGCCCAAAAGAAACTGCAGAGAAAGAACAAAAAGAAAACAAATGTTGACACTACCAGCTCGACAAGAATGATGACGACCTGCAACCGTTGTGTCCTCCAGAGGATTCCAACCATGCAAGCACACCGAAATGCCACATACCAAAACAACACCTTCAACAAGGAGACCAACGACGACTACGCCGCTGCTGTCCAGAGTAATCCTATGGTTTCCCCGGTACGTGGAAGGGAATGGAGAGGGGGTACATCCGACGCCCTCCAGGAAGGCAGGGCGGCACCCTCAGGCACCACTACGTCAGTGTCAGACGAGCTGACATGGATTTCTCCCAACCACCAAAACCACCACCCTGGACGATTCAACGAGCTCCACCCGACATGCTGCCTTCACCAGCACATGCCTCCACAGTCTTGAAGTCATCCTCGCCATCTCCCTCTGGACATCGGTGCAAGGCCTAGAGGAGGAAAATGGAGACAAGAGGGCCCGGTGTAGCACACCACCGCCAGTGGGAGGGAACTACCTCCACCGTCTTCGCGGCAACTGACTGGATGAGGAAGCAAGGACAAACTATGCCTCTACTGACCCGACAGGGCCCACACTGACCCGTGAAGTCCCCACTGCCAAGCTGCAAAAGGCCGGCCGTAGCGTCGCCACCACCCTGCCATCGCCGACGTGCCTTTTTCGACTCCTACCGCACTCGAACGAGGGGCCTATGGCCTGCCCAGCCCAGATGGGGCCCAAAGTGGCCCAGCTCCTGGCCGAGCCGGCGCCGCCACCACTGGCCCCGACCTCGCCGCTCCGCCGCCAACGATGGTGCCGCCGTGTCTCTTTCCACCCGACACACGGGTCTCACGGTGCCACATCGGACCGCCATCAAGCCGAGGGACACCAACACGGGTTGTCGTGCGCCGTGCCAGGGATCCACGCTCGCGGGGAAAGGCCGCCCGCCGCCGATGGCACCACGTAGGCAACACCCGGTTGCCCGCGCCGGCGGCGAAGGAGAGGAGGAGGGGGCGGAGAGAAATGGCAGGACGAAGTGTTTTTCACTAAACGTGATTTCTTCTAGAAGTAATAATTAGATTTTTTTGAAATTCGAAGTAGTAATTAGTTAATCTAATCTAGCGGCCGTTTGAATTTTTAAAACTCAAGCACACTCACCAGCTGAGTGGGTAATTCAGGAGTAGGAAAGTACCTTTCCAAATTCCACGGTCTTAACTTCAAAAGATGCTTATGATAGCCAACATATTTGAACCCACTGGATGTTGACACCAACCACGACTGCAGTGGCACCACACAACACTATAATTTTGCTCGATCTGTCTCTCTCTCTCCTCACACACAACACGGTGACGTCAAAGCACAAAGCAGTCATGACCCAATCAAACATTCCGTCGCTACCTTATAAAAGGCCGGAGAGCCACAAGCCAAAGCCAAGCAAAGCAACACAAACACACACGCACGTATGCACAGGAGCACCTCAAAATTAACCTACCTGCAACAAGCTACCTGCGCCAGCGAGCTTAATCGATCAAGCGACAATGAGGGAGCTGATTCGGCGGCTGAGCTTCTCGGACCGGGTGAGCGACGGCAGCGGCGGCGTGCCGCGCGGGTGCGTGCCAGTGATGGTGCTGGGCGACGGCGACGGCGACGAGGCCGAGAGGTTCGTGGTGCGGATGGAGGCGCTCCGGCACCCGTCGCTGGCGGCGCTGCTGGAGATGGCCGCGCAGGAGTTCGGGTACAAGCAGGAGGGCATCCTCCGCGTCCCCTGCGCCGTCCACCAGTTCAAGCACGCGCTCTCCACCGCCGGCGCCGTCTCCTCCAAGAACTACTAACTAATTAGGTCTCTAACAGATCATTAGGCGATGTGTCGACTACGACGGGTAATTAAGGGGTGAATCTTTCGCTTTTGTTCTTTATGCATCTTTTCTTTTCTCTTTCCCTTTTGTTCTTTTTAATGGGCATGATTGACGGGTGGCCCTAGCTGGCGCTCGATCGCCAGGAAGAGAATGAGCGATCGGTTTCTCCCAGCTCAATTAGGGAAAGCCATGTTAGCAAATCTAAATCCGTATTTGAAAATTCAAAATGTTTTATCTCACAAACGACAACTCCGATTTAAGATCTGTTTTCACCAATAAATCCATCTCGACGAGATCTTCAAAACTAGCACCCATATTGATATGTTTCGAGAAACTTTTAATCGGGCTAAAAGTTATCAACCCTCTCTATCTGAATAATCAACCCCTCCATACTTGACTGATCAACTGTAAATGTATAAAATTATCAATCTTAGTCAATGCTATTGAGAGAAAGTTCTGCATGCATGCACAAATAGACGAATCTGCTGATGTCAGCGGAATCTTTTCCAAATTTGTAAATTCAAAATGTTTTAACTTTCAAACGACAACTCCAAATTGAGATTCGCTTTCACCAATAAATCCGTCTCGACGAGATCTTCAAAACTAGCACCAATGTTGATATGTTTCGAGAAACTTTTTTTCGGGCTAAAAGTTATCAACCCTCTCTATCTGAATGATCAACCCCTCCGTATTTGAGTGATCAACGGTGAATGTATAAAATTATCAACCTGGTGCAGACTATTGAGAAAAAGTTCTGCATGCATGCACAAATAGACGAATCTGCTGATGTCAGTGGAATCTTTTCCAAATTTGAAAATTTAAAATGTTTTAACTTTCAAACGACAACTCCAAATTAAGATTCGCTTTCACCAATAAATCTATCTCGACGAGATCTTCAAAACTAGCACCCATGTTGATATGTTTCGAGAAACTTTTTTTCCGACTAAAAGTTATCAACCCTCTCTATCTGAATAATCAACCCCTCCGTACTTCAGTGATCAACGGTGAATGTATAAAATTATCAACCTAGTGTAGGCTATTGAGGGAAAGTTCTGCATGCATGCATGCATGCACAAATAGACGAATATGCTGATGTCAGCGGAATCTTTTCCAAATTTGTAAATTCAAAACGTTTTAACTTTCAAACGACAACTCCAAATTAAGATTCGCTTTCACCAATAAATCTGACTCGACGAGATCTTCAAAACTAGCACCCATGTTGATATGTTTCGAGAAACTTTTTTCCGGGCTAAAAGTTATCAACCCTCTCTATCTGAATAGTCAACCCCTCCGTACTTGAGTGATCAACGGTAAATATATAAAATTATCAACTCCAAAGTTAATTTTATTTGAAACATTTTAGCGATATTTTTTTATTTTAGAAGCTATCAACCCGGTGTCCTGTTATTTATCAACAGCAAATATAAATAACTACCAACCCTAAAAATCTTATTTTATTTTGAATATTTTGGCGACTCTTTTTAGTTTACAATTTATCAACCCGAGTGCCTCGTTATTTATCAATGATAATTATAAATAACTACCAACCCTCAAAAGTATTCCATTTAGAATATTTTAGCGAACATTTTTTTATTTTACAAGGTATCAACCCGGTGCCTCATTATTTATCAACGATAAATATAAATAAACAATAACCCTAAAAATTATTTCATTTAGAATATTTTAGCGACTCTCTTTTAATTTAGAAGCTATCGACCCGGTGACCCGCTATTTATCAATGGTGAATATAAATAAATATCAATCCTAAAAAATTAATTTAATTTAAAATATGTAGCGACTCCTTTTTGTTTACAAGTTATCAACTCGGTGCCCCGTTATTTATCAACGGTAAATATAAATACCTAGCAACCCTAAAAAGTAATTTTCATTAAGAATTTTTTTAGCAACTTTTGTTAGCTTACAACTTAAAACAGTACTTAATTTGAGTTGCAAGTGGTAGTTCATTTGAGTTGCAAGTGGATCTTCCCACCCGTTATTTTCCCCCTTAAAAACCACTGGCCCGAAAAAGGGAATTGCAAAAGGACCCCATTAAATATGAATTACCGTACGGAAAAAAAAACCCAAAAGGGAATTGTAAAAAGAGAATTGCAAGTCTGCCTCGTGCTGAAAAAAAAGAGTGAGATGCTATGTGTATGCATGCAACAACTTATGAAACAGTCTTTGAAAAGTTGGCTCATTAAATGCAAATCCATGAGATGCTCTGTGCATGTGCATGCATGGAGTGTGAACGCTCTTGGTTGCATGCAACTTGCAAAGAAGTAATACAAGCTGTTAGTGTGAACATGTGTGAACGCAATTAAAACACTACGTGATACAAAAGGGAATTGAGTCACGCTTTCGCGCGAGCGCTCCGCGCCGACAGAAACTAAGCGCTCAAGCGAGCGATTGCTAGAGAGGGGATTCGATGATTGACATGAGACGGTTGCAATATGTAATTGCACCATTGTAATACGGTAGAGTTCGTTAGACCTCCTGTCACATACTCACATATACCAAATGAAATAATAGATTCTTCAGTCCACATTTCCTACACAATATTGATCTTTTATGGGCTTGATGGATATTGTAGAAAGGGATGCAACTCACAATGTATTGATTGGATGCATATGACGTTACATATATAGGCCACATCCTCGACTATACAAGGAAGGAGGCGGGCCCAATAATAAATACAAAGATATGTATCGCTATACATAACTACAGAAGATACACATCCGGATATACAAGGATATGTATCTCAACACCCCCCCGCAGTCGAAGCGTCGCCTGGTCGAACGCATAGACTGGACCGGAACTCCTCAAATGACGCCGTAGGGAGACCCTTAGTCATGATATCCGCAAATTGTTGGGAGGTGGGCACATGAAGTACTCGAATGTGTCCAAGGGCCACCTGTTCCCGAACAAAGTGGATGTCCAGCTCAATATGCTTGGTGCGGCGATGGTGGACCGGGTTGGCGGAGAGGTAGACGGCGGAGAAATTGTCGCAATAGACCACGGTGGCTTTGGCAACAGGACATGAGAGCTCAACGAGGAGTTGCCGCAACCAAGAGACCTCGGCAACCGCGTTAGCAACAGCCCGGTACTCCGCTTCGGCGGTGGAGCGAGAGACCGTGGGTTGTCGCTTAGACAACCAGGAGATGAGCGAAGGTCCGAAGTAGACGCAGTAGCCAGACGTGGAGCGACGCGTGTCGGGGCAGCCTGCCCAATCGGCGTCCGGGTAGGCGACGATGTCCGTGGCGGTGGAGGCGTGGAGGGAGAGGCCGAAGTCCATGGTGCCACGAATGTAGCGGAGGATCCGCTTGACCGCAGCCCAATGAGGATCCCGCAGAGCATGCATGTGAAGGCACAAGTGCTGGACAGCATACTGCAGCTCGGGGCGGGTCAAGGTGAGGTACTGCAGGGCACCGACGATGGAGCGATAAAGTGACGCGTCTGTGGCCAACGAACCATCCGTGGCGGAGAGTTTGGACTTCGTGTCGACAGGCGTGGCCGCGGGTTTCCAATTAAGCATACCGACACGGTCCAGGAGCTCGTGGGCGTACTTACGCTGATGAAGTAAGAAGCCGTCGGTGCGACGTACGACCTCGATGCCGAGGAAGTAGTGCAGGGGCCCCAAGTCCTTGAGGGCAAACTCAGCACGAAGACGCCCGGTGATCTGTCGCAGCAGGTCCGTCGAGCTGGCCGTCAAGATGATGTCGTCAACGTAGAGCAGCAAGTACGCGGTGGTGGTGCCATTGTTGTACACAAACAACGAGGCATCAGAGCGGGTGGAGCGGAAGCCGAGTTGGTGAAGAAACGCTGCGATGCGCTGGTACTAGGCGCGTGGGGCCTGCTTGAGCCCGTATAACGAGCGCGAGAGCAGGCACACATGGTCGGGGTGGGTGCTGTCGATGAAACCCGTGGGCTGCCGGCGAAGACCTGCTCCTCGAGATGGCCGTGAAGGAAGGCGTTGGAGACATCCATCCGGTGCACGGGCCACGCGCGGGAGACCGCGAGCCGAAGGACGGTGCGGATCGTCCCGGGCTTGACAACCGGGGCGAAGGTGTCGGTGAAGTCGACGCCGGCACGCCGGCGAAAGCCACGAACCACCCACCGCGCCTTGTGACGGTCGAGAGTACCGTCCGGATGGAACTTGTGCTTGAAGACCCACTTCCCGGTGATGATGTTGGCGTGAGGGGGTCGGGGAACAAGCGTCCATGTCTGGTTCCGCAACAGGGCGTCGAACTCATCCTGCATGGCCGCAAGCCACTGCGGGTTGCGGAGAGCAACCCGGGCAGAGGCGGGTAGGGGCGATGGCGTGGATGGTGAAGGCGCGGAAGTCGACGCGGTGCAGACGTACTCGTCCGAGGGGTACCGCGTGCTCGGGACGCGAATCCCTGCACGGGCGCGCGTGAGGGGCCCCGTGGCCGGCGGCGGAGGAGGCGGAGGCGGAGGTGAGGCGTCGCCTGGCGAAGACGGCGCGGCGCCCGAGCTGAGGCTCGAGGGCGACGCAAGCGGCGTCGAGACGGATGAACCCGACGAAGGGGCGTCGCCCAGCGAAGACGGCGCGGCGCCCGAGCTGAGGCTCGAGGGCGACGCAGGCGGCGTCGAGGCGGGCATCGGCGCAGGTGTTGGCGCGGGTGTCGACGTGGGGTCACCCGAGACATGGCTCAAGGGTGACCCAGAGGGTGGCGAGGTAGCGCCCGAGCCAGAGCTCAAGGGCGCGGCGGAGAACGACGAGGCAGTGCCCGAGTCCGAGCTCGAGGGCACTGCAGCTGGCGGACCTGCAGGGGGTCGACGCCGGGGACCATCAGTAGTCGAAGGAGGAGTGGCGACCACCTGTCTTTGTGCAAAAGGAAAGCAATGCTCATCAAAGTACACGTGCCGGGAGGTGATGACGTGGTGAGAAACCGGATCATAGCAGCGGTAGCCTTTGGTGTTAGCCGGTAGCCGAGGAAAACACACGGAACGGAACGAGGGGCGAGTTTATGAGGAGTGGTGGCGGCGATACTAGGATAACAACGACAACCGAAAATTCGAAGACCGTCGTAGGATGGAGGGGAACCGTAAAGGAGGTGATGAGGTGCATAGTTCCAGCGGGGACGACACGGACGAAGGTTGACAAGGAGGGTGGCGGTGGCTAAGGCGTCAGGACAAAAGGTGGGGGGAACATGGCTGTAAAATAGGAGTGTGCGGACGCGATCGTTGAGTGTGCGGAGGATACGCTCGGCGCGGCCGTTTTGTTGGGACGTGTATGGACAGGTTAGACGGAAAATAGTGCCGTGAGAGGAGAGTAGGGTGCGGACGGCGACATTGTCAAACTCTTTTCCGTTGTCGGCTTGTAGGGCGTGGATGGGGCGACCGAACCGGGTGGAAACATAGGCGTAAAAGGCTGTGAGAGTGGTGGCGACATCGGACTTTTACGGAGGGGAAACGTCCACACAAAATGAGAAAAATCATCAAGAATAACTAGGTAATAAAGAAGACCAGAATTACTCGGGATTGGAGAGGTCCATACATCACTATGAATTAACTCAAAAGGAAAAGACGCAACGGTGGAAGACCGACTAAAAGGAAGACGAACGTGTTTACCAAGACGACATGCTTCGCAACTATGTGAAGACTGTTTAGTAGATGAAAACGAAAAACCCCTCATTATTTGGTGAAGCGTGTTGGCATTGGGATGTCCAAGACGAGCATGCCAAAGATCAACTCCTGCGGAGAGAGCACGAAGTGCGGCGCCGGGGGTGGAAGACGACATCACCGGATACAAATCGTCGGGGCTCTCACATCGATGGAGGACCATCCGGGTGCGGGCGTCCTTAACAGAAAAACCAAACGCGTCAAATTCAACAATCACGAGTTGTCACGAGAAAGAGTTTTAACGAAACTAAATTCTGAATAAGCCGGGGAGACACAAGGACATTATTAAGAGACAAGTGGTTTAGAAGTAGAAGGAAAATTAGCAGAACCAATGTGAGAAATAGGAAGACCGGCGCCGTTACCGACAATGATGCGAGACTCGGTGGAAGTGGGAAAAGAATGGGAAAGGTTACCCGGGTGAGCAGCCATGTGAGACGAGGCGCCCGTGTCCATAAACCAGTTGCCGCCACCGGCGTAAGAGCCAGGTGTGGGCGCGGCGTGGTAGGCCGGGGCGTAGGACGGGCGGGGGGCGGTGAAGGCCGAGGCGTAGGGAGGTGTCGCGGTGAAGTGTGCCTGGTGAGTCGGCGGGCGCGGCACCGGCATGCTGTAGGCGTAGATGACCCCCGCCCATGGGTTGTAGGCGAAGGGGTTGCTGCCGTTGGAGACCGACGACATGACGACGCGCGTGCGGGAGACGGCGACGGCGCGGGGTTGGGGAGGGAGGCGCGGCGGCGGCTGCAGGTGCGGCGGCGGCACGGCGTGAGGAGGAGCACACGCAGCGGCGGCACAAGGGCGGCGGCGCTAGGGTTGGAGGGTGGGGCGGGGCGCGTGGGGAGAGAGGGGCGCGGCGGCTAGGTTAGGAACGATAGGTGTCTGATACCATGTAGAAAGGGATGCAACTCACAATGTATTGATTGGGTGCATATGGCGTTACATATATAGGCCACATCCTCGACTATACAAGGAAGGAGGCGGGCCCAATAATAAATACAAAGATATGTATCACTATACCTAACTACAGAAGATACACATCCGGATATACAAGGATATGTATCTCAACAGATATGATGCAGATGCCGAGATGAACTTCTCTCCTAGTTTCTTTAAGTTAAATGTTTTCTTTTGTCTAAAAGGCAAGGAAAATTGAGGACAGTGAACTCGCTTTGTGTGTGTTTATGTTTATCAATTTTAGTGTATTTTTTCTATGTATGAAATAATTCGTTTGTTCAGATTAACTGTTTTCATATATATATATATATATATATATATATATATATATATATATATATATATATATATATAGGGTTACACTATTACGAAACCGGTGCTCAGAATATTATTCCGAGCATCTCCGCCCCTATATAAGGTTTCCGGCCGAAAGGCCCGCTCCGACCGAGCCCCCGCCCGACCAAAATCCACCCGCCTCGATCCCGCCCCGCTTCCACCCCGTCCTCCGCCGCCACCCCGCGCCCTCCCCCCGCCTCCACCCCGCCTCCACCCCGCCTCCGCCCCGCCTCCCGCCTCCGGCGCCGTCGCGCGGCGACGGAGCTCGCGCGGAAACCGACCTCGCGCGGCGACCTATCTCGCGCGGCGACCGAGCTCGCGCGGCGACCGACCTCGCGCGGCGACCGAGCTCGCGCGGCGACCGAGCTCGTGCGGAGCGACCGAGCTCGCCCGAGCACACGGGATCTTCTTCTCCGGCGAGCCAAATTCTTCTCCGGCCGAATTCTTCTCCGGCGAGCCAAATTCTTCTCCGGCCGAATTCTTCTCTGGCGCGCCCCCATCTTCTCCGGCGAGTCTCTTGAGGAATCTCTGAAAATTCTTCAGCTTTGGAATCCTTCTCTCGCAAATTCAAGAAATCCAAAGCAAATGGATCATCCAAAATCTAAGAAGATGCGGATTCGATCGAAAAGAGTTGAAGATGTCGTTCCTACAAGATCTTCACCTCGATTTGCTCACAAATCTACTTTGCTCTCGAGATAAAATAAGGGAAACTTGTATATCCGCAGCGGTTACACCTTTGAAACGAAGTACATCTGAACAAAATGAGGTGAGACAATGTTGTAGAACTAGAAACTATAATCTTGAACTGCTCAGTGTACTTCTCTGCTTGTACTTGCCCTGCTCAGTGTACTTCTCTGCTTGTACTTGCCGAATATTGAAATTGTACTTATTCTGTATGCTTATTGTACTTCTCTGCTTCTACCGCAACTCCAATACTTCTCTTTGAGCTTAGTAAATCGTTTTGTCCTGTACTTCTCTGTTTTGCTAGTTGTACTTAGTAATCCTGTTGACCTGCACTTCTCTGTTTTTTGCTAGTTGAACTTAGCAAATTGAGCTTAGTAATGCCTGTGTACTGTACTTATCTGTTTGCTAGTTGTACTTAGTAATCCTGTTGACCTGCACTTCTCTGTTTTTTGCTAGTTGAACTTAGCAAATTGAGCTTATTGTTTTGTCCTGTACTTCTCTGTTTTGCTAGTTGTACTTAGTAATCCTTTTGTCCTGCACTTCTCTGTTTTTGCTAGTTGAACTTAGCAAATTGAGCTTAGTAATGCATGTGTACTGTACTTCTCTGTTTTGCTAGTTGTACTTAGTAATCCTGTTGACCTGCACTTCTCTGTTTTTACCTAGTTGAACTTAGCAAATTGAGCTTATTGTTTTGTCCTGTACTTCTCTGTTTTGTTAGTTGTACTTAGTAATCCTGTTGACCTGCACTTCTCTGTTTTTTGCTAGTTGAACTTAGCACTTGAGCTTAGTAATGCCTGTGTACTGTACTTCTCTGTTTTGCTAGTTGTACTTAGTAACCTCTGAGTGTTGTATTTAGTTATCTTGTACTGCTAATGTTGGTTATATTGTACTTCTCTTTCTCCATAATAGTACTTCTCTTTTTTTCATGAACTAGTTATTTGATCCAAGTTATAATTGTGATATGTGTACTGCCATTTCTAATTGGAATAAATCTCTGATATTCTACTATCGCAGGATGAATCAATGGCTAGGCGAAAAAAAGAAGTGAGGTTGAGCTTGATCCAAAACCTCTGCGATGGGTGACTCCTGAAATTCCACGCAACTTCTTTGTCATCGGCTACTCACCTTTTACAATGGGATTAGACTTAGACATGTATAGTCCGGAAACAAATTGTGATACGAACGGAAGGGCTGAAACGAAACAACGTCACAATTTCCTTACAATCCAGGGCCTCGCTGTGCCACCACATATCCTGAATATTGCACGTGTCCTATCAACTAGACGACCTGCTAGAAAGGTTGCTGAGGTTGGTGCTACACATCCTCCAGATCATATTCAATATAATGGATATGCACATTCAAATCAACATAAGTCTACTGCCTACAAAATGACTAGTAGGGAACCAGAAGTACCTGAAACAACAGCACCTTCATCCTCTGGATTTCCTCCTCCACGTGCACCTGTACATCCATCATCCTCTGGATTTCCTCCTCCACGTGCACCTGTACATCCATCATCCTCTGGATTTCCTCCTCCACGTGCACATGTACGTCCCTCATCCTCTGGATTTCCTCCTCCACGTGCACATGTACGTCCCTCATCCTCTGAAATTCCTCCTCCACGTGCACCTGTATGTCCATCATCCTCTGGATTTCCTCCTCAACGTGCACCTGTACATCCCTCATCCTCTGGATTTCCTCCTCCACGTGCACCTGTACGACCCTCGTCCTCTGGATTGCCTCCTCGTGACCCTGTACGACCCTCGTCATCTAGATTACCACGCCATGACCCGTCAGATCCATTGTTACACAAATCATTGGTGACACCGCCTTGCCCAATACTCCCTGAAGAAGAAGCAGATACCCCAGTGGAGCAACGTCGCTACAACCATGTGAGTACATTTGAAGAAATTTAGTTTCTGAACATCTTGCTGTATCAGACTTGTACTTGTTGCTACATTATACTTGTACTTTCTTTTTTATGATACTTGTACTTATCATTGAACTGCCTAATGTACTATTGTTTTTTTGTTTTTGCAGGATAATGATCTTCCAGATTATCTAATACCAAAGATAAAAATGGTATTCAAAGATTTCGAGGCAGCCAAAATATTTTACAACAGATATGCAAGGCATGCTGGTTTTGGAGTCAGAACTGGACAGCACAATGGTGCCAATCGATACCTATACTGCAACTGCCAAGGTCATTACGAGAGCACTGTTGCAGAAATTGATCGCCTGCGTGATAAAACCACTAGTCGATGTGGTTGCCTTGCTGGTATTAGAGTAAAGGAGAAGGTAGACAAGACTTATGTAATTGAGAATATAAAGTTCGAACACAACCACCATATGATTTAAAGCCCCATCATGATGAATTTCCTACATTCTCATAAAGATTTCGACCCTTCTTTGCTGGAATTTGTAAAGTTCCTGTAGTTTGAGAATGTATCTCATCTGATAATTTTGTCGATCCTATATTCATCGGTGGGAGGCGCGCAGTACTTAACATTTCATGGGCGCGACTTGCTAAACAGGTAAAAGCAACACTCTACCCTTTTTGCTCTTTTCAACTTAGAAATGAAGTTGTTTCTGAACCTCAAATTCCATTTATGATAACTTTGTACTTAACGTGTGAAAAAACATTCTTGTTACTGCATGTCTATCTTTCCATGTACTTTCGACTGTAGTACGATTGTACTTCATGCTAAAGCAATCTGTACTTCCATCCATATAATTGCAGGAAGGCAATAAATTCCCAAGAGGATATTAGGGACGACATTAATAAGCTTCTGTCTTACTTTGGAGGGATGAAAGCTTGCAACAAAGAGTTTTTCTTCGATTTTCAGCTTGATGAGGAAAACCGTATAAAGAATATATTTTGGGCTCCTGCAAGCTGTAGGGGATCATACGAGGATTTTGGGGATTGCATAACATTTGATACAACATACAAAACAAACGGACACTGAGAATGCCCCTCGGTGTCTTTGTCGGAGTAAACCATCACCTGCGATCCACTATTTTTGCTTGTGCTCTTGTCGGGGATGAAAGTGAAGACTCATTTTATTGGCTGTTCGAACGTTCTTAAGGTGCATGAATGGGAAGCAGCCCACAATAATTTTAACAGGTCTGTTTACGCACATTCTTTTGCATATTTCTGTGAGAACATATAGCATAGTAAAAAATATACATATGAACCGAAATTTAAATTTGCCTGCTTCACTTATGTATTGATTTGTAGACACCTTCTTTTTATTTACAGACCAATGCCCGTCCATGGCACAAGAAATCCCTCGTGTTTTCTTTAAAACACTGCATAAACTATGCCGATGGCATATGATGAAAAAATTCCACCTACACTTTTCAAGTCTGTACAAGAAGTATTTGACCTTCAAGGCTGAGTTTACAGCAATCCTGAATTGGCCACTCATGCCTACGGAATTTGAACACGCTTGGCGAAATCTACTTGACAAATACAATCCGCACGATGATCCCATGATGTTGCAGCTACGGGAAATCGGGGAGGAGTGGATCTCAGCCTATTTCAAGAACGTCTTACGCGCAAGAATGACATCTACTCAGCGCTCGAAAGCATGAATGCATCCCTAAAGCGTAGTCTCGTTAAATGAGAAGCTCGGTCCGAACCGTTTTGCGGAACAAGTTACCAAACTAATATTCCAAAGGAGACGAGCGAGAAAATTTAAAGACATATGCAATACGAGTACTTAATTTAAAAAACATTTACTACACATCTTGTGCTTCGTGTTAGCATTCTTGTTATCTTTTCTTCATAAAAGATTAAAAAAATGTGTTGTGTCCTCTTTTCGATCAAAAACAAATAAGAGAACCCATTATGGATTTGAGCATCAATTCCAGCAACTTTATACGAAGACAGTTTTCAAAGAGTTGCGAGCTCTGCTGAAGAAAAGCACACTCTTCCGCATAAAACCAAACCCGGACTACCCCGAACTTGATGAGTACAATTATCCGGTGACCTATCACCAACCAACAACCGACTTTTCTTGGTCAAACCATCAGTTCAGAGTACTTGCAGATCCTATTGGAGGCGAATACAGGTGCGAGTGTCTGCTATGGGAACACACAGGTACAAAAACATTATAAAAAAACAAAAAAACAAAAACTCGTACTTCTGTTACCTTGTGACTTAAACTTCTGTTTCACCCATACTTGCACTTCTTACCGTTTCTAATGGATTGAAACTTCATTTTATTACAACAGGACTGTTACGCCTACATGTTTTATGCCTGCTGGACCACCTGAGGGTTGATAGCATTCCAGTCAGTTACATACTAAGGAGGTACACTAATGGAGCGCGACATAGAGGAACTTTTGATAGGAGAGATTACAAGACACAAGCTTCTGATGGAACCTCGTATCTGTACCAGCAAAATGAAGTACTACAGCTGGCTATGAAAGTTGTTAGGAAAGCAACATGCTCAGAAGAACAGCGGGCAAGAGCAAAAGTTGGTCTCGATCCATCGTATGACGAACTTGATGCAATGGGTTCGTCAA
This sequence comes from Lolium rigidum, assembly GCF_022539505.1. Lineage (NCBI taxonomy): Eukaryota > Viridiplantae > Streptophyta > Magnoliopsida > Poales > Poaceae > Lolium > Lolium rigidum. The sequence goes on from NC_061508.1 coordinate 340,620,226, forward strand.
CACCAGATAATGATGAAGATGGTTCAGGCCGAGTGCCCGAGATATTGATGAGTTTGAGCTCGAAGAAACTCACTTTTGGACGAGAAAACCAACGAGACATATCCCGATTGTCCTAACCAGCAAGATGATCAGCCCGACAACGATGGTAACAAGTATGCCGCGAGAGGGTTATACTACCACCACCTAAGTCCAAAACTAAAGGAAGCGAGAATAAGGAACCTGGTGGCTCTAAACCTCCGGGAGCTATGAAGAAAAAGGTGCGAGAAGAATGTGAAGAGGGAAGGGAAGAACACTTGCGGTATATGCAAGCTGAAAGCGGGACACAACTCTAGATCTTGTCCAAAAGATCCTAGAGTAATGAAACAACTGGCTATAAGTAAAATAAAAGCTCCAAGAAGAAAAATGTGTTCAGGGTGTAAAAAATATGGAACAGGCCACAACTCTCTTACTTGCCCTGTGAAAAATGGCTTGAACCTAAAGGGAAAATCGAAGAAGAAAGTGCTAACAAGACCAAAAAAAGAAGGAGAAAGAAGAAGAAGAAGAAGAGGAAGAAGAAGAGAATAAGGAAGAGGAAGAGGAACAAGATGAAGAAGAAGAGGATGACGAGGGAGAGGAAGAAGAAGAAGAAGAAGAAGAAGAAGAAGATGATGATGACAAAGCGGAAGACGAGGATGAAGGAAATGAACCAACGCCACCAACACTAAGAAGGAGCACCAGAAATAAGTTAGCATAAAAAAATAGAAAATAAATTACAATATTGTAATTAAGTTTACTTCCCATTCAGTAGTCATCTGTAAAAATGGAAAAATGATCTTGGTTTACTCCATTCAGTAATTTGTTTACTACAAATCAAAAGTCTGTGCATCAGCAAACATCAGCAAAAAAACAGTAGGAAGTACGATATATATTAACAGGAAGTACGAGGTAACTCAAATAGGAAGTACATAATCTGTTAAAAAAATATTAAAAAATATACAACAAAAATAAAAATACCTGGGTAGGACCGAGACATCAATTTCTAGCATGAATTATAAAAAGAAGGTACAAGCTGACATCGAATGGCAGTACAACACGGAAAAATTGATATATGAATACACAACTAATTTGTCTTACAGGTAACAAAACAAAAGGGAAGTTCAGGAATGAACTACAAGGAAGTACAAGAATAGAAGCACAAAGAAAGTACAAGACAGAAGCACAAGGAAGTACAAGTCCCACCCCCGCAAAAAAAACTGCACACGTACAGGCATGCTTACTGGGCCAGAAAAGCCCGACTGGGCCGTTAACTGGCCTGTCAGTTAAAGAAGTACAGCCTCAACAACAAAGACTAGCAAAAAAAAAAGTACAAATCACACAACATAGGAAGTACGGAACTCAAGTACAAGAAAGTACAAGCTTAATTTAGACGAATACAATAAAGAAATGTATATATATCATAGATGGATTTGCATGAATACAATTAAGTACAACAAGTTTACATTCTTGAAAACTCCAGTAAGAAGTTCATATCATAGCTTCCGTTTTGTAGGGGATACAGAGTAGGATTAAAAAAAAGGGATTTCTATTTTCGTGCCCTCGGGTCCTTAGTTGTGCTCAGTTTTCCCCAGCTCCTTAGTTTTTCCTCAGTTTTACCCAAGCGTTTGTCTGAAACCATCACACGTGATGTAACGGCCGGTTGCCCGACGGTTGACCGTTATCTTCTGACTAGTGGGGCCACGTAGAGCCTGCAAAGACACGTCGGACCATCCATCTTTGTTTGACCGTAAGCATCGCTGTATCCCCGACCAAAACGCGAACGAGTGGGGCTTCGGTATATCAAATGACAAGTACGGCCATGACGCTGATACAAGGGGCAATACACGGGTAGGATTAGATTTTTAAACGGAGCTCTACAGCGATGGCACGGAGGAGGTGGCATGCGGGGTGCCGAGATGAGATCGACGTCCACAAAGAACTGCATGAGGCGAGACCAGATGCATTAGATAGATATGAACTAGACGCGTTTAACCATGCAAAGAAGAGAAGAAATGGTCGACGACATCGACGACCACCTCAAAACTTTGACTGACCGTGTCGGACACGAACGCGAGCAATGTAGAGAAAACTAGTGTCTCTCCTTTACGGCGTGTATAGGTGGGTGCTAGGAGAGTGTGGTGGCGAAGGGAAAGACCTCGCGGCGGTCCGTGGCGTCCGAGCATAGCGGGTCGGCGTGGCCGTGCCCACGGCGGCGTGCATGCATGATCGGCATTGGCACCAGCATGTACGTTCGGCATTGGCCTCGGCGGTATCTCCGGTGTGTCGGTGATCGAATGAGGGGACGGGATTGAGGGTGCATCCCGACGTTGACCTAGCGAGTGGCGGCGAGCATAGCCGTTCGACCATGCCGATATCGGCATCGGCATCGTTTGGAGGCTGTGGTGCTCGAATCAAGTTGGGATTTGTTTCTTGTAGGCCAAAATGAATTTGAAACAAGTTTCATGTTGAAGGTTAGGTAACGAAAGTTTGTAACTATCCCAAAATTATACTAGCGCCATGGTGAGGTTCTTTTTGATAGAGCTATACGGTTGGGCAAACTTTTTGACACTTTTTAGATAGGGTTCCTTGTTGTTACACGTATGGCATAATGTATGGAAAATTTGGGGTCATTTGGAGATGTTCGAAAAATCACTTTGCTTAAGCGCATGCCGTTTCGTCTCGCTGAAACCAGCTTTTCTAACAAGGTGATTTTTTCTACCTTCTCTAAATAACCTCAAATTTCATACAGCTGATCTTCTATACATAGATAGATAGATTGTTTCGTTTTTACATTTTTCGAACTTTTTATTTCCCTTTACAATACCCAATTGATTTTCGGGTCAAAACCTCGAAAAACGAGCATCATGTATGGCATCATTTTCACCCTAAATTTTCTGAAACTTTCCCTTTTAGATATTCCTTGTTGTTATAGGTATGCCATCATGTATGCCAAACTTGGTTAGGTCTCACTCGAAACCAGCTTTTGTAACAAATTAGGTTTTTTCTGCGTGAAAAGTAATGGCTACAACAAATTGTTGATGGTTTATCATTTTTTTGCGTGAAAAGTAATGGCTACAACAAATTGTTGATGGTTTATCATTTTTTGCGTGAAAAGTAATGGCTACAACAAATTGTTGATGGTTTATCATTTTTTGCGTGAAAAGTAATGGCAACAACAAATCGGTGATGGTTTATCATATTTTTGCGTGAAAAGTAATGGCAACAACAAATTGTTGATGGTTTATCATTTTTTGCGTAAAAGTAATGGCTACAACAAATTGTTGATGGTTTATCATTTTTTGCGTGAAAAGTAATGGCAACAACAAATCGGTGATGGTTTATCATTTTTTTTGCGTGAAAAGTAATGGCTACAACAAATTGTTGATGGTTTATCATTTTTTTGCGTGAAAAGTAATGGCAACAACAAATCGGTGATGGTTTATCATTTTTTTTGCGTGAAAAGTAATGGTAACAACAAATCGGTGATGGTTTATCATTTTTTGCGTGAAAAATAACGCCTAAAACAGTTTATAATTTTTAGCGCGTGAAAAATAATACGTGAAAACCGCCCTTCGACAAGCTAATTAACCGCCAACAAAGAGAGAGAGGGGTTATCCTGCCCGTTCCCTATATCATACGATCAACGGTCGGTGGGCACGATCCGCGTGACATGGGCTAGACCAATCGGAGCGATGATGCACGTCTGCGAGAATTTGTGAAGAGAGAGGGCAAAGCCGAGTACTATCAAGAAACCAAGGGCACCCGAGTAGTAAATAGACTAAGGGATTCAAATATGAGATTTAAAAAATGGAAAATGCGTGTTTTGTACAATGAAACCCATCTTGGCCTACCTCAAACTATTTGCAATACCAATATACATCGAGTGTGAGAATTGTGGCCTCATTTAGACAAAGTATGATTTGGGGGAAGCTGTTTTGGGAAGGGCTTATTGTGGAAAACCATGCACCTTCATAGCTACTAGGTGATTTGAGAAGTGGCAATTTGTGGTAAAACTTGATTTATCTATGATTTATCTATGATTTGAGAAGTGTCAATTTGTGGTAAAGACTCCATGAGTAAGTGCCACTCTTTTTAGGATTTTTTTGCACATTAAATGACTCATTTAACTAGTTAATCCCATTTGTTGACTCTCTGTTGACCAGCCACTTGAGGGTAAAACTGAGTATATTGCACTTGCCAGTATTAGCACTCGAGGGGAAAATTGAGCACACAAAAAATGCTAGTATAAGACTCGAGGGTATACCTGAGTATATCTAAATTTCCAGGGTTAGACTCGAGGACACGTGCAATTGTTGACGCGTAGACGCGGGTCGCGGTGGAGAAGTCGAGACGTGCAATCGTGGACGCGTGTCGCGTTGCGTAAGTCCAAGACGTGCGTGACGTGCACCCGTGCACGCGTAGGACGCGGGTCGCATTAACCACCCTCGCCTTTATAGACGCCTCCTCCCACTGTCTCTGTCACTCTCACTCGCTCACGCATCGCCAACTCTCTCCCACGTCCCATCATCTTCTCCAAAGCAAAAACCCTCTCCCTCTCCCTCTTCCTCTTCCTCTTCCTCCGCCGGAGAGATGGACAAGGAGAATGCCAATCCCATCGTCGAGGTTGGCTCGAAGCGCGACGCCTCCGTCTTCGGCCCCGTCCCCTCGACGGACGACGCCGCCGCCGCCGCCGCCGCCGGTGCATCGGAGGCTGCTGCCGCCGGTGGCAGTCGGATCCCGGCGGGATGGGACCCCTACGACCCCGTGCCGTACGTCCCGCCCCCGAACCCCTACGACACCTCCCCGGAGGACCCATGGAACGAGGTAACTACGGTTTGCTTCCTTTTTTGTTCCCCATTCCTTTTTGAACCCTATTTTTGCTGGTGTAGATGGATCTGTAGATGGATGAGTATTGGGCTAATATCTGCGCCGATTTTATTCCATTTTGTTTTGATCACTTCTTGATTTGGGGTTCGGCTGTTCGGTTAATTTATGCAAGTAATATTGGATCTCAATCAGTTAATTTATGCAAGTAATCATGGGATCTCAATCGGTTATTTTATGCACTAATCAAAAGATATCAACCGTTTAATTTTGCAAATAATCTCGAATGTGTTCAAGTTCAGATCTAGTTCAGATCTAGAATCTGTTTCTTTGCCTATGATGAATGGTTGGGCACAAATTTTACGGGGAGGGTTCAGCGAACCATTGCTGTGTACAAATCTGTTGTGCATGAGCTTTAGTTCGCTTACCCCTTCCCTGTAGATATATAATCATGTCCACTCTAACCGAGGCTGACTCGTTTTTCTTAACTTTGTTATCATGTACGTTAGTCATCGTTGCAACTCATTCACTAGTTTCGTTTGATATGGATCGGATGTCCGGCAGCGACGTCGGCAGCGACGAAGAGCAGGAGGACGTCAAGACTCGCCGAGGTGATGCGGAGGCTGCGGGTCGGCCGCTACATCTCCTACTTCGCCAAGGAGGTGTACAGGTGCCCTTTCGCACCAGGAGACTCGGCGCCACGGACTTCAAGTGCCTCGTCACGCATGCCGAGAACATCGGCAACACCTTCCCCAAGGTCGGCACGACGGTGAACGTCCACTCCTTCCGCGCCAAGCACGGGCGCTCGGCATGCACCTCCGCAGCTTGCGGCGGGTGGAGATCTCCGCCGGGCGCATGCCTCCGCTCAAGCCCAAGGCTCCCAAGGGGAGCAAGAGCAACAAGTGGAGGGAGAGCCGGATGGGGTAGGCGGAGTCCTGGACGTGTCTTGCTTCTTGCTGCTCGCCTCCTAGTTTGTTGTTGGGATCCCTTTGTTGTTAGCTAGGGATCCCTTGTTGTTATGTTAGTATGATGGTGCTTGTGAAGAACTCTGTTACTATGTTGGCTGCTGTGTATGCAGCCTATTATCTATCCATATTATCTAGGGATTATCTATCCCTAGTCTACTATATTTTGTTGGCCGTACTTAGTTTTCTTGATTTACTATGACTCGTGAATTTATCGTACATTATCCCGGAGATTTGCTTCTAGATTTAACTACATACATATGAACCGGAGGGAGTACTAGATTTGCTGCCATATTGGGCAAACAACGAGGGCCAAAAGGCACAAATAATTGAAGAAAGTCGAAATGCAAGCTTCTCTAGATTTTATACTAATTTGGTGAAAAGGACGAGAGAGAAAGAGGGGAAAAAGGTGCACTTAATAGGGATGCCAATTTGGGGCCGAGAGAGACAGAACCCAGCTCCCGCTCACGTGCAACCAAACGCTTCTCGTCCTGTCCCACGCGGGCCCTTTCTACCGGCCCCACGCGACGCGGGCCCACACGACTCGGCCCCACAAGACGCGGCCCCACACGTGACGAGACGGTCAACTAAACGGGAATCCTGCCGTCCGAGCCGCTTCGCGGGTTTCAAACAAGGGCTTGGGGAAAACTGAGGAAAAACTAAGGAGCTGGGGAAAACTGAGTACAACTAAGGACCGGAGGGCACGAAAATAGAAATCCC
>NC_061508.1:340626849-340676468 GCF_022539505.1 Lolium rigidum
ACTACTAGGAAAAGGCTTATAGCCGCACTCCTTACCGCCGGCAAATACGATTTGAAGATGCCGGCGGTAATGCCTTCCAGGGGGACCTAACCTTACCGCCGGCGAGATTGAAAGGATGACGCCGGGGGTGTGTCCATTACCGCCGGCGAGTTGGGCACGAAAGTGCCAGCGATATAATGGGCCACGGGGTCCCAATTGGATCTGGCTTACCGCCGGCGATTTGGGCCCAAAAACGCCGGGGGTAACCCGTCCTACCGCCGGCGGTTACGGAACGAATCGCCTGGGGTAAGTAGAACTGGGCCGGGTCACCATCCCCTTTCCCGTCCCCAACACAGGCACCATCCCCTTCCCCGTCCCAACACACGCACACCCAGCCTCCTCCGCCAGCCGCCGCAAAGGCTAGATTGCCTGCAGCCCGGCGTCTTCTCCGCCTCCCGGAACGGTCGCGCCTCGCCGTACGCGCTCGCCGCGCTGCTCGTCGCGTCCGCCTCCCTCCTCGCGCTCATCGCCTTCGGCGTCTTCTCGCTCCCCGTCTCCGCCCCCACCAACCTTGCCACCACCGGAGACACCGAGACCACCGGCTCCGGCACCGCCGAGGCCGCCGACGGCTCCTCCTCCCGCCACGCCCGCGGTCGCCGCGACCTCAGGTGAGCGATTGAGCGAGCCGAGGAAAAGTTTCACTTGGTAGTCTGCCTAGATTTGGTTCGATCTGAGCTGATCCGGCGGTCTCCGATGTTGTTCGTTGGGTGCAGCGAGGGGCTCGGCGAGCGGGGCGCGCAGTGGACGGAGGTGGTCTCCTGGGAGCGCCCAGGGCGTTCGTCTACCACAACTTCCTGGTACCAACGCACTGCCGCATTCTCTGCTTTCCATTCTGAAATCACAACCGCCACTCTGCTGCCATTGTTCATTCCTTCCTAGTGAATGCATGCGTGCTGTTATGTGTAAACACTAGTGCATTCTCGTGGGATCCATCCGTCCGGTATCATATCAACTTTCGGGCTGCCGAATTAGGTGTGTGCTACGACGGGGATAAATATGCCCTTTGGGTGAAATGCCACGCCGGATCTTTCAGCTGGGAGCGGAGCCTATTGCTCATTTTCTCTGCTCGGTACTTAGGTATCATGCATTAGAAGCAGTAGTGTTGTAGGTTGTGCTTGGAGCTCATGTGCTGAATTGCCGATTGCGATGCGGGGCTAATGCAATGATTTAGAAACATAAGTGTGAACCTTCTTAGTCGGTATGCTATGATTTAGAAACATAAACATGATGCTCTATATTAATCTAGAAGATGGCAACGAGTAAGATAGTATATGTGTTATTGCAAGACAAATATGAAACGGGAATATCAAATTTGATTATTGGTGATTATGTTAACCGATGCTTTAAATAGCACCGCATTATCCTCGCTACTTCATTTTTAGTTGTTCTCTCGCTTGGTAATTGATTTTACCACTCTACTCTTCTCGCTAGAGTAAGAATACTAATCTATTAATTTCTCTCTCTGAACAAAACATATATTTTGATTTTGTAGTTCATAATTTGACTTCTGTTTTTATTTGCATGTTATTTCAAGCTATCAATAAGTTATCCATTTATTCAGATACTACACAACAAAATGCAGAACTTAAGCATGGACTGAGTGTAGAGAATGTCACCAACCTAGATAGGCAATTGGTGTTGATTTCTGAGATATTAGCTATGTGCTACTGTCCAGCGAGTAAGGTATAACTACGATCTATGACCATATCTTTCAGTATTAATTCAATTTAGTGAGATTGAGTCTAAAAGAAGTATTCACCGTGTAGCTCTGTTTTACCCCTGTAGACACATGTTATACTGTTTGAATTGCAATGTTTCCGCTTTAAAAGCGTATGTCTTGACCATTTGCTTTCCTTTTTTCTTGCTTATTACAGCTGAAATATTATCTAGGTCTACAAAGCCGAATCCTTGAGCTTATACATTATAGTGAGAACAAAGCTCCTGCTGCCAAGCTCGGAAGGTGATTAATCTGAAGTTCTGAACTCTCAAGTATCTGCTTATATATAGTAAATACATGATTGATCTTCGCAGAATTCAAATGGAAAACCGTTATGTATGTTCTCCCATTTTTCTACATACAAGTAGCTTGATAAGTTCCTTCTTATTCTATGATGTGCTGAAACTTTAGGATCAACTAAATTAGATACCTTGATGAACGAAAATCATTGTATTTATATTATTCGATATATTTTACTTAGGAAAATTGCACTACTTATAATAAAGTATTCACTAGTACTACTTGGCATATTATTGTAGGAACACTAGGCAGATTTACCATGCTTACCTTCCATGAAGGCTACCACTAGGCAGATATACCATATGCTTCTTGCTGTAATTTGATGATATCATACATCGCATTCTGCAATCTGTAATCATCTTTCCATCCACACTTGAATGCATTTACATGATGAACTTTCTCTTGTCTTGGCAGGGCAATCTGCGCACCTACGAGTGCATCGCGACGGCGTCCGGACCTTCAACTCGAGAGACGTGACGTTCAAGATCAAGGATCTTTCACGAGTGGCGTCGGCGAGACGGCGTTGACTCCGGTGACCAGCCGCTGCAATATATGTCTGCGTTGGGCGTGGTTGGTGGCTGCTATGCGATACTAGCCATGACCGTCTCGGTTGTTCCATGTGACAATATTCTTGTATTGAGGATTCTTGTATATTCTTGTGTATATTCAAACAATTGAAAATGCGTCTAGTGGGTACACCTAGTTTTTGTGTATATTCTTGTATATATTGTGTATATTCTGCATATTTTGTGTAATTCGAGCATTTTTTTTTGCTCCTGCTTAATGGTACCCCCGGCGGATTGGAAAGCGCCGGCGGTAAGTATTACACCCGGCGGATTGGTTGGGGGCGCCGGTGGTAAGCTCGGTTACCCCTGGCGGTTTCGGAAGCGCCGGCGGTAGGCCATTACCACCGGCGAGGTTATCGCCGGCGAATACGAAAGTGCCGGCGGTAAGCCTTTTTAGTGTGCCGGTGGTAAGCCTTTTCCTAGTAGTGTATCAACTCACGTCGGGTCCTTTCGACCTCATGATGAGCTTCAACGATCTTGTCCTCCCAATGCTTTCGAAGTTCCTTGACCTTTGCCAGTCCTTCGTCCACCTCCTGCTCGCGCTGGATGAAGTCTTCCACAAAAACTGCGGCGTGCTTCCTTTCCTCCAGCATAGCGGCTGCGGTGTCTTTAAACTTTTTGGCTGTGGCCAGCAGCTCCAGTCTCTTAGCATCTAATGCTTCTACGTATTCGGGAGTGATGGGTTTGTTAAGAATATCCGAGCAATAAACCGCATCCATGCCTGCTTGTGCAACCATCTCTTCAGGCGACATGAGGTCCTCCGAGGAAGAATCCTTGCGGGGTCGCTCCCGCGACATCGGAGATCCCCGATGGGATGGCTGGGGGTCGGATTGGGTGGCTGCCTCTTCCGATCCATGTTCTCCCGGCCGCCGCTACAGTCGCAAGTACCTGCTTTGGCTGGGCGGAGTCTACTTCAGGCTGATCACCGTATCCATATTCCTTCACCTTGCGATCGAACTCTTCAGTGTCCATGGATTGGGTATCTCCGGATATTGGGCTTAGGTTGCCCAAAATCGACTCTTCAACCGGAGCTCTGCTTTCTCCGACAGCCTCTTGCTGATCCGGAGCAGCGTTGTTTTCCGGGGCCACAACCTGCTCGGGACCGGCTCCGGCTTCTTGAGGGGCGGTTCCGGCGGTATGAGCCAAGAAGTGCACGAAGTGACACCTTTGCTTCTCTAACACCTGGGAGACCCATGCGGATCTGCATTGGTCTTCCACCTTTATTTCCTGCTCAGGGGTGGATTGGGTGGGTTTTGACTTTTTCAGATCTAAGGCGGAATCTTCGCTAGGAAGTTCCTGCGTCTCAGATCGGATCTTTGCGACTGCGTCCCGCTCAGCGGCGGTCGCGTCAGCGCTACTTACCAGCGGGTTTCCATCGGAATCGACGGTTTCCCCGATGAAGATGTGTATGCCGCCAACTGGGACGATGGAGAGCTTGACAGGGTCGGTTTTAGCCGGAATCCAGCACTCATCCGGAGGGACGATCGGCAGATTTCCGGCGTAAAGGACACGCCCCACAACGATGGTGTCGTCGTAGCTTCCCATGGCGGAACCCTCCCGGTTCCGGCCTCCGGACGCCGCGAGCCCCACGGTGGGCGCCAACCGTCGTTGCCTGATCGACGGTGCCTCGGAGGAGGGATCCTCACGAGGGGAGAAGAAGTAGGGGCCATAGGGAGGAGTTCACACGGGACGGTGGTACGCGATTTACCCAGCTTCGGAACACCCGCACGATGACAGGGCCTACTCGTCGCTTGTTTGGAATTATCCGGGCGCTTTCGCGTTGTTACAATGAGTTGTGGTTGTGCCTCTAGGGCTCCCAGGATCCGGCTTATAAAGGTGCACGGATCTAGGGTTTACATGGAGAGTCCTACCCGGATACAGGTTTCCTAACTACGGTACAATGTCTTGCCGTGTACGTCAAGGATCCGCCTCCTCTATACGTCGTCCCGGATCCGGGTTCCTACCGGGCCTTCATGGATCCGGGTTCCTCCAAAGGTCGGTCGGATCCGGCTCCTCGCTCCGGGCCGGACATCTTCCGTCGGGATCAACGACAGACTCGGGCCGCCCGATGGGCCACATGCCTCATCACCATCTGTGGGCCACCCGGGCTTGCCGGATCTAGGCACTGTCGATGGTACACCCATGAAGTATACCCACAACAACAATCATCTAGCTTAAGACTTTGGTCTGTATTTACTTAAAAAATATTGTTGCTTGCGGCTGTGAGGACAATGGTTGGACCATTAGGCTCTTGGCACCTCTGGATTTAGGGGCAAGAGTATTTACGGATATGCTACTAACAAATCTCTTGTATCTATTTTATTTATCATACATATGATGAGGACATCCCTACCTCACTACTACCTCCGTCATTGCAAGTTGAAGATGATCCTACTGTGAAGCTCAAGTCCAATGAAGTTAGGATTGGACCAATGATACGAGCTCGTGCGAAGCTACTTAAACAACAGGTGAACTTGTTCCTAAACGATACTTTGATTGATGAGAACTTTATACTGCCTAAGTGCTATTACTTATGTATGATCAGGTATGAGGAGGGAGCAAGCATCGCACGAGGAGGAGAGGAGCAGCTGGACCAGAAGATGGACGTGAAGCTGGACATGGAGCGGGACATGAAGACATCCCATGGACGCGCGAGGGAGGAGCGGGAGGCATGCGCGAGAGGGGAAGCTGAAGTTCAGGCCGGTGCCAGATCCGGTCCGACCGGCCGTGCCACCGGACCATCCGGTCCCAGGCCTGGTCCGACCGGATCCTGCGCCGGGTTCGTCCGGTTTCAACCGGCCGCGGCGCTTGTGCCATCCGGGCACTATCCAGTAAGCCCGGGAGCCTCACCCGGTCACCACCCGGTGCCAGGCCCGGTCTGAACCGGACCGGCCGGTCCCAGACCCGGTCAACCGGCCGCCAGACCGGCCGACTCCAAGTCTGTCTCGACCAGATCTATTCTGGGTCGGTTATTTTCGTACTTTTTTGACCTGATGTCGTCCTGGACGCCTATATAAGTCCATAGGACGCCCCCAAAGTTGCTTTAGACCACGTTTAAGATAAACCCTAGTTCTTAGTTGTTTGCTTTAGCAAAACTATTGAATCCCTACACCATATTGCTTGATATTGTGTAGATCTGAAAGTCTTGTGTAATCTGTTGTTCCATTGGGAATTAGAAGGTTGCAACTTACCGCTTCGTGGTCGGCGGCTACGTGCGCAAGTGTGTGGAGTTGCGAATATCTTGCAGGGTTGAGAGCTGTTGCATTGGCGACGGGGACCAATCGAGAGATCTCGTTGCATCATACAAGTTATCATCCACTACATCGTCGTGTTTCTCCGCTGCTATCACCCCGTGATCATCATCACCACCGTTGCTTACTGATAAGATCGGGCCACCCCATATCATCTTGGTATCAGATTTCCAGTTTTCCTCGGTAAGCCATCCACAATCCACCCCATAGTTGAGTTGTGAGTGTTTTCCTATCCAGAAAAAGCCAAAAATATTAGGGTTAGGGTTTGCCATAGCCTTAGATTGCACTAATTTCGAGTTTTAGTTGCTTTTCGTAGTTGTTTTTGTGTATCTTTTTCTTACATCTAGTATTGTTAGGTTTTGAGTCTCTATTATCATCTAGTTTCAGTTTTGTTTCTCCGAGTCCACATAGCGTACAGTGTGCTTGTTCCCAACCATAGACACAACCTATCGATATAAAGTGACTAGGAACTTCCCCAGAAGAGACTAGTTTTACCGCTCGACAGGCTGCTCCTTAGGGTTTTGGGTGCTTTGCATATCTTGTTGGCCGTGTTATTAAGGAGTTGAGTGATATATAAAAAAACAGAAAATTGAAAAGAAGCAAAAAGGGCTACATAGCTGCGTTATAAAAGAAAAATCCAAAAAGAAAAAGTGAAGTGCTAGAAGAATCAAGTGAAGGCCTAAGTTTACTTTACTGCACCCGTAGTTGAGCAATCTTGTGCCTGTCTCGTTGAGCTTTGCTAGCGTCTATCTAGTGCATTGCAACCTTTTCTACATATATTGCATTGCCACATTTATCGCCTTGTGTGAGTATCATTGGTTGTCTACGGTTAGCGCTAGAGCTTGTTATTGGTGCAAATAGGTAGCCTACTGATGGCGTGTATTTCACACGTTCGTTGGGCAACCCCAAGAGGAAGGTATGATGCGCACAGCAGCAAGTTTTCCCTCAGAAAGAAACCAAGGTTTATCGAACCAGGAGGAGCCAAGAAGCACGTTCAAGGTTGATGGCGGCGAGATGTAGTGCGGCGCAACACCGGGGATTCCGGCGCCAACGTGGAACCCGCACAACACAACCAAAGTACTTTGCCCCAACGAAACGAGTGAGGTTGTCAATCTCACCGGCTTGCTGTAACAAAGGATTAACCGTATTGTGTGGAAGATGATTGTTTGCAGAGAAAACAGTAAAAACAAGTATTGCAGTAGATTGTATTTCGAGTAAAGAGAATTGGACCGGGGTCCACAGTTCACTAGAGGTGTCTCTCCCATAAGACGAACAAGCATGTTGGGTGAACAAATTACGGTTGGGCAATTGACAAATAAAGAGAGCATGACAATGCACATACATATTATGATGAATATAGTGAGATTTAATTGGGCATTACGACAAAGTACATAGACCGCCATCCAACTGCATCTATGCCTAAAAAGTCCACCTTCGAGGTTATCATCCGAACCCCCTCCGGTATTAAGTTGCAAAGCAACAGACAATTGCATTAAGTATGGTGCGTAATGTAATCAACAACTACATCCTTAGACATAGCATCAATGTTTTATCCCTAGTGGCAACAGCACAACACAACCTTAGAACTTTCGTCACTCGTCCCGAGTGTCAATGCGAGCATGAACCCACTATCGAGCATAAGTACTCCCTCTTGGAGTTAAAAGCATCTACTTGGCCAGAGAATCTACTAATAACGGAGAGCATGCAAGATCTTAAACAACACATAAGCATAACTTTGATAATCAACATAACAAGTATTCTCTATTCATCGGATCCCAACAAACGCAACATATAGAATTACATATAGATGATCTTGATCATGATAGGCAGCTCACAAGATCCGACAATGATAGCACAATGGGGAGAAGACAACCATCTAGCTACTGCTATGGACCCATAGTCCAGGGGTAGACTACTCACTCATCACTCCGGAGGCGACCATGGCGGTGTAGAGTCCTCCGGGAGATGATTCCCCTCTCCGGCAGGGTGCCGGAGGCGATCTCCGGGATCCCCCGAGATGGGATCGGCGGCGACGGCGTCTCGGTAAGGTTTTCCGTATCGTGGCTCTCGGTACCGGGGGTTTCGTCACGGAGGCTTTAAGTAGGCGGAAGGGTAGGTCAAGAGGCGGCACGAGGGCCCCACACCACGGGGCCGCGCGGCCAAGGGGGGGCCGCGCCGCCCTAGGGTGTGGCCCCTCGTGGCCCCTCTTCGTCTCGTCTTCGGTCTTCCGGAAGCTTCGTGAGAAAATAGGCCTCCGGGCTTTTATTTCGTCCAATTCCGAGAATATTTCTTTACTAGGATTTCTGAAACCAAAAACAGCGAGAAAACAGACAATCGGCACTTCGGCATCTTGTTAATAGGTTAGTTCCGGAAAATGCACGAATATGACATAAAGTGTGCATAAAACATGTAGATAACATCAATAATGTGGCATGGAACACAAGAAATTATCGATACGTTGGAGACGTATCGGCATCCCCAAGCTTAGTTCTGCTCGTCCCGAGCGGGTAAAACGATAACAAAGATAATTTCCGGAGTGACATGCCATCATAATCTTGATCATACTATTTGTAAAGCATATGTAAAGAATGCAGCGATCAAAACAATGTGTATGACATGAGTAAACAAGTGAATCATAAAGCAAAGACTTTTCATGAATAGCACTTCAAGACAAGCATCAATAAGTCTTGCATAAGAGTTAACTCATAAAGCAATAATTCAAAGTAAAGGTATTGAAGCAACACAAAAGAAGATTAAGTTTCAGCGGTTGCTTTCAACTTGTAACATGTATATCTCATGGATATTGTCAACATAGAGTAATATAATAAGTGCAATAAGCAAGTATGTAGGAATCAATGCACAGTTCACACAAGTGTTTGCTTCTTGAGGTGGAGAGAAATAGGTGAACTGACTCAACATTGAAAGTAAAAGAATGGTCCTCATAGAGGAAAAGCATCGATTGCTATATTTGTGCTAGAGCTTTGATTTTGAAAACATGAAACAATTTTGTCAACGGTAGTAATAAAGCATATGCATCATGTAAATTATATCTTATAAGTTGCAAGCCTCATGCATAGTGTACTAATAGTGCTCGCACCTTGTCCTAATTAGCTTGGACTACCTGGATTATCACCGCAATACATATGCTTTAACCAAGTTTCACAAAGGGGTACCTCTATGCCGCCTGTACAAAGGTCTAAGGAGAAAGCTCGCATTTGGATTTCTCGCTTTTGATTATTCTCGACTTAGACATCCATACCGGGACAACATAGACAACAGATAATGGACTCCTCTTTTAATGCTTTAAGCATTTGACAACAATTAATTCTTTTCTCATTAGAGATTTGAGGATGTTTGTCCAAAACTGAAACTTCCACCATGAATCATGGCTTTAGTTAGCGGCCCAATGTTCTTCTCTCACAATATGCATGCTCAAACCATTCAACTCGGTGTAGATCGCCCTTACTTCGGACAAGACGAACATGCATAGCAACTCACATGAAATTCAACAATGAGTTGATGGCGTTCCCCAGTAAACATGGTTATCGCACAACAAGCAACTTAATAAGAGATAAAGTGCATAATTACATATTCAATACCACAATAGTTTTTAGGCTATTTGTCCCATGAGCTATATATTGCAAAGGTAAATGATGGAATTTTAAAGGTAGCACTCAAGCAATTTACTTTGGAATGGCGGGAAAATACCATGTAGTATAGGTAGGTATGGTGGACACAAATGGCATAGTGGTTGGCTCAAGTATTTTGGATGCATGAGAAGTATTCCCTCTCGATACAAGGTTTAGGCTAGCAAGGCTTATTTGAAACAAACACAAGGATGAACCGGTGCAGCAAAACTCACATAAAAGACATATTGAAAACATTATAAGACTCTACACCGTCTTCCTTGTTGTTCAAACTCAAAACTAGAAATTATCTAGACCTTAGAGAAACCAAATATGCAAACCAAATTTTAGCATGCTCTATGTATTTCTTCATTAATAGGTGCAAAGCATATGATGCAAGAGCTTAAACATGAGCACAACAATTGCCAAGTATCACATTACCCAAGACATTTATAGCAATTACTACATGTATCATTTTCCAATTCCAACCATATAACAATTTAACGAAGGAGAAACTTCGCCATGAATACTATGAGTAGAAACCAAGGACATATTTGTCCATATGCTACAGCGGAGTGTGTATCTCTCCCATAAAGTGAATGCTAGGATCCATTTTGTTCAAACAAAACAAAAATAAAAACAAACCGACGCTCCAAGAAAAAGCACATAAGATGTGGCCGAATAAAAATGTAGTTTCGGGGGAGGAACCCGATAATTTGTTGATGAAGAAGGGGATGCCTTGGGCATCCCCAAGCTTAGACGCTTGAGTCTTCTTGATATATGCAGGGGTGAACCACCGGGTGCATCCCCAAGCTTAGAGCTTTCACTCTCCTTGATCATGTTGCATCATACTCCTCTCTTGATCCTTGAAAACTTCCTCCACACCAAACTCGAAACAACTCATTAGAGGGTTAGTGCACAATATAAATTGACATATTCAGAGGTGACACAATCATTCTTAACACTTCTGGACATTGCATAATGCTACTGGACATTAGTGGATCAAAGAAATTCATCCAACATAGCGAAAGAGGCAATGCGAAATAAAAGGCAGAATCTGTCAAAACAGAACAGTTCGTATTGACGAATTTTAAAATGGCACCAGACTTGCTCAAACGAAAATGCTCAAATTGAATGAAAGTTGCGTACATATCTGAGGATCATGCTCGTAAATTGGCGTAATTTTCTGAGCTACCTACAGGGAGGTGGACCCAGATTCGTGACAGCAAAGAAATCTGGAACTGCGCAGTAATCCAAATCTAGTACTTACTTTTCTATCAACGGCTTAACTTGGCACAACAAAACTCAAAACTAAGATAAGGAGAGGTTGCTACAGTAGTAAACAACTTCCAAGACACAAAATAAAAACAAAGTACTGTAGGTAAAAACATGGGTTGTCTCCCATAAGCGCTTTTCTTTAACGCCTTTCAGCTAGGCGCGAAAGTGTGTATCAAGTAACATCGAGAGATGAAGCATCAACATCATAGTTTGTTCTAATAATAGAATCATAAGGTACCTTCATTCTCTTTCTAGGGAAGTGTTCCATACCTTTCTTGAGAGGAAATTGATATTTTATATTGCCTTCCCTCATATCAATAATAGCACCAACGGTTCGAAGAAAAGGTCTTCCCAATATAATTGGACAAGATGCATTGCATTCAATATCCAAGATAACAAAATCAACGGGAACAAGATTATTGTTAACGGTAATGCGAACATTATCAACTTTACCCAAAGGTTTCTTTGTAGAATGATCAGCAAGATTAACATCCAAATAACAATTTTTCAGCGGTGGCAAGTCAAGCATATTATAAATTTTCTTAGGCATAACGAAATACTTGCACCAAGATCACATAAAGCATTACAATCAAAATCTTTAACCTTCATCTTAATGATGGGCTCCCAACCATCTTCTAGCTTTTTAGGAATAGAGGCTTCGCGCTCTAATTTCTCTTCTCTAGCTTTTATGAGAGCATTTGTAATATGATGCGTGAAAGCCAAATTTATAGCACTAGCATTAGGACTCTTAGCAAGTTTTTGCAAGAACTTTATAACTTCAGAGATGTGGCAATCATCAAAATTCAAACCATTATAATCTAAAGCAATGGGATCATCATCCCCAATGTTGGAAAAAATTTCAGCAGCTTTATCACAGGCAGTTTCAGCGGTTTTAGCGGTTTCGAGGCAGTTTTTCGCGCTTTGCATTAGAAGTGGAAACATTGCTAACACCAATTCTTTTATTAGTATGAGTAGGAGGTGCAGCAACATGTGTAGCATTAGCATTACTAGTGGTGGTAATAGTCCAAACTTTAGCTATATTCTTCTCTTTAGCTAGTTTTTCATTTTCTTCTCTATCCCACCTAGCACGCAGTTCAGCCATTAATCTTATATTCTCATTAATTCTAACTTGAATGGCATTTGCTGTAGTAGTAATTTTATTATGATAATTCTCACTAGGCAAAACTTTTGATTTCAAAAGGTCAACATCAGAGGCAAGACTATCAACTCTAGAAACAAGAATATCAATTTTACCAAGCTTTTCTTCAACAGATTTGTTAAAAGCAGTTTGTGTACTAATAAATTCTTTAAGCATGGCTTCAAGTCCAGGGGGTGAATTCCTATTATTGTTGTAAGAATTTCCATAAGAATTACCATAGCCGTTGCCATTATTATAAGGATATGGCCTATAGTTGTTACTAGAATTGTTCCGGTAAGCATTGTTGTTGAAATTATTATTTTTAATGAAGTTTACATCAACATGTTCTTTTTGAGCAACTAATGACGCTAACGGGACATTATTAGAATTAACATTAGGCCTACCGTTCACAAGCATAGACATATTAGCATCAATCTTATCACTCAGGGAAGAGGATTCTTCAACAGAATTTACCTTCTTATCTTGTGGAGCTCTTTCCGTGTGCCATTCAGAGTAGTTGATCATCATATTATCAAGAAGCTTTGTTGCTTCACCAAGAGTGATGGACATAAAGGTACCTCCAGCAGCTGAATCCAATAAATTCCGTGAAGAAAAATTTAGTCCTGCATAGAAGGTTTGGATGATCATCCAAGTAGTCGATCCATGGGTTGGGCAATTTTTAACCGAGAGATTTCATTCTTTCCCAAGCTTGAGCAACATGTTCAGTATCTAATTGTTTAAAATTCATTATGCTACTCCTCAAAGATATAATTTTAGCAGGGGGATAATATCTACCAATAAAAGCATCCTTGCATTTAGTCCATGAATCAATACTATTCTTAGGCAGAGATAGCAACCAATCTTTAGCTCTTCCTCTTAATGAGAAAGGGAAAAATTTTAGTTTAATAATATCACCATCTACATCTTTATATTTTTGCATTTCACATATTTCAACAAAATTATTAAGATGGGCAGCAGCATCATCAGAACTATTTCCAGAAAATTGATCTTTCATAACAAGATTCAGTAAAGCAGGTTTAATTTCAAAGAATTCTGCTGTAGTAGCAGGTGGAGCAATAGGTGTGCATAAGAAATCATTATTATTTGTGGTTGTGAAGTCACACAACTTAGTATTTTCAGCGTTGGCCATTTTAGCAACAGTAATTAAAGCAAACTAGATAAAGTAAATGCAAGTAAACTAATTTTTTTGTGTTTTCGATATAGCAAACAAGATAGCAAATAAAGTAAAACTAGCAACTAATTTTTTTGTATTTTGATTTAGTGCAGCAAACAAAGTAATAAATAAAACTAAGCAAGACAAAAACAAAGTAAAGAGATTGAGAAGTGGAGACTCCCCTTGCAGCGTGTCTTGAAATCCCCGGCAACGGCGCCAGAAAAAGAGCTTGATGGCGTGTATTTCACACGTTCGTTGGGCAACCCCAAGAGGAAGGTATGATGCGCACAGCAGCAAGTTTTCCCTCAGAAAGAAACCAAGGTTTATCGAACCAGGAGGAGCCAAGAAGCACGTTGAAGGTTGATGGCGGCGAGATGTAGTGCGGCGCAACACCGGGGATTCCGGCGCCAACGTGGAACCTGCACAACACAACCAAAGTACTTTGCCCCAACGAAACAGTGAGGTTGTCAATCTCACCGGCTTGCTGTAACAAAGGATTAACCGTATTGTGTGGAAGATGATTGTTTGGAGAGAAAACAGTAAAAACAAGTATTGCAGTAGATTGTATTTCAGTAAAGAGAATTGGACCGGGGTCCACAGTTCACTAGAGGTGTCTCTCCCATAAGACGAACAACATGTTGGGTGAACAAATTACTGTTGGGCAATTGACAAATAAAGAGAGCATGACAATGCACATACATATTATGATGAATATAGTGAGATTTAATTGGGCATTACGACAAAGTACATAGACCGCCATCCAACTCGCATCTATGCCTAAAAAGTCCACCTTCGGGTTATCATCCGAACCCCTCCGGTATTAAGTTGCAAAGCAACGAGACAATTGCATTAAGTATGGTGCGTAATGTAATCAACAACTACATCCTTAGACATAGCATCAATGTTTTATCCCTAGTGGCAACATCACAACACAACCTTAGAACTTTCGTCACTGTCCCGAGTGTCAATGCGGGCATGAACCCACTATCGAGCATAAGTACTCCCTCTTGGAGTTAAAAGCATCTACTTGGCCAGAGCATCTACTAATAACGGAGAGCATGCAAGATCTTAAACAACACATAAGCATAACTTTGATAATCAACATAACAAGTATTCTCTATTCATCGGATCCCAACAAACGCAACATATAGAATTACATATAGATGATCTTGATCATGATAGGCAGCTCACAAGATCCGACAATGATAGCACAATGGGGAGAAGACAACCATCTAGCTACTGCTATGGACCCATAGTCCAGGGGTAGACTACTCACTCATCACTCCGGAGGCGACCATGGCGGTGTAGAGTCCTCCGGGAGATGATTCCCCTCTCCGGCAGGGTGCCGGAGGCGATCTCCGGGATCCCCCGAGATGGGATCGGCGGCGACGGCGTCTCAGTAAGGTTTTCCGTATCGTGGCTCTCGGTACTGGGGGTTTCGTCACGGAGGCTTTAAGTAGGCGGAAGGGTAGGTCAAGAGGCGGCACGAGGGCCCCACACCACAGGGCCGCGCGGCCAAGGGGGGGCCGCGCCGCCCTAGGGTGTGGCCCCCTCGTGGCCCCTCTTCGTCTCGTCTTCGGTCTTCTGGAAGCTTCGTGAGAAAATAGGCCTCCGGGCTTTTATTTCGTCCAATTCCGAGAATATTTCTTTACTAGGATTTCTGAAACCAAAAACAGCAGAAAACGAGCAATCGGCACTTCGGCATCTTGTTAATAGGTTAGTTCCAGAAAATGCACGAATATGACATAAAGTGTGCATAAAACATGTAGATAACATCAATAATGTGGCATGGAACACAAGAAATTATCGATACGTTGGAGACGTATCACCTACCTACAGCCCCACATATATCCTGCTTTGCCGTGTGATTTGTTCTTATACCCTTGATATTCGTTTCGCTACATCCGTGCACTAGTTGTTACTATAAGTGGTAAGCAGTACTAATTCACTTTGGAGCGGTAAGATTTCCTTTTCTTATCAGTTTTGAGTGAGTTGTGAGAGTACCACCATATATTCTTGATTTAGTGCACTAATCTACTAACGATGTCTGCTAGTGATCACAAACTTGTTAACCAGGAAAACAAGAGTGCTGCAGATATCATCACATGGAGTAAGTTTGAGGCTCTTCGTAATGAGATGCGACGTGAATTCTGCGCTCATGATGAGGTGCTTAATGGGACGGTTCAAGAGATCTCCCAAAAGCTGGATGCTACTAATGCGACCGTCACTACAATGCAAGATCAAATGGCGGATATTCAACGCACTCTTCGAACTTTGACAATGTCGGTTGAGAATCTTACAAATCAACAACAACAACAAAATGAAGATGCTGATGAAGCCCCTGGTCGTGCTGATCGTCCTCGAGGTTGGGCTCCACTTGGCCGCAATGGTCGTGGAGAAGATGAGGAAGATGGATTGGGTAAGCCCAAATTTTCTATACCCAAGTTTGAAGGAGGAGCTGATGTTGAAGAATACCTCACTTGGGAGCTCAAGATTGAGAAGTTGTGGAGTTTACATCCACATTACACTGAAGATAGGAAGATAAAGCTTGCTTCTTCCGAATTTGATGGTTATGCTTTGCGTTGGTGGGATCATTTTGTTCGTGCTCGCGAAGAAGATGGTGAACAGCCTATTATCACATGGCGTGCTATGAAGGCGGCCATGACTGAGCGTTTTGTGCCCACAAATTATTTGCGCAGCATATTTGATAAGTTGACCCTATTGAGACAAGGTGTGAAGACTATTGATGAATACTACATGGAGATGGAGATGCTCATGCAGCGTGGTCGTGTCAAAGAATCCCTTGAGATGACAATGACTCGCTTTCTCAATGGTTTGAAGTATGACATCAAGGGCATTGTTCGTCATTACAGTTACACCACTATGAATGAGTTGCTACATCATGCAAGAGAAGCTGAATCCGGCCGTGGCGCCTCCACACGGCGGCTCTCAGCAAATCCGTTCGTGCGCACTGCCTCTTCCAGGCTCTGCGGCGGCAGTTGGCGAAGCCGTCCGTGCGCAGCGCCTCCTCCTTGCTCGGCGTCCACGGCTTGGCGGAGCCATGTGTGTGCCGCGCTTCCTCCTTGATGTTGCCCTCCCATGGTGATTTGTGTGATAGAATGAGACTAGTAAGTATTATCATGCACATGATACTAGTTTATGATACTACTCCCACAGTATCATAAGATAGAAGATACTTTGTGTATTCCCTCCGTCTATGTTTATAGGGCCTACGCGTATACTATGTTTTGGTGAGCCACGTCAGATTTTTGCCAACATGCCATGCATGATACTACTTATGATAGGCTAGTCTAAGAGGATAGGAGAGGAATCCGTGAGAGGATAAGAGAGGAGGGTACGAGCGGTTGTGAGCCGCGTGATCCTTTATGTGAATCGTGAGCACCGCCGCACGAGGAAGCGACCAGTGCGGCGGTTTTCTAAATTTTGAAACCCTGTGCCTTTGTATTGAGTGGCAACATTCTCGCACCTCAATGTGCGGATGCATAGTCGAACTATGTATTCTACCGTGTTTTCTTAAATGGGGTTATCCCGGTCTCTATATTGACTGATGCTTAGGATGTTTTATTGTATTATTAGAAATATCAATATTTATAATTTATGGATCGGCCACTTAAAAATTGCAATTACAACTATAAAAAATATACTTAATCAGCCGTGATTCTAGAAACATGTCATCAACCGCACAGGTTGTACGAACCCGAGCTACCATATCCATGCGGTTGGACCTAGAAGTCATCTCCTGACGTAAGACATAATCACGTACGGATCTAATGAGAAGCCAAAGTGATAATATGTAAAAGGGAAAATTTTATTGTTAAAAATAATATCATTGGGTGTGTTCCAAATGGGCCAAAGCAAGGCCCAAGGCTCCCACGCAAAATAGTTCTTGATCTTTGTTATTAACCCCAAATAACTAATTTCCGGAAAAAAATCATCATACTAGTTGAAGGAATAATGCCAAAAGTTATATGAACAGCACGCCAGATAAGTCTAGCACGAGGGCACTCAAAGAGTAGATGTTAAATTGTTTCATCATGACTAAAAGACCAACACGGAGAACCAATCTGTGGTTGGATGTGGGCAGTGGCACCCCAACCCACCAGAGTTCAAACCCCAGTTTGACACTTTGGTGTCTCATTAAAGGCGGAATATTCTTCAGTACGACATTCTCGTCGACAGCGAGACGCCTATGGTGATTTCGTCAATCTCAAGACCTGTCGATAACGTTTATTGGACGCAGTCTCTTGGAAATGCTCATAGGGATAGGGTGTGCGTGCGTTCATAGGGGTGAGTGAATGTGTGTATATGTGAGCGTCTACGTTTGTATTGTGTTTCGCAAAAAAAACTAAAAGACCAACACTTGATGTTTCCTTCCCACTTTTTGTTTGCTAGTTTATATTTGTTAGAATCACCTGTTGATGGAGGAACCACGTAAAAATCCTAATATTTTTTTTCTTACCATGCATAAGCTCTCCCTAGGGCAAAGCATGACCAACACCAGAATGTCATGGGTGTTAGGTACCTTACAATGTAATCTAAATTATTGACTCTAGTGCAAGTGGGAGACTGTTGGAGATATGCCCAAAAGGCAATAATAAAATGGTTATTATAATATATATCTTTGTATTTATGATAAATGTTTGCATACCATGCTATAATTGTATTAACCGAAACATTGATACATGTGTGTTATGTAAACAACAAGGAGTCCCTAGTAAGCCTCTTGTATAACTAGCTTGTTGATTAATAGATGATCATGGTTTCGTGATCATGAACATTGGATGTTATTAATAGCAAGGTTATGTCATTGAATGAATGATATAATGGACACACACCCAAATAAGCGTAGCATAGGATCAAGTCATTAAGTTCAATTTGCTATAAGCTTTCAGATACATAATAACCTAGTCCTTTGACCATGAGATCATGTAAATCACTTATACCGGAAGGGTACTTTGATTACATCAAACGCCATTGCGTAAATGGGTGGTTATAAATATGGGATTAAGTATTCGGAAAGTATGAGTTGAGGCATATGGATCAAGAGTGGGATTTGTCCATCCCGATGACTGATAGATATACTCTGGGCCCTCTCGGTGGAATGACATCTAATTAGCTTGCAAGCATGTGACAAGGTCACAAGAGATGACATACCACAGTACGAGTAAAGAGTACTTGTCAGTAACGAGGTTGAACAAGGTATGGAGATACCGATGATCGAACCTCGAACAAGTAAAGTATCGCGTGACAAAGGGAATCGGTATCGTATGTAAATGGTTCAATCGATCACTAAGTTGTCTTTTAATGTGTGGGAGCCATTATGGATCTCCAGATCCCGCTATTGGTTATTGGTCGGAGAGTAGTCTCGACCATGTCTGCATAGTTCACAAACCGTAGGGTGACACACTTAAGGTTTGATGTCATTTTAAGTATATATGGAATATGGAATGGAGTTCAAATGTTGTTCGGAGTCTCGGATGAGATCCAGGACATCACGAGGAGTTCCGGAATGGTCCAGAGAATAAGATTCATATATAGGAAGTCACTTTCCAAGTTTGGAAATGATCCGGTGCATTTATGGAAGGCGCTAGAATGTTCTAGAACCTTCCGGAAGAAATCACCATGGAAGGTGGAGTCCTGGATGGACTCCACCAACCCTAACCAGCCAACCAAGAGGGAAGGTGGACTCCATGGTGGACTCCACCACCTTGGCCGGCCAAGGAAGAAAGGAAAGGGGGAGTCCCACTCCCCCTAGGTTTCACCCTTTACCCTTTGGTAAGTTTTGGAGTTGGACTCTTATTCGAATCTTTGGGCTAACTCTGGGGGTTCCACCTATGTAATGAGGGAGAGAGGGAGGGGGCCGGCCAACCACTCGAGCCGCACCGCCCAAAGGCACCCAAGGCCGGCGCCCCAAGTGCCCCCTCTCCCCAAACCCTAGCCACCCCCTTCTCCCGATACTCCCGCGGAGCTCAAGCGAAGCCCTGCCGGAGATCTCCACCACCACCGCCACCACGCCATCGTGCTGTCGGGATTACGAGGAGGATCTACTACATCCGCCGCCCGCTGGAACGGGAAGAAGGACGTCGTCATCAACACCGAACGTGTGACCGAGTACGGAGGTGCTGCCCGACTGTGGCACCGTCAAGATCTTCTACGCGCTTTGGAAAGCGGAAAGTGATCGACTACATCAACAACGAGATCTAATCTCGTAGGCTTTGGAATCTTCGAGGGTTAGTCTCATGATCTTCTCGTTGCTACCATCTTCTAGATTGGATCTTGGCTTGTTAATCGTTCTTGCGGTAGGAATTTTTTTGTTTTCTATGCTACGAATCCCATCATTGATCACCCGGTGGCTGGTATGTTCATCTTCACCTCCCTCACCTTTATATGCTTCACATATCTCCTCCATTTGCCACATCTCTTCACATCTCCATTAGCCATCTCTCCCAAGCTCTCTCCCGTCGACGTCCCTGCCCCAATGGAGCACCTCGCGCGCGTCCCGACTCCTCGATCTCGGGTGTACTACCTCACGGCCGAAGGGATGCACTTCAAGATCACGGTCACTTTCCGTGCATAAAGGGTGGAGAGGTGGATCCGCGCCGTGAAGAGGGATTTTCTCGACGCCGCACCAATCAAGTGCGTGGGCTTGGACTGCGGGTTAACCAACCCTCGCGAGGGTAATCAGCGCGCCGCCGTCCTTCAACTCTCGGTGGCGACAATTTGGTCTTCCAAATTTGTTGAGCTGATGAAGTGCCACAAGTTCTCAAGAATTTCTTGCAGGACAAGACCATCAGGTTTTGCGGCGCGGCTATCAGCAAAGATGTGGAAATGCTGAGTTCCTACGGAATTGCTATTACGTCTGCATTCGACCTCCAAAAGATAATCCCAAACCCCACTAAAAATCTCATTCTGAGTCTGTATGATCTGGATAATTCTATTATGGGGACAAAACTTGAGAAGAAGACGAGGAAGAGGGACAAGAAGAAGAATAAGAAGAAGGACGATGCGGAAGAAAAAGAAGAAGATGAACTGATTTTTGGATGGGGTAATGTTTCATTGAGCTACGAGCAAGTGCACTATGCCGCTCTAGACGCTCGCCTGGGCTTCAAGATGGCTAGGAGGCATTGGAGGCTACTTGGCTGCAATAGCCAGGTTGATCGTCTCAATATTTAAAGATGATGAGTAGATGGTGGTGTGATGTGTGGTGTGTGTCTTCTATATTTTTATGAACCTATGAATCATCTCAATATATCGAATCTGTCTATTGTTATGTAAATTCCTCATATATTTCTAATTGCGTTTTACAGATTTCTCACATATTAATTGCGCCACCGTTCATCTTCATGTGCCATGCGCCACTGCTCTTCTTCATGTGTCGTGCGCCACCACAAACATCTATATAATGCCACCCTTTCATCCTCAAACTCCTCACACATCTCTCAAGTCACCACCGCATCTTCCTCTCAAGCCACTGCGGTACGATGGCATCGTCGACAGCCCTGAGAACGAGATCGGCCTCTACGTGCATATATTATTTGATAATAATAATAATAATAATGAATAATTTTTTATTTCATATTTAAATTCCTCACATTTTTCTAATAATAATGCATATATTATTTATCCAATTGCGGTTTACAGATTTATAGATTTTAATTATTTGGCCATATTATATAAATAATGCATATATTATTTGATACTAGTTGAATACCCGTGCGTTGCTACGGAAAACACATCCGAATAAGTAGCGAGTAAAAATAAAATCATATAATTCAATTTAAAAGGCAAGAACAAAATCTCCATGCAATTTATTTCATGTAATACCCTCGCAATTGGTGATCCGCTTCTTCTCTCCACTCATGTATCTCGCGCCTCTCTCTTATGCTTATCTCACAATTTCGGTGCGCTTCACGCTTCATATTTATCTAAAGCACCGAAAGGATGAACAATTACCAAGCAAATAAAATATTAAATATTTTGCGAGTGAATTTCCAATACGTACCACTGGGAATAAGTACATGTTCCTAAGCTTATCCATATTTGGATTGGGAGTGATCGGTTATCATTTAGGAATTTTAAGGGAGGAACAAACATTAGAAGATAAAAGAAAATTAATGTAACAAAGATTAGCGAAAGAAGCATGCATGTTTAAATCCAAACAATTAGTGGTTCCCGCTCTATTATGTATTCCAATTTCCTTGAATTGTAAACTATAGACGTAGGCACATTAAATAAAATGTTAACATAAAATCAAACCATATTTGGATACAAAACAATAATCTGGATATGCAAAAAATTCCTAAAAAGTAATTGTTGAATTGCTTAGTGCCCAACTTTACTACTGAGACGAATATTCCGATTACGAAGAACATAACCGGGGTGACGATTTTAGCACTCAGTAGCTTCAGCAGGTGGACGGCTCATCCGGTTGTGGTGAAGAACCTGGAAAATTATCAGAAATTAAGATGAGTCCGCATGTTCTCTTAATTCTCAATGCTTTCAAACAAGTAGTAGCAGACGATTAAAAAAACACTCTGAATCCTCTCCGCTCTTAAACAAGTAGCAGCACACAAGAAAAAACACTCTAAATCAGCCAAGCTAAATAATGTTGAAGCTTCACTCGATCCTATCTTTTCCTCAAGCAGCAGCACACGTGCAAGCAAATTGTATCTCTCGAGCTCTCAAATGTTTGCTATCAAACTAAACAGTACGTATGCAAAGTAGCATCAACTGTAAAAAAAATCACACTCTATAACAAGGCAGATCGTCTCAATTCTCCAACACCACCTCTCTTAATCCCTACAAAATATAGCTCAATCTCTTAGAGCATGTCTAACAGGCCCCGTATTTTTTCGCCCCGTAAAACACGAGTAGAAGGCCCTGTATCCGGTTTTCACCGGCCGAAAACTCGGACGAGCTAGCAGACCCCGTTTCCCACCCCGTAAAACACTGTTTTACGGGGTGGGAAACGGGGTCTGCTAGCTCGTCCGAGTTTTCGACCCCTCAAAACAGGGTTTTTTGACAAATTGCATATTAGAACCAACACACCATTCACATAAAATAAATGTTTTACATCACACAATAATCGTCTTAATTATTACAATAATGTTTGTCGGAAATATCAACAAATGTTCTAATGGAAGAATTAAACAAATAACAAATGTTTCACACATACAACAAATAGGAAATGAATGTTCCACACATACAACAATGGGAAATGAATGTAAAAACTCATTGGCCATGCAACTGCCAATGGTGATCAATCAGATCTTGGGTGAGCTGGTGATGAGTCTCGGCATTTTCAATGCCTCGATGAGCTGCAAGAAAAGCTTCAAGCCGATCAGGGTTCCTCTCGGGCTGCACTCGGGTGCCAACATTGTCATAGAAACATGGCAAGTTTAAACCTCTTTCATCTTCAATGATCATGTTGTGAAGAATCACACAACATGTCATGACATCAACAAGAGTTTCCTTGTCCCAAAACCTAGCAGGACCCTTGACAATTGCAAACCTTGCTTGAAGGACACCAAAAGCTCTCTCAATATCCTTGCGGCATGCCTCTTGATTTCTGGTGAAGCAAGCTTCCTTTCTTGTCAAAGGCCTATCCTTTTTCTCTTTTATGGACTTGACAAGGGTTGCATAGTTAGGGTAAATACCATACTGTGAGATAGTACCCCATGGTGTACTCATTGTTCATAACTTTGTAGTTACAAGGTGGAGCATCACCCTTAACTAGTCTTGCAAACAAAGGGGATCTATTCAAGATGTTGATGTCGTTGAGTGTCCCCGGCAATCCAAAAAAGCATGCCAAATCCATAAGTCTTGAGAGGCCACGGCTTCAAGAACAATGGTAGCATCACGGCTTTTGCCACAATACATGCCATGCCATGCTTTTGGACAATTTTTCCATGTCCAATGCATGCAATCCAAACTACCAAGCATCCCCGGCCACCCCCTCTTTTCATTGATCTCCATGAGCCTTTTTGTATCATCCTCATTTGGAGCTCGGAGATACATCTCTCCATACAACTTGATCACCATCTTGGCAAACATACGCACGCAATCCGTGGTTGTTTGCACACCAATGCGAAGGTACTCATCGGTATAATCTGCTGGTATACCGTAGGCAATAACCCTCATGGCGGCAGAAATTTTTTGGTATGGGCTAAATCCCATGACTTGGGCAGCATTTCTTTTTTGCTTGAAATAATTGCAATTTGCCTCACAATCTTTGACGATTTTCTCGAACAAAGTCCTACGCATTCGGTACCGTCTACGGAAGAGGCGGGGAGGATAGGTCGGTACCTCGGCGAAATAATCTTGCATCAGCTGCTCGTGGCCGAGCGCGCGGTTCCGCGGAATGCACATACGCCCCATCACGGATCCTTTCCGCCGATCCGAGCGGCTTCATGCGGTCCTCCGTTTGCTTCAATCCGAACAGGAGCAAGCATCATCTCCATCTCATCGTCGTTGAGCAGCTCCTCGATATCCGAATCGCCGGAATCCGACGACGACCAATCGGTGGTCGTCGCGTCCAAATCCGCCATGTGCACATCCTCCGAAGCCATCTACCACGGTGTACCATACATCAGCCCCAAATCCGACCAATTTACCGGCGGCAACGAAGAAGAACGCGGCGGAATACTCACCGGCGGAGAAGACCACGGCGGGAGGGCGGGCGGCGCGCGCGGAGGGACGCGGAACTTCGGCGGGGGCGCGGCGGAGGTGCGGCGGGCGTCGAAGAACCTCGACGAGGGCTGGGCGGACGGCGGAGGGGCACGGATCCGACGGATTGCGGCGGCGGCGCGCGGGTGGCGGCGGCGGCGCGCGGGGAAAACGGGTGGGGGGAACTGAAATGTCCGCGCGCGCTTTTGGAATTGGGATGCTGGCTTCGCCCACTATCCCCGCTCCCACCCCGCACAAGTAGGAGGCGAGGACCCGCCCCGTACTCGAAAACAGCAAAAAAACGATTCGGGGGGCGTTTTTACGGGGCGTGCTAGACGGCCGGGTAGAGCCGAAACCCTCAAACCGGCGGTTATTATACGGGTTTGCCCTTTTACGGGGTCTGTTAGACCTGCTCTTAGAGCAGAACAATGGCAGGGGCCAAATATGCAATAATTCACTCATCTGTCAAGTGTCAACCTCTCGGGAGCTCCCGCCTGCACATCATCTGCTCGTGCTCGTGCTCGCGTTCAACCGCTGACCAGCACCGTTCATCTAGTTGCAAGCCAAACCAGCGCTTGTCCTCCGCAAGCAAACAATTTCGTCTAGCAGCTTGCCCAACTTCACCGTGCAAAAAAAGAAACAGCATCTTCCAGAGGTTCACATCCATGGACGGCCCCACCAGCCTGTTTGCTGTGTGAGGCCCTTGATGTCGGCCGCCGCTTCCGCACAGGTCTATACTGATGCACTTGATTTCCGCTACCGCCGCCACACAGGTCCAGGTCTACGCTGCTGGAGGCTCTCGATTTGTGGCGCTTACGTGGTGTCACCGGCCTGAGGTGGTCAGGATTTTCATCTCTGCGTCGTGAGGTGCTATGCCGCAGCCCCGCCTCGACCGCCGGCGAGCAGCGCAGTGCGTGGGCATTAATTCCCGTCTGGTTGGCCTGGCCCCGACGTAGCACCTTGCCCAGATCATGGGGGCGCCACTGGAGAGTGGAGGCTGCGTCCGCAACCCCGTACTTGTATCCAGATTCCATAGACACAGCCGATGCAGAATTCCTAACGAAACGGTGTTGTATAGGCATCGTACGCCTCGTGCTACAGTTGGATTCTGACACGAGGGAAAAAGTTAGCAGCCTGCGATCTAGTGTAGGCCCAACGAACGATTTGTTTGTATAGGCAGCGGCCCATAGAAAATAGCGGCAAAAAATCGTAGTTTCGGCCACGACTTGGGAACCAGGGCTGCAATCACACGATTTGTTAAACTTTTCATTTTCATCGGCACCGTAAGCCATATGAACAATAAGATAAACAAACTGATCAGAAAAAAATACTTCAGTTCAAAAAAGAGTGGCAAAAAAAAAGAGTGGCAAAGTAAGGCATATGAATTCTCTATCCCGCTTTTTTTTTTCCATCGACAGTTTCAGTGTTCTATTCATCTAACCTTGCCATTGCACTTTCATCGCTCAATAAGTCCATCCACTCACATTGCCATTGCTTGGCAATTTTGAAAATTAGAAATGGTCCTCACATGCCACAAGAGATGATGATGTATATGAATGTCTGGTTTAAAAGTGAAACGGTCTTCACCTACCTTGAGAGATGATATCATATTAAATGGTTGACACAAACAAAGAAAAATGTACCTAGGGCAAAAACAGTGTTTGCCTCTCCTTATACTTCAATGACAACAAAGATACTAATCACAAGAAACAAATACTGTGTACTGCTAAGAAAATCAAACTATAACAGTGCCTGATTAACTAAACAGTGAAATGTGTTAAGAGTCGTCAAACTGACGAGATGCAAGTCATCAACCTTAAAAGGCCAATTTGTACTCAAACTTGCTAAAATGATTTTCGCTAACGATCAGCATCAGTCCATAGGAATAGGTTGCCTCGCTCCTCAATTGATTCCTTTATCACCTCCTCTCCCTCCTCTGCAGAAAATAGACATATCATCTGACCACACAAAAGTCTTATTACAAATGAACACGAAGAATATTTTTCAGCGCTACAAGCAAGGCTTCGAACACTTCTTCGTATTGCTATTTAATAATTTGCACCAGGTCAAATTCATCATGAGCTCAAATTATTTATGGTGCATGCCACCACATTTGTAATCTAGTTAGACTGGAATATAATGAACAAAATAAAGAATACAAGCATCAATTGCCTAAACTTGTGAAGATTTCAAGGTCCAGGGGAAGAGAGACATTCTTGCCTTCTATATATTACATTATAGTTATTAAAGTGCTGCAATGGAGCCGCTGTTCGCGCCAGCACAGGAGCCTCTGCTGGCGCGACCTGCTGTGGCTGCATCTCACCGCCTAAAGACGTGAATGAAGACGCTGGCATACACACCACTGGTGTTTCCCGCCACTCAAGCAACAGGATCAACGCCAAGCGCAGAGAGAAGCCGGTGGCGAAAGAAGCAGAGGCTTTCGTCTGCAGAAACCTAGGAATCATCCAGGATGGCCAGGTCGTCACAGAACAAGCACTCAGCGAGTTCGCAAAGATTCACTGATCAGGCATCTGCTGATAATGTGAGGGCACTGCGTGTCCTGTTCAAACTGGACAGTGCCCAAGACCTGGAGGTGGAGACGGCCATGCTCAACTGTGGAAGAGCTGCTGCCCTGGAATAGTTTGCATCTGGAGAAGCCTCTGTGAACGATGATTGACGACCCTGCTTCGTCTTTGCCCAGTCAGGAGACCCAGTGTATCCATGTTAAATGGGTCTGTTGTTCTGTTAGGCCATCTCCAACGCGGCGACCCATCCCGCGTCCGGATGGGTCGTGCCGGATAAAATCGTGGTCCAACGCCGCGACGCATCCCGAAAGCGGATGGCTGCGGTGGCCGGGACGACCCAAAATCTGGGCCAGGTTTGCGTGGCCGCGGATGGCACGTGGCGTCCGCCTGCTCGTTGTCAGGCCCACCTGTCGGCCCACCGCGGATGGCACGTGGTCTCCCTATCCAGTCCCCACTCCCACTCCCCACTCCACTCCGCACGCGCTCGAGCTTCCGCGCCGCCATGGCCCCGAAGCGCGAGTTCGAGCCTAGCGCGAACGACCACGAGGCCGGCAGCAGCCGGCGAGCCGCGCCGGCGGCTTTCGACATGGCGCGGTGGCCGGGACGACCCAAAATCTGGGCCAGGTTTGCGCCGCCGGGTGCCCGCCTGGCGGAGATCCCGCAGCAGCGCGCGCAGCTGCCAGCGGACCTCCAGGAGGACCCCGCCTACAGCGACACGAGTCCCTACTGGGACTTGTGGTTCTAGGTGGAGCACGATGCGCGTTGGCGCACCTGCTTCACCTCCGCGACGGCGAGGCCTCGCACGCAGCCGCGCACGCCGGCGAGGAGGGCAGGCCGCCGCCCCGACGGCCTCTACATCGACGAGCCCGCGGCTGCTCCGCCGCGGGCCGCGCTAGCGCCACAGGCCCAGCCCGAGGAGGAGGACGACCCCGAGCTGCGCGCCGCGCTCGCGGCGTCCCGCGAGGTCAATGACCTCGAGGAGCTAGCCAAATGGCCGCACCTCGCCGAGGTGTTGCGCCCCTTCGCGCTGGAGGAGGCCAGGAAGGCCAAGGAGGACGCCGACGCGTGGGCACTCCTTGAAATGGCGCGCTGGCAGGAGGAGGCCACGCGCCAGGCCACGCTTCGGGAGGAGGAGCGCCTACTCCGCCTCAAGCACGAGGCAGGGCTTGAGGCCGCTGCGGCGGAGCAGCGGCAGAAGGAGGCGGCGCGGCTGGCACGCCTGCGAGCCCTCCGGACCCGCACTCCGCCTAGGAAAGGGCGCAGTGGTCGCCCTGGCCGGAGTCCCCGGCGCCCTCCGGCGTGTCCAGCCGGAACAGTGCGTTGCCGCCGGGGTGTATCGTCCTCATTGACGGCGACGACGACGAGTACTACTGGGAGTAGGTGGCGCGCCGGCGGCCACCGCGTCCCAAACCCTAGCCTAGGTTTCCACCTTTTCTTTAGTTAAAGCCCATATAGGGCTTTTTTGTGTAAAATTTGCCCAAAATAGGGCTAAGTTTAATGAACTTCAGTTTAAATTTAATTTGTTTTTGTTTTTGTGGTCTGCGTCCACGCGTTGGACGCACTGCGCGACCCAAACGGACCGTCGGCCAGGTCTTTAAAAACTTGTTTACAGGCCGCGAAAACGCGATTTACTGGATCGCGCGGGCTGCGGCCATTCTGTTTTACGGTTTCAGTTTACGGGATCTGCCCGTGCCTTCTGTTTTAAGGTTGGGATCTGGCCGGGCGCAGCCCACGCGAGCCTCTAAAACATTGCTGCAGGACTGCATAGCCTGTATCTGCATGTGCCCTCAAACTAATACTAAGAAATACTGTAACCCAAGAAATTGCTTTGCTCCAAGAATGATTTTGCTATCAATTCTTATTGGTAAACTTCGAACTGGACAAATGAATCACTGAAACATGCATGAAGTGAGCACTTCAGCAGCACCCAATTCTAGGAAGAAAATAGAGTAAGATACCTTGAATCGTTTGATGGACAAATATTCTAACCAGCTTGTTTTTTCTGGTATATCTGTTACAGGAAAATAAGCCATCAAAATGCTACTAATGCAGAACAAATAGAAATGTGAGCAGTATTAGTAATGGCCAATAATATGAAATTAGATGTCCGTAAACACAAAGAAAATAAGCATATGCATCTATTTTATCCTTCTAGATTGAATCTACTTTTTTTGGCAATTCACGTAGTTCATGTTAGCATTGGCACTAAAAATCATGGTTGAATCAGCATTTTTTTTTCAGTAAAAAAATAACATAATTAACTTTTCTAACCTATCTATGATAGATCAATTTTCCTATTTTTATTAATGTTGCTGTGACAGAGCCTTCCCTCGACTTCCAAGGAGTTCTCCAAATTAGCCTCAAGAGATTGAGCATCATCTATCTTCTTCTGAGACGTAAACTTAACCAGAGCTATCTCTTAACAAATTTCATGTACTCCTTTTCAAGCTACATATTCAAACAAACAAAAAGAAATAAGCATATTGCTGAGAGCATTTACACTCATAACCTGTTAGATCCTCACTGTCATATGGACAACGGGGTTAAATGAAAACCCCATACAGAAATATCAACATGATTTATGCTAGAGCCAAGAGTTACATATTTGGGGAAAAGCATATGGTGAGGGGTCCTAGAGGAAAACAGACTCTGATGTACATCATGATGTTTGTTTGCCCATGTTGAGAGACAACAAAATATATAAGCACCAATAATGCTGCCACTACTATAGCCACATATGAAATAAAATCTGAGAGAACAAGAAAAACTATTGTAAATCCATCTAGTTCATGAAATAGAAATAAAGTTATTGATGGCATCGTGATCAATATGTTTCAGTAGTAAATACCTGGCTCAGTTACAAGATCCCAAACTTCCCTTGCGGAATCAATATCACGCTCCAGTGGAGCATGGAGTCAATTGTGATCAATCCAACTACACAAAG
Organism: Lolium rigidum; assembly: GCF_022539505.1. Lineage (NCBI taxonomy): Eukaryota > Viridiplantae > Streptophyta > Magnoliopsida > Poales > Poaceae > Lolium > Lolium rigidum. The sequence goes on from NC_061508.1 coordinate 340,656,094, forward strand.
AAAACACCCAGGTATACCAAAGGTGTGCAGTTTCTCCTGTAGAATGGAATGGGTAAGTGCAGTACTTCAGACATTTAGAATGGACTGTGACTGCAGTTTAATCAGAAGCAAGCTAAAACACATTATTAATAGTTTTCTACAGAATTGTAATGACTGTACCTGATGATAAATACTGAGTGTTTCAAGGTGAATTACAAGACTAGCAGGAGCAAATGCATAAGCAACAAAATAAGCAATTTCACCAACGATCACTATGCAATCTTCAAAAAGACAACACCAAACAGGCATAACCTGGTTCTGTCGATCCGATCCTTCAGGAAGCCAAATTGTGGATGTTGGCTGGTGCCAGGGCACTACGCCGGCTTCCCTTACATGCTAGACCTCCCGCTGACACAACACTCCAGGATCTGCAGGCCTAACAAAGTTAGCCTTGTATAGTTTTTTCCTCTTCTTGGAACTTCTTTTGTAGCTCTGCTACCTCCATGTAATGCTCCCATCTTCTCGACGGCTTCTTCTAACATACAATTGCGCATGCTTAGGCATGTGTTCGAGAAAAAAAATGTAATTCAGAGATTTCATTGAATGTTTCAGGTCTGTGATACAAATTTGAGGATAAAGTTTTCCCCTTTACTAAAAAACACGAGTACGGGCCTAACTTCTGACTTGATAACACAATCTTCATATAAGTTCTAATTACACATGGATTAAGATTAACAGGGGCAATTACATGATGTATATTATCCATCAAATCGGAAAGCTAGGTTAGTGCTTGGACAAGGAATACTTCTGCTGTAAGAATTTGGGAGGCATACAAAAAAAGTGTTCTATGTTGACCAGATAAGCACATTAGGAAACATCCAAAAAAAAAAAGGACTGTATCTTAGAAGCAGATCCATCTTTCCATGAACTTTGCGAGATAAGACAAAGGGCAGGACAATCTCACCAATGAGACCCATAAACAAACAGGAGGCTACCTAACAAACCTAGCAACGCAACAAAATTTTATTTTCTGAAGTCTACAATACTCCTGGACAACAAAAAAAAAATCAATGAAAAACAAAAAGACACCATGAATGCCAACCACATAGACATGAAGGAAGAAGGATTCAACCTGCAGATCCGAGCGCCCTTGCCGCCGAATTTGGTGGAGGAGACCAAGTGAGAGGCAATGACCTCTGCTGCGTCGGCTCTATGGCAAGCCCCGTTCCCTTCATCGTCCTCCTTCCACTGTCGCAGACGCCGCGCTCAGCGAAGGGGAGGTGGCGCCGGGGCGGAAGGCCAAAAATCACATGCCGTGCAACTTTATTGTTACACCTATGGTATCAGTAGTTTCCCTACATGCATAGAAAAAGCATAGAATTTTAACTGTTCTGTAAAATGTAAATGATGGAAGGACAAATTTAGAGCATCTACTTCCATTGCATCTTGATGCCTCACCCTTGTTGCATCCATTGTACCAGGGAACACAAGAAAGAAAAAAGAAATCACATGATTTACATCTTGTTACATCTGTTTTATCAGTAGCTCCCTAACTGAAGAAATTGTACTAGGAAACATATGAAGCGGGAATAGAACATGTGCTGCATCTATCTTTGTTAAATCTGTCATAACATGAGCTACCCAATGCATGGAGTGTAATTACATGAGGTTTAGATAATATGGTGCAACAGCTCAAGCTACTACTCAAGCTATTGTTCAAGCTACTGTCCGTCTGTTCCGAACCCTACTTCCAATAAGCTACTGTTCCGAAATCTGAACCCTACTTCCAATCAGACCACAGCTTCAGGGATTCAATCATCTGGTACAGTGGCAGTGAATAACAGTAGAAACAGAACTGGTCAATCTAATCCTGGGGTTTCTGATGGTCAACAAAGCAAATCTTCAGCTGCAGGTATACAGTGCTACAAATGCAGGGATCATGGTCATGAAACTAAGAAATGTACTGTCAAAGTTGTTTGTCTTGTTTGCGGTAATGAAGCACACGTGACTGTATATTGCACTTGGCCAGAACAGCCGAAACCGACTGCAAAGTTTGTTGGTTAAGCAGCCAAAGGATTGGGATGCCTGCTAATTCAGAGTGCTTAAGTGCAGATTAACAAGGAATACGTAATCCTCTTGCTGTTATTTATGTTAAGTCTGGCCAGATGAATGAGAGCACAGTAATCAAGGGATTTACTGATATGTTTGAATGGAACTGCATCTGGAAAGCCAAAGGACAGGCAGATAATATTTATGTCATGAGTGAGGACTCCCAAATAAACAGAAGACTACAGAGCTGGCAAAGTTCAGGGAGTCTCTCTGCTGGGCACAGGATGTAAAATAGAAGCGACACCTTGGACTCATGATGTTACAGTTAAGGGGAAACTACATTTGGTATGGGTCAAACTGTAGATGGTGCCAGAAACAATGAGAAATTGAAAGGGATGCGCTGAAATATGTTCTCCATTGGGAGTTTTCGAAGAAGTGGACAGTGGACATTGAAAGTTTGAAAGAAAAGGAAGGGGTCAGGTGTCATGTAGGTGTTAGAGACCCAACCAAGATACCACTACAGAAGTTACTATTGAGGATTTGATGAATCATGAGGTAGGCGTTCTGCTGGAAAGTGTGATTGAACCGGGATGGTATAATTCTGGTGCTGGGGGGAAAGGAAATGCTAGAGAAGGGCAGCATGACGGAAATGGTGGGAATGCTCAAGATCCAAAGAAATCTAGACTTGAGGATGGGAGTGAGTCACTGCAGGAGACTAATAATGCAACGCAGCTTTCCACAAGTCTTGGATATTCGTTTCAACTTGGAAAATATTCCAGTCACTGATCCTGAGGTGGCTCAGAATATGATGGGTGCTTTCTCTATGGATGAAATCAAAACTGTGGTTTTTGGAATGGCTCTTAACAAGTCAGCTGGACCAAATGGCTTTCCCATTGAATTTTATCAAAAATTCTAGGATCTCATTAAAAATGATTTAAAAGCACTTGTTGATGATTTCCAGCAAGGGGAGCTCGATATTGAACGTTTAAATTATGGTGTGATCACTTTGGTACCTAAATGTGAGGATCCTACTGATGTTTGGAATTTTCGACCAATCTGTCTTTTAAATGTCAGTTTTAAGATAATTACAAAGCTACTTATGAATAGACTATCTCCCGTTGTAGACCCAGTTGTGGAGCCTACAGAGACTGCTTTTGTGAAGAATAGGTATATCATGGAAGGGATTCTGATTTTACATGAAACTCTAAACTCACTTCATGCTGGAAACCGGTGTGGTATTATGTTTAAGGTCGATTTCGATAAGGCGTATGATAAATAAAATGGTCGTTTGTTTATCAGATGCTGAAACTTAAAGGTTTCTCGGATGCTTGGTGTGCCATAATTATGAAAACAGTAATTGCGGGGAAAGTTGGCATTAAAGTGAGCAATAGTATTGGTCCTTATTTTGCAAAAATACATAATCTGATTAAAACTTTGGTGCCGGAACTAGTGGACAGTGGCTTGGTTCTGTTACAGTGCGCGGATGATACTCTTTTTTTCATAGAAGATGATGTGGCTAGAGCACAAAACTTGAAATTCCTATTATGTAGCTTTGGACAGATATCAGGACTCAAGATAAACTTTAATAAAACAGAACTTTTTTGCTTTGGTGATGCTATTGACAAGAAAAATCAATAAGAATTGATCTTTTCTTGTTGTGTTGGTGAGCTTCCTATTAAATATTTAGGAATGCCAGTGGATTAGAAAAAAAAATTTAAACAAAGATTGGGGGAGAGCTGAAGAGAAAATGGAGGGCAAGTTGAGTTGTTGGAAGGGGAAGTTAATGCCAATAGGAGGGAGGCTAATTCTTATTAAATCTAGCCTCAGTAGTATACCGCTGTATATGATGTTATTTTATCCTCTGCCAGAGGGTCCGAAAGAGTGCATGGATTTTTTCACGGAAATTTTTTTTTTTGGGGGGAGGGCCAAGGAATCACGAAGTACCATCTTGTTAGATGGCATGTGGTTTGCTCTCCTAAGGAATGTGGTGGCTTAGGAGTAAAAAATCTAGAATGTGCCAAGCTTCATGTACTAGCCAACGCAACCAAAAGACCGAACTTTACACTTCACAACAGTATGAATGTTGTGCTTTTGTGCAAATGGCTTGGGAAGTTAGAGACTGCACAGGGCCTATGGCAATGTGTTCTGCATAAAAACTATGTGTAATAACGCACTCTCAGGGGTGTTGCCTAAAGCTGGAGATTCTTGCTTTTGGTGTGGCATTCTATAAGTGAGAGATTTGTTTTATTCCTTTGTGTACTAGAAAAACTGGGGATGGAAAAAGAAGCCGTTTCTGGGAAGATCCTTGGCTGGGCAATGCTTCTTCCGCGGTCAGATCCAAACAACTCTATGACATTGTGACACGGCTGGTGTAACAGTGCATATGGTTTTGTGCCTTTGGTTTTAGGTGTAAACCATGATCTGCCCAACACACTTGTTCTGTGGTTGGATTAGAGAGTTTCCTAAAAAGGACAGACCAGCTATTTGTGTGGATGATGCAACGATGCTTTGGTCAATTTGGTGGACATGTAGTAATGCTTATTTTAGGTCAATTAGAACTGGCGATCCCCTTGCAGTGACTAAGATATGATTGGACAATTGGTTTCCTCATGGGCCATTTTGCAGGTAAAGGAAACATCTGGGAAGGCCAAGTTGCTGGTGTGGGCTGTCAAGCGAAGCAAATCCGCTCTCTTTAGTCACATTATTTGCATGTACTTCCTTAATAGATTGTATTCAGTGATTACACCTAACAAGCATAGAGCCGCATTAGGTTGTGGCGTGATTTACAACTAGCCTACAGTTATTTTATTTTAAGAATCGTTCATGTATGGGGATCCATCATAGAGACTGAGATTAACATCTACCACAAGTTAGTACATGGGGACAAGATTAGTAGAGAACATCGCCGCCGTGAAGGGTGCGCAGGGAAGTGGACGCTTACCTGAAGAACAGGTGATCCTTCAAAAGAACCCTGTCGAATGGGAGAAACAGGGGATACGGGCGGAGGGGTAGGAGGCTCGTGGGGCCTCGTCGGAGGCTGGAGACGCAGCAGATCGACGCTCGGAGTCCGGGGCAGCCGTGGTGCCAATCCTTCCGCGCTGATGGCGGTGGCCCTCGAGGTGGCATACGAGAGCAGGAGCTCGTGGGGCCGGCGCCGGGAGTCCCAGGGCAGCCGGGGCCTCGCGGCACAGCGGTGCGAGAGCTCGGGCGGCGGGTTGGGATCTGGTTGCGAGTAGCTCGGGGAAGACGGGAAGGGAACCGTGTTTGGTTCCGCACTTCCACAACGAGAAGACCGGGACCGCTAGATTGAGATCGTGCGGTAGCGTGTGTGACCTCCTTGTTTTTTCTATTTACCGTGCGATTGTCACGATAGCTGCAACCCAGCCCAAGCCACTTCAATTACCTTCTGTCCTGTTTTTCTTTTTTACTACTGTACTACTAGATAAACAACATCCAAGTTTTTGAGGGAATGCCATTCTGCTAGCTTTATTCCATACCAAACATGCTTACATCGTTTATCAAAGAGGTGATCATCGTCCCAAATATATCTAGTCTTTAATGTTTCTTTCCTCTTGCAAATATAGGTCAGCTTTTAACTAGCTGTCCCATATTCATTTGGGATACTCTTGAATTTCATTTAAATGGATTGCACAAGATCAAGAAACGACCAGATCATTAAAAATACCAACATGACAGACAAATGGATCTTCATTTCCCGTTGAAAAAAATGCCACGTACATAACTAACAAATGAATCCTAGATAACCACCACGTTACTTGACTACCTGAAGCAGCTTTTAACTGAAACATGCGCAAACTATTCTGCACTCGCAAGTCCTTTACTCGGTGAAAATTTAAAACGTCCGTCACCTTTGCACAGGCAGCTCAATGCTGGAAATAGTGTGCCCAATTGCAAGCATGATAAATCACCGAAACGTCCATCAGCATAGTAGAGAGTAGAGACCAACCGAAATAATTACCACTGATCTCAGAATCCAGCACACATAACAGCATTTCTAATTCTAGGATAGCACCAACAACAAGTCCAGAACGGAGACAGAAGAGAGAAAACTCCCGATTATGCGTGCCAAGCAATGCCAGAAAAGGCGACCTCTATCCACACCATATCTGCGTCACCGATACCAAAATTTTCAGTTAACCAGGACCCCGCCCCTATCCTACTAGCTAACATCTCACTCTGCCCACGATAGATATGCCTAAGATGAGTCGGCGGACCCATGCTTCGCCTTGGAATGATCTCTGAGAGCCATTGGGGAGCTGAAATGCCTGAAGAGAAGTGCATGTGTGAGGATGTATAACAGCATATACATGGTACTAACAACTTGAAAGAAAAGGAATGAGACTTTGCCTGCTGCATAAACTGCAGGTATGAGACGTGGGCTGCTTTGACGCATGTTTGCTTCCAGCTGCCTTGACATAGTCACTTGTGTTACAAGCCTGTTCTCCTGAATAACGGATCGCGACAATCTAGTGAGATTTATGTGCCAGTTAAAGGAGAGTGCGAGTTCAGCAGGTTAGAAATCAAAAGAAGCCCTTCGCACCAGTTTTGTTGCTCGTAGTTTGTGTTTCTATCTTTGTCTTCTTCCCCTGAGGTGCCTTCGGCAGTGTTCCCATTGGCCTTTTCTTGACCTTTGTTTCATGTATATTAACAACACAAAAAAGAAAGAGTTTCAGGATTTTATAAAATGAAGAAGCATCAAAATAACAGATCTCTCTGAACAATCTCACACCTTTCTAGGAGAATCCACATCTTCAGAACTCTCACTATCATCGTCATCACTTTGATTCTGTGTAACAGTCTTGCCCTGCAAATGTACTCAGCAATCAGCATACCAAATCCTGAAATCCATGTTAGGTTTTGGCATAAAAATAATACAATTCCCTAGGCCACTATTTCAGCTGCTACAGCCAACAACTACCATGGGTGGATCTGTCATCCAAGTAACAATAGCTACAGAATGTGGTAGGTTGCATAAAAGTTAGTAACTGCGTACACATGGAAGCCCAGATTTTGTACATAAAAAGAAAGCTGTCAAAAAGCATGCACAGTCCACGCTAACTAACTTTAGTAACACAAAACTGGCATATGTTAGATTATACACTGAACTTGTTTACCAACATTCTTTTTTTTACACCTTTACCATAGGGGCTTCCCCTACGGTAAAAAAAAAAAAAAAACAAAGTACAAGCAATCCAGAGAAAACAAATAATCAAGAAAACAATAGTCCCATCATCTTAATCTTAACAAAGTTACAAACCTTATCATCTCCCTTTGGCTTTGCAGGACTAGTTGGTTCCTCAACTGTATCCTTTGGTCCAGAGGATGGGGCATCAGCAGGCCTTGGTGCAGTAAGCTGATTGGCACCATGTGCAGCTTCATTTGAAAGTAAATAGAAACAAGCAAGTTAAGGGTCAATGTGGCATGTTCTAGTAGTAGAGCAAATGCAAAGAGGACAAAGAACATCTTTGCTACAAATGAAATCTGCCTGGTGTCCTCAGCAAATAAATCATTCTGAACTAGTAAACAAGTAAACAAAAATTGTTATGCCTAGCAAAAGAACATACCATCCGTGTTGGGGTCGAGTGGAATTAGTAACGAAATATCCTCGTGAGATTCATTACCTGAAACATCAAATATAAGTAAGTTATATAACATGTTGCCAACTGTACGATGAAAATAGTATAGATACCCGATACCAAAATGAAAACAACATTTACCTTCTTTGGTAGATGTGTTATATGTGATTACAGACAGGAAACGGTTAAAGAACACAAGCGCATATTCAAGCTACTTACAAAGATTGAAGAAATCTAGAAAGATAAATGGAAGGATATCTGTCCATAATATTGAATTTGTAGCCAGTAAAGCAGATGTTCGTGGTCCTTGACGAATGCCAAAGTTTAAACTTCGTTTTGAGCACCAGATTGGTTTCAAAATGAGGATCATTATCAGCTGAAAGTGTTCCAAGCATAATACATTTATCATCAGTCTCCACGAAAACTTCCACATTCTCTTCAGTCCTAATCTCCAATGCTATCTGTAGTAAACGAAAAAAGAAAACGCCTAAAGAGTTGACAAACTTGATCCACCCTCAAGCGAGCTAAAAGGTCAAATATAAACATGTAAAGCGCACCTGCGATAAATGACGATATGACTTTCCTGGGTCACACTCTTTTTTCTCTCCAGGCTTGACGACAACTCCTAAAAATGTAAACATTCATGCATAGTAGCCATTCGTTATTTCACAAATATGGTAGATTTGGGGAAAGGAGTATCTGTTGCTTTCGAAAGCACTCAAAAATATATACACCACACATTATTATGGCAAATACAATGGATATTTCTTCACACAGAATAAAACCAATAAACTGGCGGTGCAAACACAGAATTACCAGAGCCTGCTTATCTTCAAAAGATATAGAGGTCACAGCAGAAAATATAAAATGTAGATTACTACTGGTGAAAGGTCAGACCATAATATACATCCAATCAAAAAGTGTCTTTGGCACATGAGCACCAGTGCTCCTGATTTTTAAAAATCATATTTTTTGGATTCTAACAAAGTTGAAATTAAATATTCACATACATATAAACATTCCGAAGGTACGGTAGAAATTTTGGAGAAAAATATGTTGTAGTTTGAGCTATACAAAAAAGACAAATTTCTGACAAATATTTACCTATATACGTAGCCACAATTTTTTTTTCTGTAGCTCAAAATACAATGCAATTTCTACCGAAACATCGCACGAATATTCAGTACATGTGTATGTATTCATGAAATAAATGTGACGATTTTTTGAAACGTAGATGTACAGTTTTAAAATATTTTCAAAACTAGGAGCACTGGTGCTCATGTGCACCAAATTTGCTTCCCAATCCAATCCGCTATTCATGAGATTGTTGTTCACACAAACCAGACAGGAAAAGCACAACAGAAGCAGGAAACCACGATACTCGCTCCAGATCAAGACACGGTACCCGCATTACTCTCTCCATATCTATCAGGCACAGTCAGATCAAAATACGGTACCCATATTGTTCTCTTCATATCAGGACAGCGTACCCAGATTACTCTCTCTGGATCAAGCCATGGTATGCAACCACAAGCCAACTAAATAATGCAATACTAATAACGGTTCCTAGGCGCGAACAGAAACCTCAGGAGTGCAGGTTGACAAATACAGGAAATTGGGAAACACAAGTATCTGTTGCTTTCCAAAGCGGCCAGAGAAATATAGACAACACATGTTATTATGGCAAATAGAACGGGGACATTTCATCACACAAACAATCCATTGGCAGTGCAAACAGGCAATTACTACAGCATACTTATCTCCGAACGAAATACAAAACGCAACAAAACATATACTGTATCAAAGTTTATAACACATTACAATGTAGGTTACGAAATCCCCCCCCCCCCCCCATACAGACAAGGTCAAATGCACGATCAAATTATGGATTCAGAAAGTGGATACCCACCCCAGAAGATCTTTGCCTTCTTCTTGGAAGCAGATGTCTTCAAAGGAGTTTCGGCCACCATGTTATTGCAATCCTCAAGCTGTGTAATGCACATTAAACATAGAAGAGAAATGTGAACGAACCCGACAATTGCAACAGCCAAAGACTAAATAGAACAAAAATACAGTTACCTTTTGCTTTGCGACCCAGAAGAGCCCACGGGACTTGCCAGAGAAAAACTGGCAACTAGCCCGATTAGTGAAGATAAGTGGAGCAGTCAGTGGTGACATAGTTATCGGATTCACCTCTGGCTGCTTGGAATTGGCACCAGGCTTCTGCTTGGAAGTGCCACCGGGCACTTTTGCAAGCCTTTCCTTGTAGGACTGGTATTCAGGGTCCACTGCATTAACGGCAAAGTATAAGACCGAAAATACTCAAACCTTTCACTACTAGCTTTACATGTACGCAAGAACTTGTGTCTTTATGTGGCACCTAAATTAGTCAAAAACTACTACTGACCCAAGGTAATACACATGCTGCAAAAGCAAAATATAGTAAGACGAAGAAATGTCAAACTGTCTAAATCCGGAAACTTCAGTAACATGTCACATGTTAAAGCAAGAAAAATGTGAATTCCACAAAATCGTTATAATGTTAACTTTAAGTTTAAATAGCTAATCAAAAGAACATACATGATAGTTTTGGAGTTGCCTTTAGATTAAGCTCATCAGGCTCTTTATACTCATTCAACTCTGCAAAATAAGAACAGAATATATATCACCAACAAGGAAAAATACTATGCATGAGAAGTGAGAGAAAAAACGTTCATACCTTTTAGTTTAAAGTCAAACGGTTGGCTGGGCACCGTGTAGCCAGAGAAGAACACACTCGTCATATGTGAATTGTGTGATAAGCTAACCACATCATCAAACACGGAGTTTAACTGGGTACGATTGCAACCTACAAGCTCACCCAGTAATGTTCTCTCCTTACAGCGAAAATGAAAATTTATACTCTTGTTTGTGTTTTCCTTCGAGTAAACCTGCAGACCACACCAAAAATATTAAAAGCATTAATAATATCGATTCAAGAAAAAGTTAACAAAATGAGATATATATCACACCTCCAAAAGGTGATACTCCTTTCCCTCGTCAAGAGGATTGATGTTAATCTCTTGAGATGGGGGCACCTCATCAACTACAAGCATAAAAGATTGTAAGATATGCCGCTCCCAAAATGATTAGTTTCCTTTTTATTGAAACATCTGAAAGAAATCCTTACTAAGGCCCTATTTATATCTTTTCAACTTTAATCAAATAAGTCAAGAAATAAAGGTACCCCTCAACCAAACCCTATTGCCTAATCTACCCAAAGCTATGGTGCCACACCGACCGATGGAACCGTGTCAAGGGCGTCTGGTGAAAAGTACACACAAGATGTTGCATGTGTAAATATTAGCTTGGTACGTACCTCATCCTAGGAAGTTAACACCTATACAATTACTTCTGCATGTCTAGCATATGTCCCAAGTCCTCACACAAAACTAAGAGTGTAATTAGCCTTGGTGAAGCACCCTCACATTCCATGTGAAGACCCTGCTTGACCTAGGTGAAGCGCCCTCACACTTCCGGTAATGAACCTGCTTGGCCCAAGTGAAACGCCCTCATGCTCCAGGTCAAGACCCCGCTCAACCAGGGTGAAGCTCGCTCCAAGTGAATCTCCCATAAGCAGAAGGGCATCACCCCACTACTAAGTCCCAAGGGCGGGCCTGAGACTGAACCCAAAATCATCTACTAGCCCTCACGTCTTGACCGCATTCCAAGCCAAGGTACATTCTTGGGACCAAGGAGCAAATGAAGACTAGATAGTTGTAAAATAGCCAGAGTTGCCTCTCACAAGCATAGGGCCAAGTGAAAGTGTTGAAGGGCTGCATTGTTATATCAACTAAGTATTGTCATGCCCTAGAATATTCTTGTGAGTTTACTGAAATACCCATATGCCATGTGAAAAAGGACAACTGACATATATGTAATCTGCCTAGGGGCATGAAATGTAAATAGTCTGAACTTTCTCCAGTAAATTGAGAGGCATCAACCCTTTCTAAGTGGATGAGGGCATTTGATCAAAAGAAGTATAACCATTAGAAAAGCAAGGTCAGCGTACACACAACTGATAGAACGCATACCGTCTATCCTCCAACAGTTGGCCCCAACAAATGTCACCTATACACCAACAAGTTTGGGTGCGAATCTGCATCGTGCGTTTTTCTGCATTAAGATCTTAGCGTCTAATTCGCCGTAACCGTTGAAGCATTATCCAGAAAGAACTACGAGCATGCCAAGGCAGCCATATTGTGCATCCATAATGTACAAAATAAAGAAACAATAAGGCAACACCAGGAAACACCCAAGGAGGGCGTCGGAAGAGCAGCGAGAAGTCTAGCTCCTCTAATTGTAGATTGCTAAATACCGCACATAAATCAGCCAGTCCATGACATGGCGGACTGTGAACTTGTGAGGTTTCAGGATACTTTCTCAAGATACCAGCAAGTGTGGATGGACGAGTGGTTTGTGGGCCACGTGCGAACAAGGAAACTCCAATAACACATCCAATTCCTTGCTGCCCTAGGAGACAATGCACCAGGAATAGTTTGACTAGAAAAACAGGAGAAAATCAACCGGTGACAACATCGAAAGATGAGCATGGTCACGAGTAGCCTGCCTGGCTGTGCCCAATCAGGCCCTTCAACCACCATGGCCCAGGTTGCAACTACCAAGGAGCGTGCAACAGGCTCAAGGACTAGAGCAGCCAATGTGAACGAAGCAGGAGCTGTGGTTGTGCCCTAGCAGAAGTTCATTATTCGGTTTCGGCCACTCTAAGAGATCATGGCTATAAAAAAAACTACAATGGCTTGCAAAACAACAAAGAAGACTTAAATCAGAATGAGTAATAAGTAACATACCCCATAACTCTTTTGCTTCAAATGTGACAGGCTCCGGATTGGTGAAGCAAAACCCATTGAAGAACACGTCCCTCCTTACGGAGTCATGTGTGAGCACACAGTGTTCACCCAAAGTGAGCTCGAGTGGGATACATGGCTGTTTTGCAGATAAGGTACCGACCAGCACAGTACCCTCACAAGCACGCTTGACATATATGTGCGTGTCTTTAATGGTCTTCGCGTGCTTAGGACTCACTCCAGCCTACAATATAGTTCCAATCTGAAAGATGATTTGACTTTTTAATGAACTAGGTATGGCATGTAAATGGAAACGGTTGGGATATAAACCTCATAGATATAGAGTGGGAGCTTCTCTTGCGGCATCTGATTGAGGGGGAGTTTCTCCTTTGGCACCTCACTCTTCTTGTCATTTTCTTTCTCTGACTTCTCTCCATAAGTAAAACTTTCTCCCGGGCTCAGTTTTATGCCTGTAAGATAAAAAGAACATATGGATCAGGTTTTTGTTTTCAGATGTTTAAATATGGCACAAGTCATTTTCCCAAGCTTCGGAGAAAGTTTTATCTATCGAAATAAGTCCGAGGAAGGAAATAACGAGAAGAAAAATATCACATAATCAATTGGATGCAAAGATTGCAAGATCTTTTTATTCTCGAGGTATGTGATAAATGCGTAATCAGTGTTTTTTTCATTTTTAGTATCAGCTCCATTTTTAGCATACTGGATTTACATGGCTGCCTTTGCAAGAAAACCACTATATCAAGAAGCATTCACACCCACAACATTATTGGACTATGAAATGCATTTAATTACCTCTCTTACACTTCAATGTTGCGCCACTCAGACCAAGCAACATGGTCGAGAGGGACTTCACATAGGGCTGTTGATACTGGCGTCTGACCATGGGAAAATGGTGTTTGTCTAAAATTGGGGACGATGCCATGACAGAAGTGGCAACCTCTTCATTGGACATGCTTCCACCCTAGATGCAACTGAAATCAAACAAGCAAAGCGAATAGTATTGACATGGAAATTAGTTTGCAGCATATAACAGAAACACAAATTGCTACTTGTGAAGAAAACAAGGACCTTTTGGAGGAAATAAGTTGGGTACGAGGCAGGCGGGGGAGGGAGCTTGCTGGACGTTCACGGCGGCCAAGTGCTGGAGGCGCTGGAGCCTGGAGTCTGCCAAAACCTAGATGACTTGCTGGAGGCACCGTAGCCACTGGCGGGCCTACATGTATTCATGGGTATTCAGCTGAATACCCATTTATTTTCACACAAAAAATCATAGTGTATTTAGTCCAACAAATCTAGCTACCATCTTGACCCAACAGCAGTCCAAGAGATAAGCAGCATCGATCCTAGGGAGGCCGCGCCAGTACACGCTCGCGTCCATGCATTGCTCCAGAAAACCACGACTGGAGTAGGCGGGGCGTCAGGTAGTGACGGTTCAGTTGCAACTTGCGAGGCGAGCGCAGGTACGCCGTCGTAGCCTCGTAGGGGCCAGGGCGAGCGGCGGGAGGACTGGCACGTACCCAATCCGGCGACTAGCGATGGCGTGCGGCTGCAGACGCCCGTGACATCGAGTCATGGAGTCTCCAAATCATGTCAGGCTCTCACGGTAGGGTTCTAAAAATCCAACTCATTACTGATTCCTTTCCCATTTTCGAACTAGCCAATCCAATCAGTAATGTCTCTTCCAGGTTACAATTCTTTTTGCGAATTCTTCCAGGTTACAATTAGAGTACCTATATTTGGAATCAGTGGCGGACGCAGAAAAAAGTTGGAGGGTGGACACACGTTATTTTTTTTTGCGCCTCCCCTAAATGTGATAAATTTTGCTAAATGAGTAACATACATAGCCAATAGATTTCTAAAGTTGGTAGTTTTCAGACACCACCACCTCTAATGTGGTAGTTTCTCGTCATTTACTCCCTCCCATGATATCTTCATGCCTCTTCATAATTAATTCTACAATGACAATAGAAACAATAATAAAATTTATATAAGATATTGATTGCCATTTTCAATCATATATCATATACTCTAATTCTACAATGTACACAGCTGCTACACATAAATATCAAATGATTCTAATACTAGGCAAAAAAAATTTGCTAAATGCAAACAGAGAACTAGAGAAGCTATAGCAGAGAAGAGAGCCACAGAGAGCCAGACACGGACTCTCTGTCCAACTCCAACCTGCAAGAGGGCCGAGGGCGGAGGCGGCGTCCAACGGAGCAGCTCGGCTAGTAGAGAGGAGGAGATCGGCGAGGGCCCGCCCGGGAGGTGGTCAGCGATGACGGCGAGGGTCCGGGCCGTCCGGCGAAGGCGAGGAGAAAGGGCGGGGAGCGACCTGACCGCGCGAGCCGGCGAGGAGAAGGGGCGGGGTTCGACCGCCGTGGCCCGTCGGCCGTTCGCCGGCAGGGAGATGGACCGCCGGCCGCACCGTCTGGTCTGGAGACTGGAGCGGTCGAGCGGAGGAGGCCAGGAGGGGATCGACCACGAGTTTGTCCTGGACCTGGATGCCTTTCTCCGTCTCAGTTGGGTTAGAAATTTAGGGTAGTAAAAAAATCTCACAAAATTTAGGGCCACCCTGTAGGTCCGCCCAAATTGGAATGTATAGCAAATCAGTAATTTCTCTTTTCCAATTGTTGCAGCAGTGTTGAATTTGTATTTAGAAATTAAGAATAATTGACAGAAAGTTGAAATTGGCCTCTGGTGATTTGAAGTTATTGTGGAATGGAAACAGAAGACCGATTCCACCTCAACACCAGAACGATCAAGTGTTGATGTTGAATTTGGACTTCCAAAACAAAACATTTTTTTAACCTTCGTGTTTTGCATTGGATTTTTTTTTTAAATTTGAATACCCATTGCCAATATGCTGTGCCCGCCCATGACCGTAGCGCGACTGCGCGGCCAAGTATGAAAGGAGAAGGTCAGCGAGTGTTTCAGAGGGGGCAAGGGCAAGTGCAGGGGCAGGGGCAGGGGCACCGGACCTCGGTGTCGGAGGCGCTGGAGCCTGGAGCCTGAAGCCTGAAGCCTGCCAAGGCCTAGAGGAGTCACCGGAGCGCGACGGCGCGGCCAACTCTGAAAGGAGAAGGGTCAGTGTTGAACTTACAAGTAGAGTGTAAGAGTGGGCTAAGGGCAGGGGCCAGTGGTAGACCGGACCTCGATGTGGGAGGCGGCCGCCGTGTCGCCAGTGGTGCCCTCCGCTGGAGCTCGCCAATCCCCTTCTCGCCTCCGCTACCGAGCAAATGGGACGCCCCTCTCTCTCCTCTTCACAGATACAAGTGTACTAGTATATGGGGCTTGCTCCAGTACAACCCCCTCCCCTCCTCCTAAACTTGTAGAGCCCATCCAAGCCCATATCCAAAACCATGTATATCAATGTATAGGTATACAGATCCACGTATAGGCGGGATGTAGTCTTCAATCTCTGATCCGCACACAGCCCTGAGCCGCCTAACCTCGCAGCTGTCGACCTTCGTGCTTCTTCACTGCGGGCAGGTCAGCGTCTACTTGGCCGCATCGTCATCTCCAATCGCCGTCGGTCGGACAAGCAGCCAGACATGTCCGGCAACAAGTCCGGCAGCAAGTCCGGCAAATCTTTTTTTTTTTTGCTCATACTTATCCGACAACAAGTCTGGCAACTCCCACTAGCCCACATTAAAATTTCGTCGCCCAGAACTATCGCCGGACATGTATCCGGACTGTCCGTCGCGTCAACGCGCCGCCGCCCTGCCGCACCTTCAACCATTGCCGGCACACAGCTACACGGCCATTCTGAGGTATGTGCCGGCCGGATCAACCTCGGAGTGCATAGTGCCTGGCCAGCTTCGCCACCGCCACCAGTCCGCCATCCGCGACCGTCGCCAGCGATAAACCGGTGTACGTATGTACTAGTATACATGCATATGGTAGAAATGCGTATAATTTAGTTGGGCTATACGGGTTTTGTTGGAGTATTAATTATGAAGAGGTATTAATTATGAAGGGGTATTGGGCAATCTCAGCCGTTCTTGTATTTGAGTTTGCCTAAGTTTGGGTTGAGTTTGAGGGGAGGGGGTTGTACGGGAGCAAACGCCCTAGTATATACGGTCTTTGTTCTGCTCCCCTACGATTCAAATTAAATGACTCCACTTTACCTATATATGGATATATTTAGACTTATTTGTTAACTATATAGTACATCTATATTTAGACAAATTTATGTCAGCTAATATGAATTGGAGTGAGTATGTTGAAGTTAATAAAATTTGATGAAATTCATTGCAACATGTAGCACATTTATAACACTAAATTAGTACTACCTCCATATCCATACAAGTTTATTTAGGTATTACGTACTTTGAGGAAAAAAGTTTAACCATTAATTTGAGCAACAAAATATGAGATATATATCACAAAAATTGTACTATTAGAAGTTTTCAATGTTATAATATCTTATATTTTATTAACCAAACTAGTGGTCAAAGTTTTTTTTCTGAAACACGTAATACCCTAGAAAACCGGTATGGAGTGAGTACCACAAAATTTGTTTTGAAATGTAGTTTCATAATATTTTGATTTGATATCATATATATATTGCTACATGTATCTATAAAGTTGGTCATTTTTTAAAAGAAAATATAACTTTTAGGCCAAAAGCTAGATGTCCATGTATTTGTGGACGAAGCGAGTACATGTTACTACCAATATTGCTTCTTACGAGTCAGTGGAATGCCACACTACGCGGGTACACGGGTATACATATGCATTTTACTGTTCAAGGAATGCCATACCTTGCGTCATAGTAAAACTTTTGTTGTTCGGTCCAATCCGAAGGTCACATGTATGTAGCCAAGGGCGACACATATCCCGAAATCCACAGCTAGCTCCACCCCATGCATAGCTCTGGTCTAATCTGCGGCTGTTCAAACAATCTGCTTTGAAGTTTGGTGTTCTGCAGCAACTCACAACATCTAATGCTTTTGTGGACGAACTAGAGCATGCTAGCTCCAATTGAGACCAATTTGGTGTTGTCTTTTTTGTTCCCTTCAGGTCTTGTCAGGTCACTTAACCATACTGCCAACAGCCATGTGATGCACAACTGTTAACGACTTGAGTTTTCCGTTCTGCCATTGTGGAGCCCGCGTGTGCACGTTGTGTTGTTACCAAGAGTATTTATTGAAATTTTGTTGTACCAAGAGTAATGGCAAGCTATGTAATAAACAGCACCGAGAAAAAAGGAAAAATACTGAAGCATCCCATCACTGAAAGTCCATTGCTCGTGATCAGGTAGCCTCAGAGTTGTGCCCTTCTTCTCACCATTTCCTTTGTTTTCCGCAGAGAGTTTGAGCATAACTTGGAAGCCTTTTGATTCCCAAACTTGAGCAAGCCAGCACAATACTAGTTGAGAAACAAAGGGGAAACCGTCAGTTTCAGCTTGGTTGCTTTTGCATCTGTACATGCTGCTCCAATTGCAATCCTTGGATCATTGGGAGAGTTTGAGCATAACTTGGAAGTCTTTTGATCCCCAAACTTGACCAAGGGCACCATGCACAGTACTAGTTCAGAAACCAAGCGGGAACCGTCAGCTTCACTGGCTGCTTTTGCATCGGTACAGCCACTCCAACTGCAATGGTAACAACACTTGAATCCTTGGTTCATTGGGAAAGTACTAGATGCTGGTTCCACTTGCTCATTACCAAGGCTTGGTACCACGGAAGCCCCTTTCAGTGAGGATCTAGACACCTGATGAAAACTTTACTGCAAAAAAAAGGAAAACAAAGGAAATGAGAAATTCATTGCAACTTTTCTGTTCCATTTTACTTCAGTAGACAATTAGAAATTAAGGCACATGTTGCCGTAGATCGGTGCATCGAGTATCATCGGGGTGGGACGGAAGAAAACGGGATCACCCGGCCGGGCTAACTATACATATGCAAGTTTGTGCCGAAACTAACACCTAGCTCTGTGACTTAGAAGATATAAGAAATCTGAAGCACCTAACAAAGAAAATCAAGCAGCCGACGAATCGATAGACAGAGACGAAATGAAGAAGCGGCCGGCCCTTAGCTAGGAACATACATGGATTTATCTACGCATGACCTTACTTGGTTCTACACGCATATACATGATACATATGCTTGCAGATCTTGGCACATACAACATGTGCATAGATCTCGCGCTGGTGCTGGTGTTCGTGCTCGTGCTCGCGCCTGCCCAGCTACGGAAGTATAGAAGAGCAGCTGACGGGATCCTGGCCAGTCCGAGGAAACCTTCCGGCGCCACCCATATCCGTCTCCTCGGCGAGGAGGAGCATCGGCGGCGGCCGGGCCGGGCCGGGGTGGGTGAGGGAGGGAGGGAGGAGGTACGGGTACCGGATGCCGGCTTCGTTTTACGGGTGCAGGGTGGGGATACTTTTTCTGTCTTGTCATCTCCAGGTATCTACGGTGTACACGATTGTACTGTAGGTAAAGATTCAGTCTGCAGAATGGTGCCAGTGTGCCACGCCTGCTTATCTGGCTGGCTGCTTGTCTTGTCTCACGAATCTCCTCCTCTGCGTTCGCTTGGGTCCTTCCCTCCATTTTCTTCCGACTACTTACTTATTGGCCACGCCAGGGAGAGTATTCAAATGTACTGGTATTCCCAAAACTTTAAAACAAAAATTAGGTATATATATATATATAGTAGTATGTAGTGTGTACTATTTCGAAACAGAAGTATGTATGTTTACGAAAATATACAAAATATATTCAGCTAGAGATAAACAAATGAGGGATTTTCTGCCCTTATTTGGCAATTTCCCACCTCACATCATCTCGATGGACTAATTAGGCATTTGCCCCCTACCTATTATCTAGCTCAACTACAAATGCACTCAGACTTCACTGTGTTTGGTCGTTGCGTTGCTCCTCCTTGTCATTCCCCAACACGCAATTAGCCTCCTCCGGTTGAAGACCAAACCTAGGCCATGACAGTATCGGCGACGTCACGTCATGACACTTACAACAACACTTACACATACTACTGGGACATACCAACCTCTTCTCGTCCCACCTCGTATATGTCTCCTCGTTCCTCGCCAATGGTTGCCGCTCTGCCAAACCATGGCCATGTCTTCGATCGACATCCCTCGCTCGTCGCTAGATTATGTTCAATTCTATGAATCGGTGGTATTGGGGACGCTCTAGGGCCTCTCGTCCTACGTGGCATCTTCCACCCTCCCCAGAGTCCCACGGTGACCATCTTGATCCGTGTCGGTTCATTTTCTCAACAGAAGGCAAGATCCTCCAACTTCCCGTATGAATAATAATAATATAGTATCAATGATAACTGTATGGCGTTGCCACAAATAAATGAAAAATGATATATTCAAATTGCAAGGATTCGTTCTAAATTCAATTTACAAATCAAAATCTTCGGAAAATAGTGCAAAACTTGCTCATTTATTACACTGAATCGAAATCTTTAGAAATTAGTGGAAAATCCCCACTGTTTTGTTTTTAGTACTTAAATAATATACCGACATATGTGTTAGGAATATGTCCTAGAGAAGATAATAAAGTTTTTTATTATCATATTTCTAGTTCATGATATAAGTTTATATTCCATGTTGTAATTGAATTAACAGGAAACATAATACATGTGTGGTTTAATAAACAACACGGAGTCCCTAACATGCCTCTACTTTTGTTAGCTCGTTGATTAATGATGGTTATAATTTTCTAGCCATGGACATAAGATCTCGATTGATAGGTCATATCATCAGGAGAATGATGTGATGGACATACCCAATTTAGCAAAGCAATAAGATCAAGTTACTCTGTTTAAATTTCCTAAGTTGATTTTAATGCCAAGTAACTTATTCCTTAGACCATGACTTTATGATACTCCCAGGTGAAAGGATACG
>NC_061508.1:340676568-340752742 GCF_022539505.1 Lolium rigidum
GTTGACACACGTCCGTTGGGAACCCCAAGAGGAAGGTGTGATGCGTACGACAGCGAGTTTTCCCTCGGCATGAAACCAAGGTTATCGAACCAGTAGGAGTCAAGGAACACGTGAAGGTTGTTGGTGAGGGAGTGTAGTGCGGCGCAACACCAGGGATTCCGGCGCCAACGTGGAACCTGCACAACACAATCAAATTACTTTGCCCCAACGTAACAGTGAGGTTGTCAATCTCACCGGCTTGCTGTAAACAAAGGATTAAACGTATAGTGTGGAAAATGATGTTTGTTTGCGAAGAACAGTAAAGAACAGATTTTGCAGTAGATTGTATTTCAGATGTGAAAGAATGGACCGGGGTCCACAGTTCACTAGTGGTGTCTCTCCCATAAGATAAATAGCATGTTGGGTGAACGAATTACAGTTGGGCAATTGACAAATAGAGAAGGCATAACAATGCACATACATATCACGATGACTACTATGAGATTTAATCGAGGCATTACGACAAAGTACATAGGCCGCTATCCAAGCATGCATCTATGCCTAAAAAGTCCACCTTCGGAGTTAGCATCCGCACCCCTTCCAGTATTAAGTTGCAAACAACAGACAATTGCATTAAGTATGGTGCGTAATGTAATCAACACAAATATCCTTAGACAGAGCATTGATGTTTTATCCCTAGTGGCAATAGCACATCCACAACCTTAGAACTTTCTGTCACTGTCCCAGATTCAATGGAGGCATGAACCCACTATCGACCATAAATACTCCCTCTTGGAGTTACAAGTATCAACTTGTCCAGAGCCTCTACTAGCAACGGAGAGCATGCAAGAACATAAACAACACATATATGATAGATTGATAATCAACTTGACATAGTATTCCATATTCATCGGATCCCAACAAACACAACATGTAGCATTACAAATAGATGATCTTGATCATGATAGGCAGCTCACAAGATCTAACATGATAGCACAATGAGGAGAAGACAACCATCTAGCTACTGCTATGGACCCATAGTCCAGGGGTGAACTACTCACACATCAATCCGGAGGCGATCATGGCCATGAAGAGTCCTCCGGGAGATGATTCCCCTCTCCGGCAGGGTGCGGAGGCGATCTCTCGAATCCCCCGAGATGGGATTGGCGGCGGCGGCGTCTCTGGAAGGTTTTCCGTATCGTGGCTCTCGGTACAGGGGTTTTCGCGACGAAGGCTATAAGTAGGCGGAAGGGTAGGGTTGGAGGCGGCGCGGGGGGCCCACACCATAGGCCGGCGCGGGCCCCATGCAGGCCGCGCCGCCCTATGGTCTGGCCACCTCGTGGCCCCACTTCGTATCCTCTTCGGTCTTCTGGAAGCTTCGTGGAAAAATAAGACCCTGGGCGTTGATTTCTTCCAATTCCGAGAATATTTCCTTTGTAGGATTTCTGAAACCAAAAACAGCAAGAACAAAGAATCGGATCTTCGGCATCTCGTCAATAGGTTAGTGCCGGAAAATGCATAATAATGACATAAAATGTGTATAAAACATGTGAGTATCATCATAAAAGTAGCATGGAACATAAGAAATTATAGATACGTTTGAGACGTATCAAGCATCCCCAAGCTTAGTTCCTACTCGCCCTCGAGTAGGTAAACGATAACAATGATAATTTCTGAAGTGACATGCTATCATAATCTTGATCAATACTATTGTAAAGCATATGAAATGAATGCAGTGATTCGAAGCAACGGTAAAGACAATGAATAAACAACTGAATCATATAGCAAAGACTTTTGATGAATAGTACTTTCAAGACAAGCATCAATAAGACTTGCATAAGAGTTAACTCATAAAGCAATAAATTCTTAGTAGAAAGCTTTGAAGCAACACAAAGGAAGATATAAGTTTCAGCGGTTGCTTTCAACTTCAACATGTTTATCTCATGGATGTATCTCATGGATAATTGTCAACATAAAGCAATATAACAAGTGCAATAGGTTATCATGTAAGAATCAATGCACACAGTTGACACAAGTGTTTGCTTCTAAGATAGAAAGAAGTAGGTAAACTGACTCAACATAAAGTAAAAGATAGGCCCTTCGCAGAGGGAAGCATGGATTACTATTTTTGTGCTAGAGCTTTTCATTTTGAAAACATAGAAACCATTTTGTCAACGGTAGTAATAAATCATATGTGTTATGTATAAGACATCCTATAAGTTGCAAGCCTCATGCATAGAATACCAATAGTGCTCGCACCTTGTCCTAATTAGCTTGGATTAACACGGATTATCATTGCATAACATATGTTTCAACCAAGTGTCACAAAGGGGTACCTATATGCCGCCTGTACAAAGGTCCAAGGAGATAGATCGCATTTGATTTCTCGTTTTTGATAGATCTCAACTTAGGACAACATAGACAACAGATAATGGACTCCTCTTTAATGCATAAGCATTCAACAACAGATAATATTCTCATGAGAGATTGAAGATTAGTGTCCAAACTGAAACTTCCACCATGATTCATGGCTTTAGTTAGCGGCCCAATGTTCTTCTCTAACAATATGCATACTCAAACGATTTGATCATGAAAATCGCCCTTACTTCAGACAAGACGAACATGCATAGCAACTCACATGATATTCAACAAAGGTGTAATAGTTGTTGGCGTCCCCAGAAACATGGTTATCGCTCAACAAGCAACTTATAAGAAATAAGATACATAAGCTACATATTCTTTACCACAATAGTTTTTAAGGCTATTTTCCCATGAGCTATATATTGCAAAGACAAAGAATAGAATTTTAAAGGTAGCACTCAAGTAATGTACTTTGGAATGGCAGAGAAATACCATGTAGTAGGTAGGTATGGTGGACACAAATGGCATAGTTTTTGGCTCAAGGATTTGGATGCACGAGAAGTATTCCCTCTCAATACAAGGCTTAGGCTAGCAAGGTTGTCTGAAGCAAACTCAAGTATAAACCGGTACAGCAAAACTTACATAAGCACATATTGCAAGCATTATAAGACTCTACACTGTCTTCCTTGTTGTTCAAACACCTTAACCGTAAAATATCTAGACTCTAGAGAGACCAATCATGCAAACCAAATTTTAACAAGCTCTATGTAGTTCTTCATTAATAGGTTCAAAGTACATGATGCAAGAGCTTAAACATGATCTATATGAGCACAACAATTGCAAAGTATCAAATTATTCAATACATTATACCAATTACCACATGAAGCATTTTCTGTTTCCAACCATATAACAATGAACGAAGCAGTTTCAACCTTCGCCATGAACATTAAAAGTAAAGCTAAGAACACATGTGTTCATATGCAACAGCGGAGCGTGTCTCTCTCCCACACAAAGAATGCTAGGATCCGATTTTATTCAAACAAAAACAAAAACAAAAACATACAGACGCTCCAAGTAAAGCACATAAGATGTGACGGAATAAAAATATAGTTTCACTAGAGGTGACCTGATAAGTTGTCGATGAAGAAGGGATGCCTTGGGCATCCCCAAGCTTAGATTCTTGAGTCTTCTTAAAATATGCAGGGATGAACCACGGGGCATCCCCAAGCTTAGACTTTTCACTCTTCTTGATCATATTGTATCATCCTCCTCTCTTGACCCTTGAAAACTTCCTCCACACCAAACTCAAAACAAACTCATTAGAGGGTTAGTGCATAATTGAAAATTCACATATTCAGAGGTTACATAATCATTCTTAACACTTCTGGACATTTCACAAAGCTATTGAAAGTTAATGGAACAAAAAAATCCATCAAACATAGCAAAACAGGCAATGCGAAATAAAAGGCAGAATCTGTCAAAACAGAACAGTCCGTAAAGACGAATTTTTCTCGGGAACTTAACTTGCTCAGATGAAAAAGGTCAAATTGAATGAAAGTTGCGTACATATCTGAGGATCACGCACGTAAATTGGCAGGTTTTTCTGAGTTACCTACAGACGGGGCTGCTCAATTTCGTGACAGTAAGAAATCTGTTTCTGCGCAGTAATGCAATTCTAGTATCAACATTACTATCAAAGACTTTACTTGGCACAACAATGCAATAAAATAAATATAAGGAGATGTTGCTACAGTAGTAACAACTTCCAAGACTCAAATATAAAATAAAAGTGCAGAAGTAAAATAATGGGTTGTCTCCCATAAGCGCTTTTCTTTAACGCCTTTCAGCTAGGCGCAGAAAGTGTGAATCAAGTATTATCAAGAGATGAAACATCAACATCATAATTTTCACAATTTGTCACAATAGGTATCTTAGGTGCTCCATCATCCATAGTGGTGCTAAGGGCTTTATCAATTTTAGGCCTATAATAGTTTTTTGGCTTAGGCACTTTAGAGACATACATGAACTTTTGCTCCTTACCCACATAAGCTTTCTCCTTAAACTTAAGAGAAGAAAAAGTTGAACCCAAGGTTCCCATAGCTTCTTCAAGTTCACTAATCCTATGGGTTTGATTATCATGAGTAGCACAAGTTTCTAGGACGGCAATTCTCTCATTAATTCCACCTAGAGATTTATCAAATTTATCAGTGCTATTAAGTAATATTCCCAATTTAGTCTCAACATTTGGAAGATTTTTCTCTATGGCCTCCAACTTTTTCATGACATCTTCAAGAGAGATTTCAATTTTAGCTTCATTAACAGGTGGTATTCCAACTAGACTCTCAATAATGCAACTAGCTTCTAAAGTAGGAGTGCCTAGGAAATTACCTCCCGCAAGAGTATCAAGAACATACCTATTCCAGCTAGAGATACCAACATAAAAGTTCCTAAGTAGGATAATAGTGGAGTGTTTCTTAGTGCACCTATGATGAGCATCACTAATTCTATACCAAGCATCTTTAAAACTTTCTCCCCTTGTTGCTTAAACGAACGGACTTCAACTTCAGGATTACTCATTTTTAGCAGTAGTAAATAAAGCAAACTAAATAAAGTAAATGCAAGTAACTATTTTTTTGTGTTTTTAATATAGGAACGCAAACAAGACAGTAAATAAAGTAAATGCAAGTAACTATTTTTTTGTATTTTTGATATAGAGAAAGCAAACAAAGCAGTAAATAAAATAAAGTAAAGCAAGACAAAAAACAAAGTAAAGAGATTGAATGTGGGAGACTCCCCTTGCAGCGTGTCTTGATCTCCCCGGCAACGGCGCCAGAAAAATCATGCTGGCGTGCAGTTGACGTGGGAGATAGAAATCTTTGTGGTGTAACTTTCTTCAGGTCCCCGGCAACGGCGCCAGAAAAATCCTTGCTGTTGGCGTGTTGACACACGTCTGTTGGGAACCCCAAGAGGAAGGTGTGATGCGTACAGCAGCGAGTTTTCCCTCAGTATGAAACCAAGGTTATCGAACCAGTAGGAGTCAAGGAACACGTGAAGGTTGTTGGTGACGGAGTGTAGTGCGGCGCAACACCGGGGATTCCGGCGCCAACGTGGAACCCGCACAACACAATCAAAGTACTTTGCCCCAACGTAACGGTGAGGTTGTCAATCTCACCGGCTTGCTCGTAAACAAAGGATTAAACGTATAGTGTGGAAAATGATGTTTGTTTGCGAAGAACAAGTAAAGAACAGAGTTTGCGATAGATTGTATTTCAGATGTAAAAGAATGGACCGGGGTCCACAGTTCACTAGTGGTGTCTCTCCCATAAGATAAATAGCATGTTGGGTGAACGAATTACAGTTGGGCAATTGACAAATAGAGAAGGCATAACAATGCACATACATATCACGATGACTACTATGAGATTTAATCAGGGCATTACGACAAAGTACATAGACCGCTATCCGAGCATGCATCTATGCCTAAAAAGTCCACCTTCGAGGTTAGCATCCGCACCCCTTCCAGATATTAAGTTGCAAACAACAGACAATTGCATTAAGTATGGTGCGTAATGTAATCAACACAAATATCCTTAGACAAAGCATTGATGTTTTATCCCTAGTGGCAACAGCACATCCACAACCTTAGAACTTTCAGTCACTGTCCCAGATTCAATGGAGGCATGAACCCACTATCGAGCATAAATACTCCCTCTTGGAGTAACAAGTATCAACTTGGCCAGAGCCTCTACTAGCAACGAAGAGCATGCAAGAACATAAACAACACATATATGATAGATTGATAATCAACTTGACATAGTATTCCATATTCATCGGATCCCAACAAACACAACATGTAGCATTACAAATAGATGATCTTGATCATGATAGGCAGCTCACAAGATCTAACATGATAGCACAATGAGGAGAAGACAACCATCTAGCTACTGCTATGGATCCATAGTCCAGGGGTTAACTACTCACACATCAATCCGGAGGCGATCATGGCGATGAAGAGTCCTCCGGGAGATGATTCCCCTCTCCGGCAGGGTGCCGAGGCGATCTCCTGAATCCCCGAGATGGGATTGGCGGCGGCGGCGTCTCTGGAAGGTTTTCCGTATCGTGGCTCTCGGTACAGGGGTTTTCGCGACGAAGGCTATAAGTAGGCGGAAGGGTAGGGTTGGAGGCGGCGCGGGGGGCCCACACCATAGGCCGGCGCGGGCCCCATGCAGGCCGCGCCGCCCTATGGTCTGGCCACCTCGTGGCCCCACTTCGTATCCTCTTTGGTCTTCTGGAAGCTTCGTGGAAAAATAAGACCCTGGGCGTTGATTTCGTCCAATTCCGAGAATATTTCCATTGTAGGATTTCTGAAACCAAAAACAGCAGAAAATAGCAACTGGCTCTTCGGCATCTCGTCAATAGGTTAGTGCCGGAAAATGCATAATAATGACATAAAATATGTATAAAACATGTGAGTATCATCATAAAAGTAGCATGGAACATAAGAAATTATAGATACGTTTGAGACGTATCAACAAGCATCAATAAGTCTTGCATAGGAGTTAACTCATAAAGCAATAAATATTAGTAGAAAGTTTTGAAGCAACACAAAGGGAAGATATAAGTTTCAGCGGCTGCTTTCAACTTCAACATGTATATCTCATGGATAATTGTCAACACAAAGTAATATGATGAGTGCAAATAAGCAAGTATGTAGGACTCAATGCACACAGTTGACACAAGTGTTTGCTTCTAAGATAGAAGGAAGTAGGTAAACTGACTCAACATAAAGTAAAAGAATGGCCCCTTCGCAGAGGAAGCATGGATTACTATTTTTGTGCTAGAGCTTTTATTTTGAAAACATAGAAACAATTTTGTCAACGGTAGTAATAATTCATATGTGTTATGTATAAGACATCCTATAAGTTGCAAGCCTCATGCATAGAATACCAATAGTGCTCGCACCTTGTCCTAATTAGCTTGGATTTACATGGATTATCATTGCATAACATATGTTTCAACCAAGTGTCACAAAGTGGTACCTCTATGCCGCTCTGTACAAAGGTCCAAGGAGATAAATCGCATTTGATTTCTCGTTTTTGATAGATCTCAACTAAGGACATCCATACCGGGACAACATAGAAAACAGATAATGGACTCCTCTTTAATGCATAAGCATTCAACAACAGATAATATTCTCATAAGAGATTGAGGATTGATGTCCAAACTGAAACTTCCACCATGATACATGGCTCTCAAACCATTTGATCATGATAAATCGCCCTTACTTCAGACAAGACGAACATGCATAGCAACTCACATGATATTCAACAAAGGTGTAATAGTTGATAGCGTCCCCAGAAACATGGTTACCGCTCAACAAGCAACTTATAAGAAATAAGATACATAGCAACATATTCAATACCACAATACTTTTTAGGCTACTTTCCCATGAGCTATGTATTGCAAAGGCAAGGAATGAAATTTTTAAAGGTAGCACGCAAGCAATTTACTTTGGAATGGCAGAAAAATACCACATAATAGGTAGTTATGGTGGACACAAATGGCATAAGTTTTGCCTCAAGGTTTTGGATGCACGAGAAGCATTCCCTCTCAGTACAAGGCTTTGGCTTGCAAGGTTGTTTGAAGCAAACACAAGTATGAACCGGTACAGCAAAACTTACATAAGAACCTATTGCAAGCATTATAAGACTCTACACTGTCTTCCTTGTTGTTCAAACACTTTTACCAGAAAATATCTAGACCTTAGAGAGACCAATCATGCAAACCAAATTTCAACAAGCTCTACGGTAGTTCTTCATTAATAGGTGCAAAGTACATGATGCATGAGCTTAAACATGATCTATTTGAGCACAACAATTGCCAAGTATCAAATTATTCAAGACCATATACCAATTACCACATGAAGCATTTTCTGTTTCCAACCAAATAACATTGAACGAAGCAGTTTTAACCTTCGCCATGAACATTAAGAATAAAGCTAAGAACACATGTGTTCATATGCAACAGCGGAGCATGTCTCTCTCCCACACAAGCATGAATTTATTCAAACACAAACAAAAATAAAAGCACACAGACGCTCCAAGTAAAGCACATAAGATGTGACGGAATAAAAATATAGTTTCACTAGAGGTGACCTGATAAGTTGTCGATGAAGAGGGCATCCCCAAGCTTAGACGCTTGAGTCCTCTTGAAATATGCAGGGATGAACCACGGGGGCATCCCCAAGCTTAGACTTTTCACTCTTCTTGATCATATTGTATCATCCTCCTCTCTTGATCCTTCAAAACTTCCTCCACACCAAACTCAAAACAAACTCATTAGAGGGTTAGTGCATAATCAAAAATTCACATATTCAGAGAGGACATAATCATTATTAACACTTCTGGACATCACCCAAAGCTACTGAAAGTTAATGGAACAAAGAAATCCACTCAACACAGTAAAAGAGGCAATGCGAAATAAAAGGCAGAATCTGTCAAAACAGAACAGTCCGTAAAGACGATTTTTTCAGAGGCACTTAACAGGCTCAGATGAAAAAACTCAAAACTAATGAAAGTTGCGTACAAATCTGAGGATCACGCATGTAAATTGGCAGCATTTTACGAGTTTCCTACAAAGAGATCTACTCAAATTCGTGACAGGTAGAAATTTGTTTCTGCGTAGAAATCCAAATCTTGTATCAACCTTCTATTAGAGACTTTACTTGGCACAACAATGCAATAAAATAAAGATAAGGAGAGGTTGCTACAGTAGTAACAACTTCCAAGACGCAACAAAACAGTAGCAAAATAAAAAACATGGGTTATCTCCCAAGAAGTGCTTTCTTTATAGCCATTAAGATGGGCTCAGTAATTTTAATGATGCTCGCGCAAGAAATAAGAGTTGAAGCAAAAGAGAGCATCAAAAGCAAATAAGAAACACTTTTAAGTCTAACCCACTTCCTATGAAAAGGAATCTTGTAAATAAACAAGTTATGTAAGCATAATGCAACAAGCATAGAAAGGCAACACAGGCGCAACTTCAAGATTCTCAACATAAAGAGGGGAAACTTAATATTATTAAGATGCATATAACCATGTTTCCCTCTCTCGTAATAACTTTCAGTAGCATCATGAACAAACTCAAAAATATAACTATCACATGAAACATTCTTATTCACATGCATAAAAGTATCATTACTCTCCACATAAGCATAATCAATTTTATTAGTAATAGTGGGAGTAAAACTATCACAACCATCATTGTAATTATCATAAATTGCAGGCATGGTATAATCATAATAAACTTTATCCTCCATAGTAGGTGGCACCAAAATATCACTATCATTATAATCATCATAAATGGGAGGCAAAGTATCATCAAAGAAAATTTTCTCCTCAAAACTTGGGGGACTAAAAATATCACAACCAGACTTCCCAAGCTTAAATTCTTCCATAGCATTAGCAATAATAGTATTCAAAGAGTTCATGCTAATAACATTGCTACAACTATTTTGCAAACAAAGTTCCATGGGTTTTTTAATTCTCTCTTCAAACACATCATGTCCTAATTCAATATAAAGTTCATAAAGATCTCTAATTTTTGTTGTTGTTTTCCATTAAGCCTAACTAGTGAAAATAAAAACAAGAAACAAAAAGATATACTTGCAGGATCTAACGGAAATAGCTTTGAGCACTCACACACCGGCAACAGTGCTAGGAAATAGCTTAGTAGTCGGAGGATGTGAATACCTTGTACCTTACCTCCCCGGCAACGGCGCCAGAAAATAGCTTGATGTCTACGCACGCTTCTATTCCTGTAGACAGTGTTGGGCCTCCAAGAGCAGAGGTTTGTATAAAAGCAGCAAGTTTCCCTTAAGTGAATCACCCAAGGTTTATCGAACTCAGGGAGGTAGAGGTCAAAGATATCCCTCTCAAGCAACCCTGCAATTAAGATACAAGAAGTCTCTTGTGTCCCCAACACACCTAATACACTTGTCGGATGTATAGGTGCACTAGTTCGGCGAAGAGATAGTGAAATACAAGTAATATGGATGATTATAAGTAGTAATTGCAATCTGAAATAAAAATGGCAGCAAGCGAACATGTAGCAGAACTTGTTGGAAAAAGGTGTTTCAATGCTTAGAAACAAGGCCTAGGGATCATACTTTCACTAGTGGACACTCTCAACATTGCAATCATAATTGAATATAAATATAAGCACTTCACTATGCTATTCTGAATTACTCTCTGGCGGGATAACGAACACTAATTCACCGTGTAGGGCTGCAAAAGCAAACCTTAAAGATGTATTCCCAAGTACTAATAAACACCCCACGCTGTCACCTTGTGAGCATTCATAGGAGGTACTAACACACCACAATTTCATAGAGACATCCAACTCAAATCATAACCCGGTGAACAAGTATTCTGTGAAATATAGCCTAAGAGACCCACACGGTGCACACACTGTCACCTTTACACACGTGGGACAAGGAGTCTCCGGAGATCACATAAGTAAAATTCACTTGAATAGCATAACGACATCTAGATTACAAAGCTCATCATATGGATCTCAATCATGTAAAGCAGCTCATGAGATCATTGTATTGAAGTACATGGGAGAGAGAGATTAACCACATAGCTACCGGTAGAGCCCTCAGCCTCGGGGGAGAACTACTCCCTCCTCATCATGGGAGACAGCAGCGGCGATGAAGATGGCGGTGGTGTCGATGGAGATGGCTTCCGGGGGCAATTCCCTGTCCCGGCGGCGTGCCGGAACAGAGACTTCTGTCCCCCGAACTTGGCTTCGCGATGGCGGCGGCCGCGTAACTTTTCTCGTCTCGTGGCTTATCTCTTTAGGGTTTTCGCGACGGAGAGACTTTATAGGCGAAGGGGCGATGTCGGTGGAGTCCCGAGGTGGGCTCCCCACCAGGTGGCGCGGCCAGGGGGTGGCTCGCGCCCCCCTATGGTGTGGGCTCCTCGTGGCCCCCCTTCGTCTCTCCTTCGGACTCCGTGAAGCCCCTGAAAAATAGGAACGTGGCCTTTTGTTTCGTCCAATTCCGAGAATATTTCATGTGTAAGATTTCTGAAACCAAAAACAGCAGAAAACAGGAACTGGCACTTCGGCATCTTGTTAATAGGTTAGTTCCGGAAAATGCATAAAAATGATATAAAGTATGAATAAAAATGTAGCTATTGTCATAAAACTAGCATGGAACATAAGAAATTATAGATACGTTGGAGACGTATCACCATGCACACCATGGCGCGGCATGGCGCGGCAGGCCGGCTCGAGCGCGGGGCAGGGCACCGCGGCCAGGGGCGGGCGGCTCGGGCGAGGGCGGGCGGTGTGGGCGCGGCCGGGCGGGGCGGCCGGCGCGGCCGGGCGCGGGCACGGCCGGGCGGGGGCGGCCGGCGCGGCGCGGGCGCTCGCGGCCGGGCGGCGGCGCGGCCGGCGCGTGGGGCGGCTGGCGCGGGCGCGCGCTGCCCGGGTCGGGCCAGGCGCGGCCATGGCAAGCACGGCCAGGCCAGGCCGGCGAGGGGGGCGGCCGGCGCGGCCGGGGGCTGGGCGGGAGCGGCCGGGCGCGAGGAGAGGCGGCTGCTGCTAGCTCTCGTCGATGCACGCCCATGGCGGAGCTCCTCGCTGTGGCCATGGCATGGCCGTCGCGGAGTCCGTGGCTATGCCATGGCCGTCGCGGAGGCCGTGGCCATCGTCGAGGAGCTCTTCCCATGGGCCATGGAGTGGATTAAGGAGAGAGATTAAAGAAGATCCTGGAAACACACGTTTCGTGGATGTTTCACCTTTTCCATCGCGGGGTCAAAGTTTGCATCAGCGGAGATGGGGATTTGCATCGCCAGGCCTATCCCTGGAGAAACTGCCATTCCAGGCATTCCTCCAGGCTTGTCCCAGGGATGCTTTAAAACCCGTGCCATGCAAGAATACAGTGAGGACCAGACAACCGAATGTACCAATTTTCTTCTCCACTCATGAAAAAAAGGAGGATGCAGGCTACCAAACGCGCTCATAATAGCACTTGATGAGTTTGAAAGAATGGACATGAGGGACCTCTTGTGCTGTATTTCCATGTTTCCAAAGCTGGGCTCGAGTCGAGTACGTGATGACGTTACACACGACACGACACTGGCTCTACGCACAGACATGGGATGACCTAACATATGACTGTTGACCATGTACACGGCAGGCAACAGTAGCACGGCACGCTGCGTTTCGGTCCAGATAGCTATGTTTTGTTCAGTT
This sequence comes from Lolium rigidum, assembly GCF_022539505.1. NCBI lineage: Eukaryota > Viridiplantae > Streptophyta > Magnoliopsida > Poales > Poaceae > Lolium > Lolium rigidum. The sequence goes on from NC_061508.1 coordinate 340,689,169, forward strand.
CTCTGTTGTTTCTTGCTTGCCCTCTTTACTGGCAGATCGTGGTATATTAGAGCATCTTCAGTCGCGTCCCCCAAAGCGTCCCTCAAAGCAATTTGAGGCACGCTGGGCGAAAAAACGGTTTTAGCCGCGTCCCTCAAAACCCAATTTTGTCCGGCGCGTTCCGATACGGTGACCGGCGTCCCGAAGCCGTTTCCGTCCCACAGGGGACGCTCCGAGCACGCCGGACACAACGAAAAGCGAGGCGAAAACGCGGGCTCCCACATGTCGGCGACGTGTTGCATAAACCGTTGATTCGCGCCTTTTTTCAGGTCGCTCCTTCCTTCCCGCGCCTCCCACCCCACCGCCATCGCTGGATTTGCCGGCTGTTTGAGCGTCTGATCTCTTCTGAGAGTCGGCGCCATCGCCGCGGCTAGCGCTCCCGCCGGTCGTTCCGCCGCCGCCGCTTGGCCATCGCGTCCCAGAACGCGGCGTCAAATCCGCCCCACCTCCGCGCACACAAGGTGCTCGACGACTTGCCAGGTAGGCGCGATTGGCCGCTGTTCGTTGCGTCGTCTGCCTCGGCGCAATTTTAACCATTGATTTTGCTTTTAGACATGGATAGCGACGATGATGGTTGCCCTGCTGCTGGAGGACGAGCAAGCCTTCGACGACGACCTCCGGGAGCATTTGCTGATCATCGCGTCCCTCTAGGACATGCTTGACGCCGAGGCGGAGAAGAGGAAGAGTCCGCGCCGCGGAGGATCAAGGCCGGGGAGAAGGAAGTCCAAACCCCGACAGAGGATGGAGGGGCATGCCATGCTGCACAATGACTACTTCGTCGACGATGCAACACATGCCGACAATTTTCGGCGCCGGTACAGGATGAGCAAGGGGTTGTTCGTGAATATCCTCCATGACGTTCGAGAGTTCGGCCCTACTTCAAGCTCAAGCTCGACGCTGTAGGCGTTGTCGGGTTCTCGTCGATTCAGAAGTGCACCGCCGCCATGAGGATGCTTGCATACGGAGCACCTGCCGATACACAGGACGACTACCTTCGCATGAGTGAGTCTACCGCCATTGAGTGCATGTACAAGTTTTGCCGAGCTGTGGTGGGAAAGTTTGGCAAATACTACTTGAGAGGGCCAACCGAGGAAGAGATCGCAAGGATCATGGCACAAAATGCTGCCAGAGGACTTCCTGGAATGCTTGGAAGCATCGATTGCATGCACTGGGCATGGAAGAACTGCCCGTTTGCTTGGCAAGGTATATAGAAAGGGCGTCATAGATATTGCAGTGTGGTGCTTAAAGCTGTGGCAGATTATGACATGTGGATTTGGCATTCTTTTTTTGCCATGGCGGGATCACACAATGACATCAACGTGTTGCAGCAGTCTCCGGTGTTCAGCAGACTAGTGGAAGGGCATGCTCCACCATGCAACTATGAGATCAATGGCCACGAATATACCAAAGGCTATTATCTAGCCGATGGTATATATCCAAAATGGACCACTTTTGTCAAAACAATCTCGATTCCATCAGGTCTGAAGAATTTCCACTTTGCTACGCGACAGGAGGCTTGCAGGAAGGATGTCGAGCGGACATTTGGTGTGCTTCAAGCACAATTTGCCATTGTCCGGTACCCTGCTCTAAGCTGGTCTCACGACCAAATGTGGGAGGTGATGCAGGCTTGTGTGATCATGCACAACATGATCATCGAGGATGACCTCAAGAATCATGCCAGGACACATGCTGGTCCCTATGAGTGTGAGGGCCCTCTTGCGGAGGTTGATCATGAGTTGCCTGCAGATTTTGTTGATTTCCTCGCCATGCACGCAGAGATCCGTGACAGCAATGTTCATGATCAACTTCAAGCTGATCTCGTTGAGCATTTGTGGAGGATCAAAGGAAATACTGTGACACCTTGATCTAGCATCTAGCCCTATTTATTATATTTGTTTACTTGTTTTATTGTTTATTGTATCTTAATTTAAAAACAATCCTCGCAAACATTTTTATTCATATGCTATATTTGATCGCCGCTACTCTGATCGCGACGATTCGGCGGGAACGATCTCTTTTGAATGCAACAATTTGAATTTCTGATTGGGGACGGCGTTTGGGGGACGCGGCTGGGGAGCAACGTCCCCCAAACACAGCACGAACAAAACATGTCCCTCAAACGCTCAATCCGGCACAGTTTGGAGACGCTTTGGAGAACGCGACTGGAGATGCTCTTAGAGCATCCCCACTCGTTGGCGCTCCCCACGCCCAAATCCGGCGAAATTTTCGTCCGGATTGGAGGAAGATTTGGCGTGGGGAGGAGTAGTTTCCCAGTCGTGTGCTCCCCAAGCGGCGTTTCTCGGGGAAAAAGAGGATGGCTCGGGGAATCCGGACGAAAGAGGAGACACGTGGGCGTGGACGGTTGGTTTAGCTTCATCCGGAGTCCCCGGGAGACCCCCGGGAAACCGAGGATGGCATGGGGAGTCCGTACGAAAATAGGCTCAAATCCGAACCAAAACGAGGAACCGGGGACCTGACTGGGCCTTTTTTCGCCATCCGGATGAAAAAAAGTGACCGTGGGGCTCTGTGGGGAGACGAGTGGAGATGCTCTTACCTTCGTCTCGGTCAAGAATGATACGCTCTCCGCGTCGATTCTTCACCTGTTTCCAACCTAGATGTTGAACGGCCTGTCATGTCCGCTCATGTCAGGTCAGCATCTCCTGATAAATGCAGTTAGTTATACAGAGACGTGAGACACGCTGGACCCTTTTAGATTCTCTAATCGGCCGGTCCGCGATCGCGAGAAGTCGATCACCGCGTTTGAGCCTTCTGGCCGCGGGGTATTATATTGGTCTGAAGTCTGTAGTCTGAACGATCAGACAGTAGTACAGTACACACAAGGACGGAGCTAGGCGAGTCTCTTGCTGACAGGCTGTTCTCCGTCGAAAGAAAATCATGTGCAGGCACATGCACGATCGATTAGTTTATCCAAGGTCGTAGGCGAGGTCTCAGCTCGATCCGTCTCTAGATCGACGAGCTACGAAGGCAAACAGTATCTTTCGACCCGTTGACTAGGCTTCCAGCTCGCATGCATTTCCATCCATCTTCTGTTCTTCTTCCCCAGTTGATTACTCCGTGGAATCAAGTCGCCGGCTGGTCCTTGCATTTGAACATACTGTAATCACACATGCATGAGCAACTTACGTTAGTTAATTGCGGTTTTGATTCCCGGCTGCTCGCATACAAGGGTGCGATAAACCGTCTACACGCAGCAGCAGCGGTATTGCAGCCACACATGGTTGGTCAGTCCCTAGAGAAGAACAGACTAACCATTGACCGTACGATCTGCCAGATCACCTTCACCATCCTACATCCCTGTGGGATTTAACTAGGTTTTGACGATGATGATGCCTCGAACAGGAGGAATCGTCAACGGCTATCTAGGGAGAGATTGGACCGAGCTTGATCGGTATTATTAAGTCAAATGGTGATATAGATATATTATTATTTCCAAACTAGGAAAGGATTGAGACAACGACACAAGGTGATCTGTTATCACCTATGTTGTTCAATATAGTGATGGATATGCTAGCAATTTTAATTATGCGTGTCAAGGAAGATGGTCAAGTTGATGGGTTAATGTCACATCTAGTTGATGGTGGCATTTTCATCTTGCAAGATGCAAATGACACTATAATTTTTATTGAGCACAATCTTGAAAAAGCGCTCAATATGAAGCAGATTGTTTGTATATTTGAAAAATTGTTAGGATTGAAAATTAACTTTCATAAGAGCGAAGTTTTTTTTTAGTTTTGACAAGGCTAAGGATGTCGAGGTAGATTATATTAACCTCTTCGGCTGTGAAGGAAGATATTTCCCTTGCATATATTTAGGAATCTCAACTCAGCATCATAAATTAAACAGTAGTGAATGGAAAGCCATAGATGATCGCGAAAAATCGAGAGAAAACCGGCAAGTTCGATAGGAAAATTATTATCATATGGTGATCGGTTCGTGCTAATTAATTTAGTTTTAACTAGGCTACCAATGTTTATGTTATCCTTCTTTGAAAGACCTAAAGGTGTATGAAAAAGAGTGGATTCCTTTAGATCAAGGTTTTTCTGTCAAAGATGGTCATAAGTGGAAGTACAGAATTAATCGATGGAACATCATTTGTCAACAAAAAGATCAGGTCGTCCTTTGATTTTAAGTGCTAGAAATCAAGAATAAGTATTTATTAAGAAAGTGGCTTTATAAACTTTTAACCGAACAAGGGGTATGGCAAGAGCTCCTACGAAATAAATATCTTCATTCTAAGTCCCAACCCAAGTAAAGTCACAATCTATGAACTCCCCATTTTTTTTGGAAGGGCCTAATGAAAATAAAGGAATAGTTTTTCCAACGAGGCTCTTTCACAATGGGAAATGGCGAGGGAACTCGTCTTTGGGAAGAAATGTGGCTAGGGAACACACCACTTTCTCAACAACATCCATCATTATATAACATAGTACACTGAAAATAAGTTTCAATTGCTAATTTTATGTAACAAAGGCCTCTAAAAATAGGTTCTCGACATGCCCTCACGTGTATCAGAGGTGATAGATGGGTTCACTTATGTACCCAGCTGATGGATATTCATTTGTCCACTCGACCAGATGTCTTTGTTTAGAAGATAACAACATCTAGTGTTTTCGGTCAAATAGTTGTATCTAGATTACATGAATAGCCATACAAAATTTGTGCGCAAATACATTTGGAAAATGATAGTTCCATAAAATTTGGATTTTCTAAGCGGTTCTTAATTCACAGAGTTTTGCTTCATAATAAAATTTAGCAAAAAGGAATTAGCAAGGGAGTAAAAGATGTCGTGTTTGTGATAAAGATGAAACAATACAACATCTATTCATATCATTTTCTTTTGCAAAGATTGCTTAGCGTATTGTTCATATGGCTTTTAATATTATCCCTCCCACTTATATAACAATTTATTGGGGAATTGGGTGGGTGGGGTTGCAAAGAAGTAAAGTACAAATCAGAGTTTGGGTTTGTGCTTTACTTTGGGTCATATGGAATACTCAGAATGATCATATATTTACGAATGCAAAATTGAATTCTTTCATGCAGATAATATCGTTGGCTACGCAATGGACTCATATGTGGTCCTTCCTACAGCCAACCGAGAAGCGAGAGGATTTGGATATTGAGGGCAACCGAGTAAGGATTGCAATTTTATCCACGGGTACGGGTACCCACGGGTACCGTACCCGCATGGTCAAGGTATAGGTACACTTTTATGCCCATGGATAATACCAAACCCTACATGTTAAGTCATGGGTAGGACACATGTATAGCCTTGTACCGGCGGGTATACCCATGCCCTGCATATTTATTGTCAATTTCTTACGTGACACGTCTACTTTTGTTGACTTATGAGTTAGAAAATGAGAGTATGATTTTTATCTTTTGTTAATTGTTATGTACTCAACTACCTCTAATCTTATTAGGTTGAGATAATTCATTTTTCAATAAAAAATTGTTATTGATATATGTAAAATTATGAGTAACTTGTGTACAATTTGACCTACCCATCGGGTACCCAATGGGTATGGGTACCTGCCGGGTATAGGTATGGGTAAAGTTTTATACCCATGGGTACGGGTATGGGTAGAAGTCTGTACCCATTGACTATACGGGTATGGGTATGGTATTGCTCTACCCTGCCCATATCCTACCCATTTCCATCCTTAGACTCAAGAACGTTGCACTTGATTTATAGAGCTAGTGCAACTGGTGTTTTGATCGTAGAATAGCATGTTAGCGTAGAGCCACATCCGCTATATGTTTCTCTTTTTGTTCAGATGTGATTCATGTATCGACTCTGTGTGACCATGATGTAGTCATTTGTAAGACTTGAACCTTAATAAAGTAATAAACGTTGCATGCAACAATTGATGCAGAGCTGGGACTATGATTCCATTTCAATAAAAACAAGCGAGTTAGCGAGTTATTTGTGAAGCTAATTATACTCAATCAGGAATAGGATTAGGAGAATGAGCCTGTATTCATCGATACTCCATGCACATTAACCATCAAGTACTTCCGTCCAAAATTTGCTTGCATTGTGTTAATGTTACATATGTAATATATAATTGGAAAGATCAAATCTTTTGGTGGCAGTGTTAAAGATTTAAACAAAAGACAAGCGTTGTTCTTTTAGTGAACCCAGTGTGCTAAACTTGTTCTTGATAGTTTAATGGGTTTGACGAGTTCAAGATGGCTCTCTATCTAGCCCTTGAAGGCATATGCAAGGGACTCCCGATCTTTCTATCCTTATCGACAATTGATTCCTAGTAATTTTTAGGTGAAAAATGTCATGGCCGGATGGCAGAAAAATTAGCTCTATATTCACAGCACAATTACAATCGTAAACTTAGTTTACTTTATATGACGAACCATCCACTAGTCCAATGAACTAGGAGAGAGGGAGTGCCCATAGTCTATGATAGACCATATCTCCTCATACCACTAGTATAGCGGTCTATTTCATCATGTGCCTTGGCTTGGCATTTTAATTTGTTATCTCATCTATTTTGACTTATTGACTATGATTATATGTTTGGACATGTGTTGACTTATTTTGATCTTGATGATGGTGCACTGTGTGCACTAGAGGTAGAACTTAGATATTCCTACAATAATTGGTTCCCTTATTTCTCTAAGGCCTCGGTCCTAATTTCATGGAAAGTTCATCTAGACCTTGGGCACAATGAAAGTGTCATTCCATAGGAGGATTGTACTCATGTTATTCAAACATTGTAACATCATGGTCACCTCTCTTCTTGGAATATACTTCACATTCTTCTACATGTTGGACTTGCTCACTTGTTGATACTTTTTTTTGCTGCTAATTAAATTTTCAATATGATTTGAATCTCATACTTGAAACAACTAAATCATCCTCTTCCCTTTTTAGTATCCTCATTCTTCCTAGGATTTTATTAACGGAATTTCATTCACAACTTGTGATTTCCCTCTACCTTCTTTGTTTCTTATTCTCTAGCACACTCCTTTAGCTTCTGTTGTGCATGTGGATGAGTAACAAATTACTTGCGAGGATCATTAAACTCGAATTCATCGGTGCACTGCGCACATAACTATCGAGGACCTCGGTCTCACAATTTCTTGCATTAGGTTGATGGTACTTAATTAATATAAAAACCGATCAAAAGCGTTTCTACTCGATATACATGTTGAGCTGCATCTACTATTTATATTGGAGGGAGTCTTGTACATCAAGGAAAAGATTTAAATCTAGACCAAATTAGTTTATATCTTAACATATTAGGTTTTACATTTTTCCTACATTCTATTGTTAAGACCTTCCCTTAATCAACTTAGTCAAGTTGATATTATATTTGATACTTTCAAAAGCTCTATTAGGAAGTGATTTAGTCAAACCATATGCTACTTGATCTTTTGAAAGAATGAACATGGTCTCCAATTTATTATTTGCTACCCTTTCTCTTCCAAAATAAAATTCTATTTAAAAGTGTGTTGTAGCATAAAAACAAGGATTAGTACAAGGATATGTGGCTCTCATGTTTTCACACCACATACAAGGACCTTGATGAAATTCCACACAGTTACACCAAGTTTTTCTTGGAGACATCCAACCGAAATAATTTCAAGAGGGATATTTGCATGTGTTTTGTATTCTCATTTACTACTTGAGAGAGACACCGTTACTTATTTGTTTACTCTGCAGAAAATAAGGTTGGAACCGAATGTATGGCAAAACCACTTGTATGTATCCCCTGGACAACCAGCCCGATCCGTATATGAGAATGAACATAAAAGTGTAGGCTTTGATTTCACAAATGTAGTCCGACATTCGTAGTATTTTTATAACATATCTCAAAAAAAAGCAGTAGTCCAATGAACTGTGGTAGAGCTATGTAAATACTGACAAACGTCAATATAAGTACCTTACCATAATCGGCTGTATAAGATTCTTCTTATTCTATCTTTAAGACTTATGTCATCTTTTATAAGAAAATAAACATTATAGTGTAATGGTGTTGCTTGTTACCTTTATTTAACGTTTACCTAGTAAGAGAAAAGACAAGCCAAACTTGGGCTTAGCAACCACCCCTCCACCGCTCTCATCCATCTACAGTAGCTTTGAGAGGCGGAGTGCTCTGACCGGGCCACCGATGACCTCTCTGCCAGGGTAGCTGGCCGAAGCTAGTCTAGGTCTGGCGCCGGAGTAGTTTTTAGGGTTCCTTTGTAGTTTTCTCTTCTTGTTTTGGCTGATGCCGGTGTTTGGGCGGATGCCCTGTAGTCTAGGCGGAGCTTCGGATCTCCTCCACTAGATCCTTGCTGCTCTAGGGATGATGCTCGTCCTTCTGCTGCTCCTCCGGTCGGAGCGCGGTCTGGTCAGCAGCGCCACCGCCTTCTATAATAAAAAGGTGGATCTGAGATCTAATCTCCCTGGCTATGAGGTGGAAGGACTCCTATCCGGCCATGGTGGCAAGGAGGAGTACTGCGCCGGTGTAGCAAGGCTTGCTATCTTCCCTCTTCAGGCCGGCCGTGGTGGTGAGGTGGAGAAGAAGACTGGTGAGCTGATTTTCCCTCTGGAGTTCAGATCTCTCTCTCGGCATCGAAGCTGTTGTGTCTGCAAGTGTTCACCATTCTTCTCCCTGGCCGGCCGTGGAGGCGAGGAGGGAGCGGCCGTGGTGGACTTGCCGAGCAGGCCGCCAAGGTGCTTGCCTTCGAGGTGCTATGGAGTCATGCGTTGCAAGCTCCTCCGAGCGAAACACACGACGGCGATGCTCGCCGCCGTGATCTCTGGCCGGCAGGGCGGCCCGTTCTCAACCTCCTCCTTGAAGGCCTTGTTTGGTTTCTTCTGCTGGAGCTCGACGAGGAGCTTTCTCCAAGTGGTTTGTCCCCGGAGTCAGCTCAATGGCCGGCGGCAAGAACCCATCGTCGGAGTAGGGCTTTCGAGCGCCCAGCTCTCTGATCTCGGCGGTGACGCCTTGAGATCGCCGGCGGTCGGTGGCGGAGGCACCAGAGCACTGGATTGCTTTTCATCTTTAGGTGCTAGGGTGTTTTTTGTAATAACGAGGGCCCTTTCTTCAAATTTCTAGTTTCTTCGTGCGAGGGATGTAAAAGGGCCTTTGTGTAAATTGTACCTACCACATGTTTAATGGAGTTTCTCTGGGGTCTGCTAGACCCCGCTGTTGTTCAAAAAAAAAAAAAAAAAACTTTGGCTTTGCTGTGCTGAACTTGTTCTTGCTAATTAACGAGTTGGACATGTTCGAGCTGGCTCGCTATCCAATCTGTTATTTGAGCTGGATATATTATTGTCCTTATCGGCCACTGATTACCGGTTTCTTGCATGAAACATACGGCCAGAGACCGGAAACCAGATTTGCCTAGGTGGCTAGGTCAACACGCCGACACCGACCACGTCACGCACGGGCCGCAACCTCGTCACGCTGACGTGGCTGGGCCGTACCCAAGCCCAGGCCCAGGCCCAGGCCCTCGTTTGCCCGTTCGGCTGGGGCGGCTTGAGAAGTCAACTGTATTGACCGCGCCACGGCTTTAGTTAAGGGGAGAGATCGCCTCGCTTTCTTCTCGCTTTCGCATTGGAGAAAAACCAGAAACTCTCGAAGCTCCAGGCCAAGCAAAGCAAGAGCTGCCATTTTCAACCATCTCCTCCTCTCCCGCGCGCCGCCGTGCTCCGCAGCCGGAGGTTGGCAGGCTCCGGTGGATCACCTGCTTCCTCGGATCCGCTGCGTTGCCCCGGGCCGGAGTCTCGCTGTGTCGGGCTGTCTGTTCGGCGGAATCCGTCTCTGCGCCGGTGAAGTGGATACGCCGCCGGCGGTCGCGCCTCGCTGAGATCGTCGGATTTTGGCGCTCTCCTTCCGCGGTTCAGGTGAGACTCGCTGTTCCTCCTGGATCCTGCAACTGACGATTTGATGTTTTCTTTTCTTGCTCTGCTGTCGCGGTTTCTGAATTTGGTGGTTGTTGATGCTGTTGGCCGACAGAAAAGAAGTCATCTGTAGTCTGTAGAGGGTTGAATGTTCATCATCTGATAAGAGCATATAGCTAAACTATATACGCTAGAATTAGATCCATGGATTACCTTATTGTCTTGGCTACCCTGTGACTATAGTCTATAGCACTCCATCCGCTTGCTTTGCTTGAATGCTTGTGGTTGGGGAATCGGGAGCATAGAGATGAAGAAATCCAGTTACTATGTCCGCACTCTGGCTGTTAGTAAAACACGATTAGTTCAACTTCTGTTGGATTGTGATAGGATGTGGGGAGCCGTAGAAATGTCAAATGTTGAATGCTACAGAACTTGTGAGAAACAAATACAGTGTCTGTGACTTGGCCCAATCTTGCATTACTAGCGTCCAGAAATCATGTAGATGACAGCTCAGATGTAACCTGCCCAATACCGTGTACTATATCCACCGTTCTGCCTCAGAAAGGAATCAATGACGTGCCTTAGGCAGATGTTTTGTTTGTTTATTCATGTAATATAGGTAGGGTGTCTTAGCATCCGTTGTTTATTCCACGAAATAAATATGTATGGATTTTTTTGTTTTGTCCTCAAGTTCTTAGATATTTCAGGAATCAATCATGACACTGATGCATATCCAAGAAATATCTGAATTCTGAAAGAGACTATTTGAATTAGACAAAAGTTGTGGTGGCCTAGGCTACTATCTTTGATGTCACATACTGCAGGCCAAACTAAACCACCGCAAACCAATGATTGGTCATTACATTAATCTTGATTTCCTACACTCATCTGTGAATTATATTTTTCTGGTGCATAAAACCCTAGGCATTATTTGGAGTAACGGAGGTGAAAGGCTTAAGAAGTTACTGTATTGTCTTCGCTGCTCACGTTTAAATCTGAAGCAAAGCCAGTTTGGTGTAGTTGTGCAATTAATGGAGACCCCACAAATGGCAAATGCAAATTAGTATATATACCCGCGTAGCAATATAACATATACAAACCAGTGGCTGCGGTGGCAGTTTAATGGAGCGCCCGCGAATGTGGAGTATTTCTCTTTGGAACAGCTTCTCTACCATTTGTTTCTCCACCGTTAAATTGAGCCCATTAATCACGAGCTTTTAATGTGTCTGAACTTTTTGAATGAAACTAAGACTTCAAACATTACTATGTTGTCAAACAACCTTGGCATCATTTGAATGTGAAACCTAAGTTCTACTTCAATAGCATTGGCATGGTCTCTGATGTGGCATTTTGACTGATTTCTTTCTAAATACGTTTTTTAATAAAAGCAGTTATAGATCATGAAATTATATTTCGTAATGGATATTATCAATGTGGTGCTGTCAATGTTGGTAATTGTTTCGACATTCATTGTGAAACCTAAAAATGTTTGACTTCCTAAACGACAAGTGTTTTGACTCAGAGATGCAAGTTTTGCGAAAAAGAAAATAGTCAATTGAACATGTTCGCCATAAATTTTACAGACTACTTTTCTTTAGGTAGCCTGAACTGGTTGTTCATATTCTCCTGCCTCTAGATATGATTACTGTTGCTAAGGTTGATGAACTGTGTTCCAGGATATTGGTTACTATTCTTGATCTCGAAGAATGATCCACTATGTGCCTATGGTTAGCTCGATGTTAAACTGATATCTCAAATAAGTGGACCACAGTACAGCGGTTTGTTCTGTAGCTCGAGAATTGAAACAACTTGGTGATGAGTTGTTTTTCTCGCATTTTCAAAAGGACAAGGGGGCCCCAGCAGCAAAATGATCCATGGGATGAAGGTAATAACTTAGATTTCTGCAGCTTATGGGGAATCACCTCGGAATATGGTGTCACTTTGTCACCACTTCATCAATCTGCATTCATTAGTACTAACATTTAACCTTCTGCAGACCTATCTGGAGCTGAGAATATAACAAGATTCAGCTACAAGGAGCTCGATAGGGCAACGGCAAAATTTGACCAATCCAATAAGATTGGTGAGGGTGGTTACGGACCTGTGTACAAGGTATTAACGTATTTATTATCTGCTTGACTTGATTACATGGCAAATGTTTAAAATTCGTTGGCTTACTATTCAGGGAACACTTAAAGATGGAACCGCTGTTGCTGTAAAGGTGCTCTCTTTGCAGTCTAGGCAAGGCGGGAGGGAATTTCTTAGTGAACTCCTTACGATCTCTGATGTTTCCCATAAGAATCTTGTCAAACTTCATGGTTGTTGTGTGGAAGGAAGCCACAAGATCCTTGTCTATAATTATCTTGAAAATAATAGCCTTGCACAAACCCTTTTAGGTAGATTCTCGTTACTTATTCCTCTATTTTCTTTTGCTATTGAAAAATGTCTCAGGTGCTCTAAGCCTTCTTGTCCTTGACATGTTTTAGGTTCTCGGAAAAGCGACATCCAGTTTAACTGGAATACTCGAGTAAATATTTGCATTGGTATTGCCCAGGGACTAGCATACCTCCATGATGGTGTCCGCCCTCATATTGTCCACCGGGACATCAAAGCAAGCAATATACTTCTTGATGAGGATCTTACCCCAAAAATTTCTGATTTTGGCTTGGCAAAGCTTCTGCCAGCAGATGTATCACATATTAGCACAAGAGTCGCAGGAACACTGTAAGTGCAAACTGTTTTCTCGTACTTGTGTCCTCTGCAGGAGTAGATGTTAACTCGTTAGATTAAATGCTAGTTTGGCTGGTCTTTTGAACTAATAATATCAGTTGGCAGCATCATATCTGTCTAAACAATGAATGCAAACATATACCCTTTGTTAGTAAAAGTGTATAAAGATTGAACAAAGTAAAATCGAAACGAGTATGTAATAATAACACATAAATGATATAGATGTCCCCTCTGTTGCTTTCCTCACTATGGTTTTTCTTGCAGAGGTTACCTGGCTCCTGAATACGCCATCCGAGGACAAGTGACACGGAAGTCAGATGTTTACAGCTTTGGTGTTCTGCTTATTGAAATAGTAAGTGGAAGATGCAACACTGATACAAGACTGCCCTACGAAGACCAGATTCTTCTTGAGAAGGTACGGGAGTCTATTTAAAATAGAAACATAAGTGCCTCTTTGCTTGGACAATCCACACCATAAATAACTTCTCCCTTCAAGTGAATGATGTTCTTCTTATCATCAAATTCCTATCATCAGTTTACAGAATTCCAACATAGCTTAATCTACAGTGTGCCTTGATTATGAAGCCAACATTTCATATATTGTAGTACCACCGCAAAAACGGGTCCAAATCTTCTGAATTGGGGCTAGTATTACTTGTTGCTATATTACCACGAGATTATTGACCGCCAATCATCCTCGTCTTTGCAGACATGGACATACTATGACCAGGGTGAACTGCACGAGATCATAGACAGTTCGTTGGGCGACGACCTGGATGTTAACGAAGCGTGCAGATTCCTGAAAGTTGGGCTCCTGTGCACCAAGAACGTCACGAAGCGCCGGCCCGACATGGCCTCTGTCCTCCAGATGCTGAGGGGCGAGATGGACGTGGACTCGCAGGAGATCACCCAGCCCGACGTGATCCGGGACTTCAGGGACCTGAAGCTGAGGAGCAAGGCGACGTCGTCAACGCTGCTGACCTCCATCATGGCGCGGTCCTCCCCGTCGTCGTCCTCCGCGGGCAACACCACCCGCACCTCCATCACATTCACCGCCATATCGGACCGTGACTGACGAGGCGCAGCGAAGCGCGCGAGAGAGTAACACGCGGACAGGAGGCCGGACGGATTGAAACTGTGCATACTACATAGCAAATAGCATAGCCCAGATTTTTTTTGCTTCTTCATTTTTTTTGTGTGCTTGGATGATTCTTGTGTGCTGTAGTCATGGGTTCCGTCCATGCTTTCGTTTACCTCACTTGGTTTTAGAGCCTAGACAAGTTGGGCAGCCAGATCCGAAAATACGGTGTCTGGTTTCAGGTACTCCTAAACCTCATATTCGTCCAGGCCCAAATCCGTATTTCCAGGTCTCCAAAAATTTCAAACAGAATTTTAAAAGTATGTGGCTTAGGCGAAAATAACAAGTTCCGAATGAATAGTCTAAAGCAAACTTCTTCCTCCCAACCTGGGTGCCCAGGTCCAGAAAATTCTTGTTCTACATTCAGATGTCATCCACGATGCATACATGTGCTGAGCTAATAATGTATCAACGGTGTCAAGAAACTTCTCTCTTTATCTGAAAGAAGAAACTGCGGTCATGAGGTGCGTGCACTGCACATTCCGCCTCCGGATATCTGTGTCTCGTGATCAGCTTCGTGCCTCTGCTGGGTGCAGGCCGGCGCAGCGACGGACGGACGTATGAGCGTGCCTGCCGGTGTGTCCGGCGAGCGGCCGGCAACCCGCGCAGGCGTCGTTCCACGGTGACGCGCTGCCATGGCAGGCAGCGGCTGCGCAAGTCGGCATCGATCGCTGGGGATTCGTCCGAACAAGGCCGCTGCCATGGCAGGCAGAGCAACTGAGCAAGTGTTTCCTCAACCCTCGCCATCCGCGGCACTGTGCCCTGTTGTGGTACGACCGTGTATGTACTCTGGGCTGGGCGAGTGGCCGGTGCCGTGCGATGGCGCTGGCAGAGTGGTCTGTGAATTCTTGGGGGTGTTTTGGCAGTTCCAGAAATGACCTGGGCCTGGATGCAGTGGCACAGTGGCAGTGCAAAGGAAGGCTGGATTGGGCCGGGGTTTTGGGATTAAACCTTTCAGTCTTCAGGATTTTGTCCCTCTTTGCAGCTACAATTGTCCATGGCCACAACCACAATGCCCAAAAAACAGGGCCTTGAAACTTTGCGGGCGTTGTGGTAAGTCGGGGCGGCGATCTCGAATGATGGCACAACTATTGTGGTCTACGAGCAGATATGCTATGTAGCTAGGGCTACAGACAGTCGAGTCCCGCGATGTTGGTGGGTACTGATTTCTAGTTGTTCTTCAAAAACAACAAACTGAAAGTGTTGTAGTCTGAAAAAACAGTTTACCGAAAATGTTCTAGTTTCAAAGAGTTTACTGAAACTGATGTATATGAAACAGGTGCCAACTTCCTCCATGTTCTTGTAAGCAAACACATTGAGCTGAGCCATCTTTTCAGTAGCATTGCCGCCTCGGACGCAACAACTTGAGAATTCTTAAATTTTCGTATCGAGATATAGTTCTCAGCAACTCATTTTGCTTCCGCTAGCTAGATTTTAAATAGTTCTAGTTCTAATAGCTGCTGGTATTTTAGCTGGAGAGGAGTAACTTTTTCTCCCACTGTTGTCAAATAAACACATGGAAAAGGTGGATCCCCCCGTTGGAGGAGGGGATCCTGTATGCACCCTAAAATTCCAGGTGGGGATATTATTTCCTGTTTTTCACTCCCCTAACAATCAAACAAAGGCTAAGTCAACCATACATCTCCACATGCCCGAGGGCTGAATCCCTAAATGCATAAGTTAGGAATTCTAGATAGTAGTCAGTAGGTTTGTATTATAAAGGGGGATGTATAAAGTTTCCACGGTCATTCTATTCCCCACTTTAGACCATGATTAGGTAGCATTTAGATGTATAAAAGGATGGTAAACACTAATAATATGGTTTGAACTTTTTTTTCACGAAGCCATTTTTTCATTAAGATTAAGCAAAGTGATTTTATAATATTGTTACACGCGGGTCAACCACCCGCTCTCTCTCTCTCTCTCTCTCTCTCTCTCTCACACACACACACACACACACACACACACACACACACACACCTATGACTACTCCTCACTTCTACCCAATGGATTCCTACCCACCTTCCAGTTATCCAGGTAGCTATTGTAACCCTTATCAAGTGTGCAATGTTGGAGATTTTCCTCTCAAAAGTTCTTGTATTCCTCTCGAGCCAAGGCCGCTTCGTATCGACGATTGCTAGAACAGTCACCTCCTTCCTTCTATTTTTTGGAGTTTTGGAGAACCACCAATCTCTAACAGTTTCGTGCCTTGTTGGAACAATGTCCACAACTGCTTGCTCTTGGCATAAATGGTACCAGTACTCCGTTGTGAAAGAGCACTGGACTAGGAGATGATCAATATCTTCTTGCTCATGATCACATAAGGTGCAATAGTCTAGGGCTTCCATTCCTCCTCGCGCTCATGCACAATGCAAGATGCCACGACTAATAGGGGACCCTTAAGGGTGGTAACCGAACCCGTACAAAGGTTGGGGAAATCTCCAAAACTTAATTGGAGGGTCCCAAGAAATCGGCCACAAAAGGCCTCAAGGTTGGTTGCAATGTCCAGAACTTAGTTGGAGCCCTCAAGAACACCACCAAGGTTACAAAGTTGTCTAGGGTCCAACGACCTAAGAGGAACAAGCTCCGGGTACAAGCACCCAAGAGTAATCACCCACGGACATTCACTTCCACGCATCACCATGGAGAACTCAAACCGCTATTGGAAGAATAAGAGAGGACAAACAAAAGAGGAGAACAAGAAATTTCTCCAAGATCTAGATCTAATGGATTCCCTCGCAAAGAGGGGATTTAATTGGTAGGATAATAGATCTAGATCTCCTCTCTATTTTTATCAAATGGAAGTAAGAATCATGGAGGTAATAGAGAGTTAACAAGCTCAAGGAAGATCAACAATGGGAGCAAAAACAAGTCCAAAAGTTGGGTACAATTGGGGAAGAATAACCCTTACATAGGTACCACAAAATCCAACCGTTATGTGCGGAAAACACGTTAGACCGAAACTTATGCCAAATGTACTCCAATGGCTACCTCGGGCGAAAGTTAGGGCTGAAGTTATGGTGAAAGGAACTCTGTCCTACTATCGGGCCAACCTCTGAAAACTGTGAAAATCTCGCGGGAACGAAACCGAGCCAAAAACAAATTTATACAAGTATCACCGGAAGTAGGGCAGAATTTTCGGCGGGCGGAAGTTCCGACCTACTTGGGTGGAACTTCTGGTCCAAGAATTTCTCTTCACAAGAACATCAATATCTTGAGATTAGAAACTTTGATTGAGATTGAACCATTTTTCAAAATCTTAAGAATAGGTAGGGGAGATTTTTTTCACGAATTTGAAGGCGAGAACCTCCTCCAACGAAAACCGGTGAACTCCAATATAAAAACGCAACAAATTTTCTGTCCGAAATCTGTTTTTGATGAACTAGAGCTTTTCATGAGAATAACCATGAGCTCTAAGGCACCATATGGATAAGAACCAAATGACAATGAAGAATTATGGTGTCAATTATGCAAAGGTTTGAGCTCTCTATGAATGATACAATCAACTTAATCACTCGAGAGCCCTCTTAATAGTATGCCTAACTATGCTATAAATTGGTTTGCCAACTAACACGGTGAGGCCGGTAAGAGATAAAGCCTACCAAGAAAAAATCTTTCCCTTGCACATTCCACTTGATATTGATGATGAAGATCTTAACCGCTTTAACATGGAACACACTTCTTGATTGTCCCCCATACTCCACTATTGGAGAACATCTTGTTCGGCATATCTTCATATATCTATGAACACTATATGATGGAAAGCTTCAAACATATGATCTCTTCAAGATGACTCATCTTGAACTTGCACTTCATTTCTTCTTTCTTCATTACGTGGATGTCTTCAAGGTACACATGGAATATCACTGCATCTTATTCTTCAAGACGCACTTGACATATGCTCATCTCTCTCATTACCAATCTTGGTATTACTCTATGAACATCTTGGTCGTCACTTCATGTTCTTCACTTTCTTCTTCTTTCAACTTTGAAGCTAACACATGTTCGAAATATTGTCTATGGACAAATCCAATAAGTAAACCTCAATGCAAACATTAGTATATAGGAATTGTCATTAATTACAAAAATCACACATGTGGGCTCCATGCACCTTCACATGGAGCTCGGTGTTTTGAAAATTTCAAAAGCTCTATTTTAAATTTTCATGAAATATGAAAAAAAATCCAAATTTATACTATTAGCTCACAAGATCCTAGAGAGAAATACCTTTCATTTTAATCTGCAGAAAAACAATAAACATGTTGATCATATTGTAGTGAACAAGTGCAACTTTTTGAACCCAATATATATATATATAAATTAACTGGTGCTCCTAGGTGCCCGGGCACCATACGTAGATACGCGTATTTTTGCTTTGTAGTACACATACCTGAGGGTACACATACCTAAGTTATACATACCTAAGGTATACATACCTAAGGATAAATACTTCCTACTCCTGGGTGTAACTACACCCATGTATCATATACTACCATACGGAAGTATGTACCATACTTTATCGGTTTGAGTATGTTCTTACACTATATCAAAGATATTCTAAACCAAGTTTGGTGAAAAAAATGCAAGTGAGCATGTAGTTTGCACTATATAGCCGAAATACATGCATATGTATACGTAAAAATGAGTCTACGTAAAAAAATGTACATACTGCCTACAAAGTATTATATATACTACCAAAATAGTCTATTATACTTCATACTACATGTACATACTCTCCAGTATGGTAGATACTCTCTAGATTATGAGAAACACGCGTGGGTGTAACTACACCCGGGTGTAGTGTGAATATGTCCTATATATATATATATATATATATATATATAGAGAGAGAGAGAGAGAGAAAAGCTTTGGTATGTAACCAAACTGCAGCGCTAGCTATCATTGTCGTCCACATGTGTGCCAAGATGCGTGAAAATCTTTCCTTGAGTTTCTTTTCCTCATTTATAATCGGCTCTTATTATTTCCTCTTTGGTAGGCTTGGTCTCAGATTTTTTGCATGCATGTGAGACGCCTGTGGCCGTGGCAGCCCACAGGCCAAACCTTTCTGCTCTGACCCGCTGCAACCCTGGCTCACCCTATCTCCTAGTCTGGACTCTGGAACTGGAAAATAGACCAACCTCTTCCTTCCTTCCACACGCATAACCCGACCCTAGTCATCTCCTTACCTCTGTCCTCCCCGTTGAAAAGTAACAAAGCTATTTAGCGGAGGGTAACTGCATCAAGTTGATGGTGTAGTGGCAAGGCACCCGACTGAGTTAGATCAAAGGAGGTCTGGTGTTCAAATCCTTATTCAGTATGTATTATACTTTTCATGTAGATGATGTCCAATAGGAGGGCTGACATAATGGAAACACATCCTTCAGCATCATGTAAACTCAACAATGCCGAATTTCATGGCCAGGTTCGAAAATAGTAGTCAAGTAGCTCCGAAATCATCGGTAAAAAGTAATTTAAGATAGAACACATTTTTTCCTCGGAGAGGCTGACATCAGGACTCATCACCCCGCAGCCAGCCTCAATGTTAACAAGGTGGAATGTATTGAGAATAAAAGTCAATTACCCTGCAATCACATGGACAAAGTAATCCAAGATAGTAGTCGATTCATGTATAGAGAGACCGACCTTGGGGACCCATCAGCCTCGAACGTACCTCAACATTAATAAGGTGCTAGGATCAAAAATAAAAGTGAAGTTCCCCGCAATCACGGGTAAAAATAATCCATATAGCAATCATTCCATGTAAAGATAAGTTGACCTCAAGGACCCACCGTCCTACAACGCCCCTCAATGTTACCAAGGTAAAATTAACTATCTAGTTCAAAGATAAAAAAATGCTTGAAAATTGCATGCATGGACTTATAGTTTGTTGACACATATTCCCACATGTTTTTAACATATATGATGTTATATCTATATTTTATATTGATTGTTGTGGATTTACCAATAATCCTCTTTATTTTGGTTATAACCTTGTATGATAGGAAAATCATGTTTTGTGTATTTTTAGCTTTCACGGGCCTAAACAAAGTCAAATGAGCTAGGATTTTGGGGATGTCAATATTTCATCAAGAGAAGCATCTGGAGCACTTGGATCTCACGAGAAGAGACGGGAGGGCCTAAAGAGGCTAGTTGGCGTGCCTAGTTAGGGTGGGTGCGCCACCCAACCTCTTTTCCCCCTCGGTCATCCGATTCGCTTGATTCTTTCACCTACAGACGCTGGCTGACCTAAAAAACTCTATATAAAGGACTTTCCGAGGATTCCTCGAGGAGAGCGCCATAGAAACACGGAAACCCCAAAACAGATCCAGAATCGGCGAAGATTGGAGGGGGGAAACTCCGTTGGAACTGCCGCCGGAGGGATCTCTACCTTCTCCAATGTCTTCATGATCATCACCATTATGAAGAGGGAGTAGTCCACCTCCGGACTATGGGTTTTTGGTAGTATCTTGATCTATTTCTCTCTTGTTCTTCATAGAACTAGTACCATATGAGCTGCCCAACATGATTATGGTAATATATGTAATTCCTATGTAGTGCATCTTTATTCTATGATTTTATATATGAGATTGGAACCTATTATGTGTAAGATGTATTGATAGATGCATATCAGGTACCCTGTTCTTAAGTACTTGTTCTAATCCAACTTGTATGCAAGAGCATGTGTGGAAGAAGTGTGTATTAAATGGAGTAGCATGGTGGTGTGATTGAATAGTGACAACAAATTCAAGCTCTACTATGGTATTTAATTTTCTTTTGCTGCCTCACTGGGGATAAAAGTGAATTCATGTGATATAATTATCATGCGGCAGCTTGATAATCTTGTTTGGTCAAGGTAGCATATTTGTGATTTATACATTATGACAAAATACTTAAGGCTATACTATGTTGATTCTTAATTCATGATTGCTTGGAGTTTTCCCTTTCTTGAGGAGTATAAGAGAGATGTGTTGCATCATCTCTATGTTAGAACATAATGTCCATATGAATGCTTATCAAACACATGTTGAAGTTCCACCAATGTTATATCTTTATGAATTGTGTGTGTCCACTACAACTTAAAAAAAGTAGACAAACGAACCCATGAACCCCGGTCCATTTTAAACCATTAGAAACACCTTTCCAACACAACTATCACACTTCATATTTTTTGCTATATATTAATCCTAAAATACAAAATACATTCTTCACTTGCAAACACACAAAACCACAAAAGGGCCATGTTTTTATTGATTTTATCTTGCTTGACTAGCTTGCTTGCTTTGCTTTGATCTACTTTATATTTATATTTCATATTATTAATACGAAACCTTGTTCTTGACAATCACATGATGGAGTTGGGGATACAAGACAAAAAATTGCTTTGCAGGTTGCTAGAAGAGGAAAGAAGAATCATCCTGTAGCCAATTACCCGAGAGATAGATATAAACCCTCGAGTCACCCTTGTGGTAAAAGATGCTTTCTACAACACTCTGCACTTTGATTCCCAACGAGTTGGTGCATACATAGTTGTTACCATCAGATATGTGATCCAAATGTGGAACCTTGTGCTTGATAATTTTATTCTGTTTTGTCCTTAGTGGTTTGAGGTTGTACTGGACACACGGTACCAAGATTAACGTGTAAGGCGGATGATGACTATGTTTTACTTGTCGTGGGCATAGCGATGCTATTTGACTTATGATGTCTATGGAAAAGATCTTGGCAATCCGGGCTAATCCAAAGATCAATTCTCCACGAGTAAGTCATCATGTTGTCCGACTTGAGAAATGGAATCCTTATATCTAAGGTGATCGCACAATGCAGATTGTGGACTAGCTGGCTTTGAGCTTCCCAAACGTTGTCAATAACTGGTAGCTATAAAGTTGACTCTTGGGCTAAGAAAGAACCAAGTCACGTGACGTGGATCGAACAAGAAGGGAATTTACCCTTCAACTTGAAGCAATATCATTTGGGCCCTCTCATGTTATATAATTCAGAAGCATGGCCATGCGCAACTCGATTAAGTGTTAATCATGGTTGCCCGACTAAAGTGTTAGCCAGAGGGAGGCACATATCACCAGTACAATAAAAGAGAATTAATCCGGCATTGGAATGACGAGTCTCTCGCATGCGGCTTACCACACCAATATCGTGAGGTGGGCGAACTTGGACATAACATCACATTGGTAAGACACTCGTTGGTATATGTGCTTTGCTAGAATACAAAGATAACTAATTTCGAGAGTGTGACTTGGAAGATCGTTTGGCTTACCATGAGCCACACACTTAAGGGGTTATGACCAGTCGGACCGGATCCGCCTGACACGCACATGTCATGTTGGACTTGGATCGTAAACGGACAAGTCGATTGTTGGACCTACTGGCTAGAGTTCGGGTTTGGAGGATGAGGGACACCTCGTAGTGTCTCCTCACCCACTCCATATATGAGGAAGGGTGGACGAGCGGCCGAACATAAGCATAAGCGAGTGGCTATCTTAGAAGGCAAGTTTGCATGCGCTACCATCTACCCATCCTCGCGGTGGAAAGAGGCTAGCCCCTACCAATCATTATTCCACTTTGTATGTGTGTGAACCAAGAGAGGCACCTTGATACGTCTCAAACTTATCTATAATTTCTTATGTTCCATGCTACTTTTATGACAATACTCACATGTTTTATACACACTTTATGTCATTATTATGCATTTTCTGGCACTAACCTATTGACAAGATGCCGAAGCGCCAGTTCCTGTTTTGTGCTGTTTTTGGTTTCAGAAATCCTACAAAGGAAATATTCTCGTAATTGGACGAATCAACGCCCAGGGTCTTATTTTTTCACGGAGCTTCCAGAAGACCGAAGAGCATAAGAAGTGGGGCCACGAGGTGGCCAAACCACAGGGCAGCGCAGCCAAGGAGGGGCCCGCGCCGGCCTGTGGTGTGGGCCCCTCGTGCCTCCTCCGACTCTGCCCTTCCGCCTACTTAAACTCTCCGTCGCGAAAACCCTATTACCGAGAGCCACGGTACGGAAATAGTTCCAGAGACGCCGCCGCCGCCAATCCCATCTCGGGGGATTCAGGAGATCGCCTCCGGCACCCTGCCGGAGAGGGGAATCATCACCGGAGGACTCTACATCACCATGATCGCCTCCGGACTGATGGGTGAGTAGTTCATCCTTGGACTATGGGTCCATAGCAGTAGCTAGATGGTTGTATGCTCCTCATTGTGCTATCATGTTAGATCTTGCGAGCTGCCTATCATGATCAAGATCATCTATTTGTAATGCTACATGTTGTGTTTGTTGGGATCCGATGAATATGGAATACTATGTCAAGTTGATTATCAATCTATCATATATGTGTTGTTTATGATCTTGCATGCTCTCCGTTGCTAGTAGAGGCTCCGGCCAAGTTGATACTTGTGACTCCAAGAGGGAGTATTTATGCTCGATAGTGGGTTCATGCCTCCATTGAATCCGGGACAAGTGATGAAAGTTCTAAGGTTGTGGATGTGCTGCTGCCACTAGGGATAAAACATCAATGCTTTGTCTAAGGATATTTGTGTTGATTACATTACGCACCATACTTAATTTAATTGTCTATTGTTTGCAACTTAATACTGGAAGGGGTGCGGATGCTAACCCGAAGGTGGACTTTTTAGGCATAGATGCATGCTGGATAGCGGTCTATGTACTTTGTCGTAATGCCCTAAGTAAATCTCATAGTAGTCATCATGATATGTATGTGCATTGTTATGCCCTCTCTATTTGTCAATTGCCCAACTGTAATTTGTTCACCCAACATGCTATTTATATTATTGGAGAGACACCACTAGTGAACTGTGGACCCCGGTCCATTCTTTTACATCTGAATACAATCTACTGCAATCATTGTTCTCTACTGTTCTTCGCAAACAAACATCATTTTCCACACCATACATTTAATCCTTTGTTTACAACAAGCCGGTGAGATTGACAACCTCACTGTTACGTTGGGGCAAAGTATTTTGATTGTGTTGTGCAGGTTCCACGTTGGCGCCGGAATCTCTGGTGTTGCGCCGCACTACAATCCTTCACCAACAACCTTCACGTGGCCTTCATCTCCTACTGGTTCGATAACATTGGTTTCTTACTGAGGGAAAACTTGCTGTTGTACGCATCACACCTTCCTCTTGGGGTTCCCAACGGACGTGTGCTTCACGCGTTATCAAGCTCTTTTTCTGGCGCCGTTGCCGGGGACCTGAAGAAAAGTTACACCACATAGATTTCTAATTCCCACGTCAACTGCACGCCAGCAAATAAATTTCTGGCGCCGTTGCCGGGGAGATCAAGACACGCTGCAAGGGGAGTCTCCCACATCCAATCTCTTTACTTTTTTTTATTGTCTTGCTTTACTTTACTTTATTTACTGCTTTGTTTGCTTTCTCTATATCAAAAATACAAAAAAATTAGTTACTTGCTTTATTGTTTGCTTTCTTAATATCGAAAACACAAAAAATTAGTTACTTGCATTTACTCTACTTTATTTAGTTTGCTTTATTTACTACTGCTAAAATGGGTACTCCTGAGAATACTAAGTTGTGTGACTTACTAGCACAAATAATAATGATTTCCTATGCACACCTATTGCTCCACCTGCTACTACAACAGAATTTTATGAAATTAAACCTGCTTTACTAAATCTTGTTATGAGAGAGCAATTTTCTGGTGTTAGTTCTGATGATGCTGCTGCCCGTCTTAATAATTTTGTTGAACTTTGTGAAATGCAAAAGTATAAGGATGTAGATGGTGAAATTATAAAATCGAAATTGTTTCCTTTCTCCTTAGGTGGAAGAGCTAAAGATTGGTTGATATCTTTGCCTAAAAATAGTATTGATTCATGGACTAAATGTAAGGATGCTTTCATTGGTAGATATTATCCTCCTGCTAAAATTATATCTTTGAGAAGTAGCATAATGAATTTTAAGCAATTGGATAATGAGCATGTTTCCCAAGCATGGGAAAAAATGAAATCTTTGGTAAAGAATTGTCCTACCCATGGACTGACTACTTGGATGATCATCCAAACCTTTTATGCAGGATTGAATTTTTCTTCGCGGAACCTATTGGATTCAGCTGCTGGAGGTACTTTTATGTCCATCACCTTAGGCGCCGCAACAAAGCTTGATGATATGATGATAAACTACTCTGAATGGCACACTGAAAGGGTTCCACAAGGTAAGAAGGTAAATTCTGTTGAAGAAACCTCCTCCTTGAGTGATAAGATTGATGCTATTATGTCTATGCTTGTGTATGATAGATCTAATGTTGATCCTAATAATGTTCCTTTAGCTTCATTGGTTGCTCAAGAAGAGCACGTTGATGTGAACTTCATTAAAAATAATAATTTCAACAACAATGCTTATAGGAATAATTTTGGTAACAACTATAGGCCATATCCTTCTAATAATAGTAATGATTATGGTAATTCTTATGGTAATTCTTACAACAATAATAGGAGTGTACCCCCTGGTCTTGAAGCCATGCTTAAAGAATTTATTAGTACACAAACTGCTTTTAACAAATCTGTTGAAGAAAAGCTTGGTAAAATTGATATTCTTGCTTCTAAGGTTGATAGTCTTGCTTCTGATGTTGATCTTTTAAAATTGAAAGCTATTCCTAAAGAAGATAAAGATATTAAGTCATTTGCTACAGCAAACTCTATCCAAGTTCGAATTAATGAAAATATTAGACTGATGGCTGAACTGCATGCTAGGTGGGAAAAAGAAGAAAAATTTGCTAAAGAGAATAATGTAGCTAAAGTTTGAACTATTACCACCACTAGTAAAGTTGATGCTTCACATGTTGCTAAACCTCCTACTATCAATGGTAAAATAATTGGTGTTGGCAATGTTTCTACTCCTAATGCAAAGCGTGCAAAACTGTCTGAAACTGCTAAAACTGTTTGTGATAAAACTGCTGAAATTTTTCAAAATATTGGGGACAATGATCCCATTGCTTTAGATCATAATGGTTTAGATTTTGATGATTATCATATCTCTGAAGTTATTAAGTTCTTACAAAAACTTGCTAGAAGTCCTAATGCTAGTGCTATAAATTTGGCCTTTACAAAACATATTACAAATGCTCTCATAAAAGCTAGAGAAGAGAAATTAAAACTTGAAACTTCTATTCCTAGGAAGTTAGAAGATGGTTGGGAGCCCATCATTAAGATGAAATTCAATGATTTTGATTGTAATGCTTTATGTGATCTTGGTGCAAGTATCTCTGTTATGCCTAAGAAAATCTATGATATGCTTGACTTGCCACCATTAAAAAATTGTTATTTGGATATTAATCTTGCTGATAATTCTATAAAGAAACCTTTGGGGAGGATTGATAATGTTCGCATTACGGTTAACAATAACCTTGTCCCCGTTGATTTTGTTGTCTTGGATATTGAATGCAATGCATCTTGTCCCATTATTTTGGAAGACCTTTTCTTCGAACTGTTGGTGCTATTATTGATATGAAGGAAGGGAATATTAAGTATCAATTTCCTCTCAAGAAAGGTATGGAACACTTCCCTAGAAAGAGAATGCAGTTACCTTATGATTCTATTATTAGAACAAATTATGATGTTGATGCTTCATCTCTTGATAATACTTGATTCACACTTTCTGCGCCTAGCTGAAAGGCGTTAAAGAAAAGCGCTTATGGGAGACAACCCATTATTTTACTTCTGCACTTTTGTTTTATATTTGAGTCTTGGAAGTTGTTACTACTGTAGCAACCTCTCCTTATCTTTATTTTATTGCATTGTTGTGCCAAGTAAAGTCTTTGATAGTAAGGTTGATACTAGATTTGGATTACTGCGCAGAAACAGATTTCTTGCGGTCACGAAATTGAGTAGCCCCGTCTGTAGGTAACTCGGAAAAATCTGCCAATTTACGTGCGTGATCCTCAGATATGTACGCAACTTTCATTCAATTTGAGCTTTTTCATCTGAGCAAGTTAAGTGCCCCTGAAAAATTCGTCTTTACGGACTGTTCTGTTTTGACAGATTCTGCCTTTTATTTCGCATTGCTTGTTTTGCTATGTTGGATGGATTTCTTTGTTCCATTAACTTTCAGTAGCTTTGTGCAATGTCCAGAAGTGTTAAGAATGATTATGTCACCTCTGAATATGTGAATTTTTGATTATGCACTAACCCTCTAATGAGTTTGTTTTGAGTTTGGTGTGGAGGAAGTTTTCAAGGATCAAGAGAGGAGGATGATACAATATGATCAAGAAGAGTGAAAAGTCTAAGCTTGGGGATGCCCCCGTGGTTCATCCCTGCATATTTCAAGAAGACTCAAGCATCTAAGCTTGGGGATGCCCAAGACATCCCCTTCTTCATCGACAACTTATCAGGTAACCTCTAGTGAAACTATATTTTTATTCCGTCACATTTTATGTGCTTTACTTGGAGCGTCTGTATGTTTTTGTTTTTGTTTGTGTTTGAATAAAATCGGATCCTAGCATTCTTTGTGTGGGAGAGAGACACGCTCCGCTGTTGCATATGAACACTGGTGTTCTTAGCTTTACTTTTAATGTTCACGGCGAAGGTTGAAACTGCTTCGTTCATTGTTATTTGGTTGGAAACAGAAAATGCTTCATGTGGTAATTGGTATCTTGAATAATTTGATACTTGGAAATTGTTGTGCTCAAATAGATCATGTTTAAGCTCTTGCATCATGTACTTTGCACCTATTAATGAAGAACTACCATAGAGCTTGTTGAAATTTGGTTTGCATGATTGGTCTCTCTAAAGTCTAGATATTTTTTTGGTGAGGTGTTTGAACAACAAGGAAGACAGTGTAGAGTCTTATAATGCTTGCAATATGTTCTTATGTAAGTTTTGCTGTACCGGTTCATACTTGTGTTTGCTTCAAACAACCTTGCTATCCAAAGCCTTGTATTGAGAGGGAATACTTCTCGTGCATCCAAATCCTTGAGCCAAAAACTATGCCATTTGTGTCCACCATACCTACCTACTACATGGTATTTCTCTGCCATTCCAAAGTAAATTACTTGAGTGCTACCTTTAAAATTCCATTCTTTGTCTTTGCAATACATAGCTCATGGGAAAGTAGCCTTAAAAACTATTGTGGTATTGAATATGTAGCTTATGTGTCTTACTTCTTATAAGTTGCTTGTTGAGCGGTAACCATGTTTCTGGGGACGCCATCAACTATTACACCTTTGTTGAATATCATGTGAGTTGCTATGCATGTTCGTCTTGTCTGAAGTAAGGGTGATTTATCATGATCAAATGGTTTGAGTATGCATATTGTTAGAGAAGAACATTGGGCCGCTAACTAAAGCCATGAATCATGGTGGAAGTTTCAGCTTTGGACATTAATCCTCAATCTCTTATGAGAATATTACTCGTTGTTGAATGCTTATGCATTAAAGAGGAGTCCATTATCCGTTTTCTATGTTGTCCCGGTATGGATGTCCTAAGTTGAGATCTATCAAAAACGAGAAATCAAATGCGATCTATCTCCTTGGACCTTTGTACGAGCGACATAGAGGTACCCCTTTGTGACACTTGGTTGAAACATATGTTATGCAATGATAATCCATGTAAATCCAAGCTAATTAGGACAAGGTGCGAGCACTATTGGTATTCTATGCATGAGGCTTGCAACTTATAGGATGTCTTATGCATAACACATATGAATTATTACTACCGTTGACAAAATTGTTTCTATGTTTTCAAAATGAAAAGCTCTAGCACAAAAACAAGTAATCCATGCTTCCTCTGCGAAGGGCCTTTCTTTTACTTTATGTTGAGTCAGCTTTACCTACTTCTTTCTATCTTAGAAGCAAACACTTGTGTCAACTGTGTGCATTGATTCCTACATATTTGCTTATTTGCATTCATCATATTACTTTGTGTTGACAATTATCCATGAGATATACATGTTGAAGTTGAAAGCAACTCGCTGAAACTTATATCTTCCTTTGTGTTGCTTCAAAACTTTCTACCGAGAATTTATTGCTTTATGAGTTAACTCCTATGCAAGTCTTATTGATGCTTGTCTTGAAAGTACTATTCATGAAAAGTCTTTGCTATATGATTCAGCTTGTTTAATCATTGTCTTTACCATTGCTTCGAATCACTTCATTCACCTCATATGCTTTACAATAGTATTGATCAAGATTATGATAGCATGTCACTTCATAAATTATCCTTGTTATCGTTTACCTACTCGAGGGCGAGTAGGAACTAAGCTTGGGGATGCTTGATACGTCTCAAACGTATCTATAATTTCTTATGTTCCATGCTACTTTTATGACAATACTCACATGTTTTATACACACTTTATATCATTATTATGCATTTTCCGGCACTAACCTATTGACAAGATGCCGAAGCGCCAGTTCCTGTTTTGTGCTGTTTTTGGTTTCGGAAATCCTACAAAGGAAATAATCTCGAAATTGGACGAAATCAACGCCCAGGGTCTTATTTTTCCACGGAGCTTCCAGAAGACCGAAGAGCATACGAAGTGGGGCCACGAGGTGGCCAAACCACAGGGCGGCGTGGCCAAGGAGGGGCCCGCGCCTTGGCCGTGCCGGCCTGTGGTGTGGGCCCCTCGTTCCTCCTCCGACTCTGCCCTTCCGCCTACTTAAACTCTCCGTCGCGAAAACCCTATTACCGAGAGCCATGATACGGAAATAGTTCCGGAGACGCCGCCGCCAATCCCATCTCGGGGATTCAGGAGATCGCCTCCGCACCTCCGCCGGGAGAGGGGAATCATCACTGGAGGACTCACATCACCATGATCGCCTCCGGACTGATGTGTGAGTAGTTCATCCTTGGACTATGG
The DNA here is from genome assembly GCF_022539505.1 of Lolium rigidum. Taxonomy (NCBI): domain Eukaryota; kingdom Viridiplantae; phylum Streptophyta; class Magnoliopsida; order Poales; family Poaceae; genus Lolium; species Lolium rigidum. The sequence goes on from NC_061508.1 coordinate 340,718,798, forward strand.
GTCCATAGCAGTAGCTAGATGGTTGTCTTCTCCTCATTGTGCTATCATGTTAGATCTTGTGAGCTGCCTATCATGATCAAGATCATCTATTTGTAATGCTACATGTTGTGTTTGTTGGGATCCGATGAATATGGAATACTATGTCAAGTTGATTATCAATCTATCATATATGTGTTGTTTATGATCTTGCATGATCTCCGTTGCTAGTAGAGGCTCTGGCCAAGTTGATACTTGTGACTCCAAGAGGGAGTATTTATGCTCGATAGTGGGTTCATGCCTCCATTGAATCTGGACCAGTGACAGAAAGTTCTAAGGTTGTGGATGTGATGTTGCCACTAGGGATAAAACATCAATGCTTTGTCTAAGGATATTTGTGTTGATTACATTACGCACCATACTTAATGCAATTGTCTGTTGTTTGCAACTTAATACCGGAAGGGGTGCGGATGCTAACCCGAAGGTGGACTTTTTAGGCATAGATGCATGCTGGATAGCGGTCTATGTACTTTGTCGTAATGCCCTAAGTAAATCTCATAGTAGTCATCATGATATGTATGTGCATTGTTATGCCCTCTCTATTTGTCAATTGCCCAACCGTAATTTGTTCACCCAACATGCTATTTATCTTATTGGAGAGACAGCACTAGTGAACCGTGGATCCCGATCCATTCTTTTACATCTGAATACAATCTATCGCAATCATTGTTCTCTACTGTTCTTCGCAAACAAACATCATTTTCCACACCATACATTTAATCCTTTGTTTACAGCAAGCCGGTGAGATTGACAACCTCACTGTTACGTTGGGGCAAAGTATTTTGATTGTGTTGTGCAGGTTCCACGTTGGCGCCGGAATCTCTGGTGTTGCGCCGCACTACACTCCTTCACCAACAACCTTCACGTGGCCTTCATCTCCTACTCGGTTCGATAACCTTGGTTTCTTACTGAGGGAAAACTTGCTGCTGTACGCATCACACCTTCCTCTTGGGGTTCCCAACGGACGTGTGCTTCACGCGTCATCAAGCTATTTTTCTGGCGCCGTTGCCGGGGACCTGAAGAAAAGTTACACCACATAGATTTCTAACTCCCACGTCACGTCAGCACACCTCACATGTGGTGCTCTAGGTGGCGGTGTTACCGGAGTCGGAGAAGGAGGCGAAGCCAGCGTCGAAGAGAGTTCGCCGGATTTCAAGTATTTGTCGACAAGGATGAGAATGGAGCAGTTTGTGACAAGGTACAAGGACTGCACTGCCCAGAGCGACGTGCCACATCAACTTCCGCACCGGCATGTAGCAGCAAGAACCATACCGTTTAAACAGAACCAGATCCTCGATGTCGTCTCACCAGAGATGGAAAAGTTTTCTTGCTCTTCCTCCTCCAAACATTAAACCCAACAATATACACCAACTATGGATTTTACAACTTCTTAAACATGTGTATCTGGAATTTTTTCATTTTTATGAATCAAGCATGATCTCAATGACAAATAGTAGGAATAACTAGATTTTAATTATAGTTATGCAGTAAGACAAGTCCTCAAAAATGAATTCACACCTAAATTTTTTGTCCATGAGAATTTGAATCTTGCTGGGTTTGCTCATCCACTCCCTCAACCAAAATAGACTTGAGTGACAAAACTATACATTTGATTGTAAAGAAACAAGTTATAACTTTACAGATTTGAAATTATTAGGGCTTTTGGCCTCGAGATAGACATGTAGTACATTTTGGATAGCTACTAGTCCGATGTGTATCTCTACTTGATGCTATGACACTCCTATGTACATTTTGGATGATGCTATGACACTCCGATGTGTATTTCCTACTTGCACTTCTTTTTATGTGTATATTGCTTGTGTGAAGTTTCTGTGAAATTTATATGAATTTTATGTGAATCTTGCTACGGCTAAACGAGCGAAACAAACAAAACAAAATTTGGGGCCTCTATGCCGAGGGCCTTGTCGTCGGCATAGGCAGGGCCTAGGACCAAATGACAGGCCTATGCCGCCAGCCTGGCCATCGGCGTAGAGGTGGCCTAAACCATATGATGCAGGCTATGCCGAGGGGGAGGCCGTTGGCGTAGAGGTAGGGTAGGGCTCGCTCGCGTCCAGCTGCGCGCACCACGTGGATGGATACGCCGAGGGGTAGAGCTGGCCATCGGCACCAGGTGTCTACACTGAGGGTGCATGGTCTCCGCCGAGGCCGACCTGTGCCGAGGGTCTACGCCGGCGGCAGCCATAGGATACGCCCACGGCGTCTCGAGTCTACGCCGAGGGCCCGTGACAGTTGGCACCTCGGCCCATTCCTATAGTGTAATTAAAAGATACTACTCCGGAGATAACTAGTATATAACCATCCTTGATCATGGTCCTATATGGATGCACGCTGTACTCAAGGAACTGTTCATCTCAAGCATTGCATACAACGTCGAAGAGTGCATCTGCATGCACTCCTTGGTCCAAGCAAACACAGCCTTTGGCTACTCTTTGGTTAATCTAGCATATAAACAATGCAGCTCCCGCCAGCCGTCATGATCCACCCCTTTGAGCTTGTTTTGACGAGTCGTCTTTGATCCATGTGCTGGGGATTATACTATGTCTTGAAGACCTAACTAAAGTCTTGTTCTTTGTCCTTGCCTTTGTCCAAAATAAATAAACCGTCTGTTTAATAACGCTACTAAGTGTTGTATTCGACAATAATACTCCTTTTTTTTATATGGGAGCATAGCCCCGGCCTCTGCATCAATAGATGCACACAGCCTTGCTTTTTATTAAAAAAGAGTTCAAAGAGTATACTTATTACAATCATGCAGTATCTAAGGTCGCAACAAGAACCAACCAAACAAAGATGAAAAGTAAACAAAGACTATCCATCTTCGATTCTTCTAATATACCGCCATCCAGTAGCCTGGATAACAGTCCCGAGTGACCATCAATAGATGGTTGCATCCAGTAACCATAATATCCCGCTGCTTCTCCGGGAGAAGGTATGCCCATAACTGTATCCAATGCGCCGCAGGAAGAATAACCTGCAAAAAATTGGTTCCCTTCTGTTTATTAAACACAATTTCATTTCTAGTAGTCCATATCGACCAGCAAAATGCAGAAACACCAATGCGAATACGTTCTTTATCTTTCTTATTCACTCCATTCAACCAGTTACCAAACATATTTGTAATATTAGATGGAGGAGGAATGTTATATGAAAAGAAAACCATCCTCCAAATTAGTTTTGCAAACGGACAAGAAATAAATAAGTGATCAATAGTCTCATTCTAATCACAGAAACAACACTTTTGACAACTTGTCCACTTTCTCTTTGTCAAATTATCCTTAGTCAACAAAACCTTGTTGCTAAGGAACCACATAAATATTTTAATCTTTAGGGGAATTTTGATCTTCCAAAGATACTTACGCAGAAATCTAGTATGACCGTTCATAAGATCCAAGTACATAGATTTAACTGTAAACAAACCCGACTCTGTTAACTTCCATACAAACTTATCAGCTTCATTAGTTAGTTGTACTGATATTAAACGCTCACATAGATGCAGCCACGAAGACCACTTATATTCATTTGGGGATCTCCTAAAACCAATGTTAATAGGCACTTGACCCAATACCGACTCCTAGTTTACCATCTGCAGAGAACGAAAGATGGGAGATGGAGTCGTACGTACGTGATCTTTCCCTGTACGTACGTCAAACGGTGAAGGCAACATCTATGCATTTTTATTGGATAGACAGCGAAGAACATGGAATAGACCCCTGTTTGCAGTCTAATAATCTGAGACGCATACTTTCAATTATTTTCATTTGCAAAATGGAAAAGATGTAGTTCTTGCCAAGTTCGTTTTGTTAAACGAGGATAAATAAATGTATATAATGAGTGTTGGAAACAGCTAAGGGTGCATCTAATTCACATGATTTAAAAACATAAATAGAAAAAAAAAAGGTTTGGAATGTCTCCTCCTAAATACTGCATGGTGAATTTCCAGCAACTCGCCCTCGAATTCGTTTTTCCAGCAACATGTAATTTATCGCACCGCAGAAAAATATATATAATAAGAAGTCTGAATCAATTAAAATTTTAAAATGGAATAGACTATAGTGCAAAATAATACTTGGGATCATAGAACTCAATTGATCTACTCGATCATCAAACAGCCAACAACAGGAAAATCTTAGTAACAATCTTATTCCTTGGTCTTTGAGGCCCTTATCAAGTGGACGATCAGCAGTGAGACTATCTAGGAATTTGTAGGATGGTGATTTTCTTCATAGACTAGACGTCGTATGTAGGACCATGTCACATACGGGACTTGGTTCTTGGTTGGTTTAACCTATGGCAGTAGCAGACAGAAGCTAAACCTGACTAGCTAAGGACCCATGTACTTGACATATAAATGGATACGCTAATTTGTATATATACGAGTGCACACCAGGACCAGAAGATAAGCCATTGTACTGGCCTAGGGTTGGTTATACAGTCTCAGACACTTGGGTATACGGAGTGCTTGTTCAACACCTCACTTTTCATCCCTTAACTTACTTTTTTCAGAAGTTCACCTTTTAATATAAAACTTTCTGTTGGTCCAAAACAAACATTGAAATTTTGAAAAGTTCACATCAACATGAGAAAAACGGTAAGAGGATGCGGCGCTGGCGTCTGTGGCGCGCCGCCCGCCGCTCGCTGCGGTTCGTTCCGACGAAGAGGTGGTGGCGGAGTTCGAAGCGGCGCGGCCTCCGCGGGAAAGGTGCGTCATTTACCGGTCGCCGGAGGTTGATGATGCCGAGCATGCTCTACGCTGGGGGGTGGTGGCCTTCGTCTCCGGGACGCGCCGCTCGGTCTCCAGCGAGGCGGTGATGGCCGCTGTTCTTGCTCGCTTTCCTTCACTCGAGGGGCACTTCTCCGTCCACCGTTTCTGGCCGGCGGAGTTCCTCTTCGTGTTTGACTCGCGAGCCAGCCGCGACACTCTGCTGGTGGCCAACCCCCTCGACGCCCGCGATTTCTCGCTCCGTTTCGGCGTGTGGAACAGGCAGCGGCAGGCATCTCGCCGTGTCTTTCGCTACCGTGTGCATCTGGAAGTGGTCGGAGTGCCGCCGGTGGCGTGGAGCATGGCCACTGCCAAGTCCATTTTGAGCTCTTCGGCGTGGGTCGAGCGCCTCGGCGCCGCGATGGCGAGCCGTGAAGACATGGGATGCTTCAGGATCACTGCCTGGACAGACAGCCCCGCCTCCATCCCGCGTTCTAAGGAGATCTGGATTGCCGAGCCCCTCTTCTTCGACAATGGCGATGATGACCTGCTCCTGCCACTTGACGCGCTCATTCCGGATGAGGTTGCCCTGCTTGATTATGAGGCGACGGTGCACATTGTTCGTGTGGAAGACCTCGCGGCGCGGCCCTCGCCGGCCTCTGGAGCCGGCGGCGGAGGCAACGGCAGAGACTCGCCCAGTGACGGCAATGCTGGTGGTGGCAGGGCTCCTGGCGACAGTGTGGTGCCGGACACGCGTGGCTTGCGTGACTCCGGCCGTGGTGCTGCGTCTGGTTCTGGCCAGGATCCTCCCCGGCGTTGGCGCGGCGGAGTTGAACGGCGGGTGGCGCTGGTGCCGGCCACCACGGTGGCGCCGTGGGCCCCATCTGCGGGTGCTCCTGACGATGTGGAAGTGGTGGGGCTGCCTGCAGCTACGGGCCAAGGCGTCCCCCAGGTCGGCCCGCCCGCGTCCAAACCAGGTGGGGTCGGGGCAGCGGCCCTCCTCTCCTCTCCTGGGTCCGTGCTCGGTCAAAAGGGGCGGCCGCCGTCATCCCCTACGCTGGTGGCTTCTGGCGGCCCTGCCGGAGGCAGCGGAGGCTGCTGCGGGTCCTCCTTCTCGCCTGCATCTTTTGACCAGGAGCCGTTGCAAGTGGAGGTGGCGTCCGCTTTGGCGCGCTCGCGGGGAGATTTCCCGCGCCCTGGGCTCTCCTTCGATCCATGAGCTGGGCCGGCCCAGGTGGCCACCAGCCAACCCTGTCCTCTGGCCGGCTGATGGGCCTCGGTCGCCCACTGGGCCTCGGTCGCCCACTGGGCCTTGGTCGCCCACTGGGCCGCTGTCGCCCGCCAGGTCTGTTGACTCCTTCGACTCCGATGCGGAGAAGCCCCGGCACTCCTTTGGCAAGCCTATGTCGATGTTCACCGTCGTCCTCTCCTCGCCGGAGATTGAAGAGGGCGAGATCGTGGAGCGTCCTGTAGCCGAGGAGATCGTTGGGCAGCCGCCCCCGCCCTGCAACACCCCTCCGGCTGTCGCCTCTCCTGCGCCAACACCGCCCTCCTCGTCGTCTGATGAGATGTTGCTGCGCCTCGCCTCCTTTCGCGACCGGTGTAGGGCGCGTCGCCAAGCCCTCTTGCCCAGGCCAGTTCCCAAGCCACCACGGAAGCGTCGTGCCCTGCCTTCCGTGGTTCGCCGGAGCAGTAGAGTGGCGGGGCGGTTTGGGGCTGGCACCCCCATCAAGCAACGGCGAGAAGACCCTCATGGTCCAGTCCGGGCATTGCTCGTGAGGGGAGATCATCGATGACGAGACGCTCGACGCCTACCTCCGCTTCTTCGACAAGCCGGTGACCGACAGGGACCTCGCTGCCTGCCTCGCCCTCTTCGGTTGGCTGCCCTCGGCGCTTCCGCCGGCCGGCGATGATGTAGAGGGGCAGTTTGTTTAGGCTCTACGTGGTGTTTCCTGAGGCGCCCCCTTCTGTGGTGTCCTCCGTGTACCTTTTGCGAACATGCTCTCTTGGCTTATTTGGAATGTACGTGGTTTGAACTCGTTGTCTCGCTGTGATGCGATCTACCAGCTGGTCTCTCTTTCTGGCGCTTCGGTGGTCTGTTTCCAAGAGACCAAGTTGGAAGTGGTGTCCCGTGAGGTTGTGGACAGATGCCTTGGTAGGGCCTTCGACGAGTTCTTCTACCTCCCGGCTGCCGGCACCCGAGGTGGTATCCTTCTTGCGTGGAAATCGGTGGAGGTGACCATCTCCAACCCTCATTTCTCGCCCAATGCCATCACGGCTCGGGTGGGGGGGGGGGCTGGTGACGATGGGTGGTGGTTCACGGGCGTTTATGGACCCCAATCAGACGCGGACAAGCTCCTACTTCTGGCGGAGCTTAAGGATGTGCGCGACCTCCATCCGGGCCCGTGGGCGGTAGCCGGTGACTTCAACCTTATTGTGGACGCCCAGGACAAGAACAACACGAACCTAAATCGCCGCATGATGGGCAAGTTCCGTAGGCTTCTCAATGACCTGGAGCTCAAAGAGCTCTACCTCAATGGGAGGCGCTACACGTGGTCTAATGAAAGGGAGCAGGCCACCCTTGAGAGACTCGACCGCGTCTTCTCTACGGTGGATTGGGAGATGATCTTCCCGGCCTCCCTCCTCTCCGCCCTCAGCTCATCGACGTCGGACCATTGTCCGCTGCTCCTCAACCTGGTGGCCCCCCTCCCAACCGGAAGGCGGTTTCGCTTCGAGGCTTTCTGGCCCAAGGTGGAAGGCTTTGCCGATACTGTGAGCGGGGCGTGGTCTTCTACCCCGGCGGAGGCAAACCCCTTCAAGCGGCTGGCTGCCAAGCTTGCTGCGACGGCGAAGGCGCTGACCAGCTGGAACGATCGTTTCATCGGCAATGTCAAGCGGCAGATCCTCGTGGCGAATGAGCTCATCTTGCGGCTCGACGTGGCTATGGAGAGCCGGGCGTTGTCACAAGGTGAGCGCGGGATGCGGAAGCTCCTTAAGCGCAAACTGCTAGGTCTGGCCTCTCTCGAGCGGACGATTGCGCGCCAGCGCTCTCGTGTTACGTGGTTGAGCGAGGGTGATGCCTGCACCAAGTTCTTCCACCTTCACGCCAACCATAGGCGCAGGAAGAACTTCATTGCCCACCTCAAGGTGGATGGAGCGCTGGTGGCCGGGCAAGAGGAGAAGGGGAGGGCTGTTGATGCCTTTTTCCAGCAGCTCCTTGGATCCTGTCCAGACCGACCCTATTCGGTGGACTTGGATTTCCTTGGCATGCCGGCGCATGACTTGCTCGATCTGGAGAGCCCCTTCTCGGTGGAGGAGGTGTGGAATGTGGTCAAGGCACAGGAGCTGGACAAGGCGCCAGGGCCAGACGGGTTCACTGGCAGGTTCTATGTCGCCTGTTGGGAGATCATCAAGGGCGATGTTATGGACGCCTTCCATGCCATGTGGAGTGGGGACTGCCGTGGCCTCCATGTGGCCAATCAGGCCCTCATCTCTCTCCTCCCCAAGCATGCTGATGCCGTGGAGGTAAAGGATTTCCGGCCCATCAGTCTGATCCACAGTGTGGCCAAGCTCATCGCCAAGGTTCTCTCTGCGCGCCTCGCTCCGCGTATGGGGCAGCTCATTGGGCCCTATCAGAGCGCCTTCATCCGTGGTCGCTGCCTCCATGACAACTTCCAGCTCGTGCAGTCTATGGCTAGGAGGTTGAATGCTCTCAAGGCCCCGGCAATCATGCTGAAGCTTGACATCACCAAAGCCTTCGACACCGTGGATTGGTCCTTCCTCCTGGAGGTTATGGCCATGTTGGGCTTTGGTCCCAAGTGGATTTCTATGGTGGTGGGGCTGCTCAGCACGGCCTCGACCCGTGTCCTGGTGAATGGTGTTGCGGGGGATCTTATATACAACAGGCGTGGGCTGCGGCAGGGGGACCCGCTTTCCCCCCTGCTCTTCGACTCGGTCATGGAGGTTCTATATCTCATGCTCAAGAAGGCTGCGGCGGAGGGTTTGCTCTCTGACTTGGCCCCTCGTGGCCTCCAACAGCGCACCTCCATGTACGCCGACGACGTGGTCATCTTCCTCAAACCTACCTGCCTTGACCTCGACACCTGCGCGGCGGTGCTTGAGGACTTCGGGAAGGCTTCGGGCCTTCTCACCAACCGAGCTAAGAGCTCGGTTCATCCCATCCGGTGTAGCCCTGACCAGGTGGAGCTGGCGCGCGCCACCCTTGGCTGTGCCGTCGCGGACTGGCCCTGTCAGTATCTTGGCCTGCCGCTTGGTCTGCGCAAGCCCTCGGCAGCTCAGCTCCAGCCGGTCGTGGAGAGCGCAGCCAAGCGGCTACAGCAGTGGGGTGCCCGCCTGTTGAACCGCGGAGGTAGGACCATCCTCGTCCAGACCACGCTCAGCGCCATACCGGTCCATGCCATGATGTCCCTGGACATCCCCCCTAAGACTTTACAAGCTCTCGGTAAGGTGTGCCGTGGTTTCATGTGGAAGGGGCGGGCTGACGTCAGTGGTGGCCACTGTCTGGTGGCGTGGGATAGGGTGACTGCTCCCAAGAGGTGTGGCGGCTTAGGCATCCCTAATCTTCGCCTTCTCAACATGGCTCTGTGGTGTCGGTGGGCTTGGCTCCAGCGAACGGACCCGACGAAGGCGTGGGCCGAGTTCGATCTCAAGGTCCCCCCTTTGGCGCGGGCCCTGGCTGACTCGGCCATGGTGGTCTGCTTGGGAAACGGTGAGGACGCCTTGTTCTGGAAGGACCGCTGGATTGACGGAGCGCGGGTGGCGGACCTTGCGCCTAACTTGGCGGCCTTGGTCAGCAAGCGGCACGCCAACTCCCGCTCCGTCAAGGAGGGGCTCGGTGTGGAGTGGATGCGAGATTGCGGTCCCAACTTGGGAGCTGCGGCGGTCCCGGAGTTCTTCCTCCTGTGGAACGCCATCTCCGACATCCTTCTCTCGCCTGACCAGGTGGATGCCTTTCGCTGGCGGTGGACGGCGGACGGTGTCTACTCTGCCAAGTCGGCCTACGACGCCTTTTTCGCCGGGACCACTATGGCGCCGGTGGCCTCCCAGATTTGGCGCTCGCGGGCACCCTACAGCTGCAAGTTCTTCGCCTGGCTGGCCTCCAGGAACAGGTGTTGGACGGCAGATAGACTGCAGCGGCGTGGCCTCCCGCACCCCGCTGCTTGCCCCCTGTGCGACCAGGAGCCGGAGTCCATCCAGCACCTTCTGCTTGGGTGTGTGGTCACGCGTGAGGTCTGGGCTTGGGCCTTAGCTCGGTGGGGGAAGATGGAGTGGCTTCCCTCCGTGGACACCGACCTTCTTCAGTGGTGGTCCTCCTTGACGTGCCCCTCAGGGTCGAGGCGGGCCCTTTGGACGGCGGTGATCCTTGTCTTCTGGTGCATTTGGAGGCACCGGAATGAGGTGGTGTTCAACGGCGCAGTTCCGGAGGCTCGAGCGATCAGGGGTAGGATCAAGGAGGAGTCCCTCAGTTGGCGCTTAGCTAGGTTGTTCCGCTCCGAGTCTTTCGGCTTTCCTGATCCTTTTCCTTTTTCGTGGAGAGACGGAGATTAGACTTCGACAGGGGAGCTGTCACCCCTGTTGACAGCACGAACTTTGTGGTGTGAGCCTTCTGGCTGCTCTTCTATGTGATCAATACACCTTCCAGGGTGTATTCTCGAAAAAAAAAGAAAAACGGTAAGATGGAAGTTGTGGGATGCCTTATCATGTTGTTCCCTCGAAGCTGACTGCATAGTTGTGCCTTTCAACTTCAAGGATGACCAAAGATTCCTTCGACAAACACGATGATGATCGGATGTTGTCGACGAGCAGGTCGATGAACTTGACATTGCTTTGTGCAACAATGTAGATACATAGAGCTGGGGTGCATACAAGCGAGGTTATAGACGGGTTGAACAAGCTCGAGAATCGACGAGGAAGAGCGGGGCAATGCCCTATTCGACAACGGTATAGTGGGACGACACATCCTCACATGTGGAGAGGATAGGACCTTGAGCATCGGGGTGGGGATTTTGACTCAGTAGAACGGGACGATCCAAAGTTGTTCCTATTTGTTCGGGCTTAACCCATTTTTGGGTATAATTCTCTAGTGGTCCTTCTCTAGCTAGATAGGATATGGACATTTCAGGTCCATTTGAGATAAATAGAAGTTTTAGGACAAAAAGTGAGAATTCTTCAACTATTCAGGGATGAAAAATGGAATTTATTCTTTCGTATACAAAATGAAGGTCATGTTTGATAATGCTTCTCAAGACAGTCCCACTAACTATTTTGGGGAAAGTTAACGCCTGATCCGATCGAAAGAGATCGATCAGCCATCATTAACCCCGATCCTTACCATCTCTCATCGCCCTCCACCTAACCCTACCGCCATGCTCCCCATCCCCTTCCTCCCGGCCACCATAGGAGGAGGTTGTTGGGCAAAGCCCAGACAATGGATGGCAGCGGCGGGGCCCTTCCACGAGCGGTGATGGGTGGGCAATGGGGTTTCAGTGGCGCGGTGTTGCAGATCTCCGGATGCAATAACGGCACATACAACGATGGTGGGGGATCCCTCCGCATGGTGGTGCCACCCCATGTAGCTACAGTTGGCGACATCCAAGTCGATGGCTAAGCGGCAGGGCGGTTCGTCCTAGCTGCAAAGGCTCCCTAGCACCATCGTGGTGCCGATGTTGACGAGCTAGTTGGCCATGACCATGGCATGGCCAGGCGTCATGGTGCAGTAGCTCCGATGATGCTGGCAGCTCCGACCTTTCGATTGTTTGAGATCTAGCTGGATGCAGTTTTGAAAAGGCATGGTTGCCGGTGAAAACCGATCCCGACTTCGGTCGTGGCGCACAATGGCGGTGCCTGCGCCTACGAGTCGATGCCTTGTTGAAGGCATCTTTGTAGCAACCGTCGTCTCCTCGCCCAGGCCGCTCTGGCGGAAATCCCAGCTTTGGGTCTCCCAAATCAAACGATGGCGGCACACGACGCGGTTCTTCCCCTGGGGGCATCGTTTTTGGAACATATGGCTATAGGGGTTCTGAGGTGGAGCGGCATGGTTCTTACCGCGTCGACGGTAGTGGCTGGACCGCCACGGAGTCTCAATAGAGGACGCGTGCTGAGTTGCACACACACAATGAGGAGGTGTCATCTGACGCCCTGGTGGCATCATCGGTAGGATTAATGAAGTTTATGCGGATCTTAACCATGAAGATTTCTCGGTTTTATAGAGGTGATGATATCTGTAGCGTGTACATGAGGTGCTCGTTAAGAGCATCTCCAGTCGTGTCCCCCAAACCGTCCCCCAAAGGGATTTGGGGCGCGCCGGACAAAAAAACGTTCCCAGCCGCGCGCCCCAAAGCCCTTTTTTGTCCGGCGCGCCCCGATACGGTGTCCGGCGTCCCGACCCCGTCCCCGTCCCACAGGGACGCACCGGGCACGCCGGACACAACGAAATGAGAGGCGAGGAGGCGCGGGGCCGACCAGTCAGCGGCTCGGACGCTCAACCGCCACATACGTAGCGACGGTGCAGTTGACAGGAAGCGGAACCGTCGCATTGGCAACCGCGTCGATGACGCGCCAACCCCGCCGGAATGGAGCGCCGACTCCTCGGAAGAGCAACCGCTGCTCTCTTCGACTTCTGCGCCGCCGTTCATCCGCGCTCAATAAGACCCGTACGTACGCCGTCATTCATCCAAGCCTCCATCCGACACCTCCAGCCGACGATGAGCTACATCTCCCAGCTCCCGTCCGACACCTCCAGCCGAGGGAAAGCCTCGCCGGCCGGCGCCATTGGTGGGACAAAGCCGGGACGCCGAGCAGCGGCGACGATTCCCCGCCGCCGGTTGACAGCGAGGAGGAATGGCTGGGCTGGGAGGAGGAGGAAGAAGAGAGCGAGGCCGCGGCGGCGGCGGTGGCCCGTGCGAAGGCGAAGGCGGCCAAGGCGAAGGCTGCCAAGGCCAAGGCCGCCAAGGCCAAGGCCAAGGCGCAGCCGACGAGCACCGGCGACGACGACGCGTCGAGCGCCGACACCGCCTCTTCGGAAGAGGTGACGAGCAGGAAGCGCCACCTGCGATGACGACGACGAGGCGGGGCCATCGGCGAAGAAGAAGAAGTAGATAGTTTATATGTATTTAATTATATTTTTTCGAAGTTTTATATATAATTTGTTTATGTTCAACCGATTTGAATATTATTAAATAGTTTCTTTCTAGCCAAAAAAAATACTTTTAATGTTTGGGGGCGGCGTTTGGGGGACGCGGCTGGGGAGCGACGTCCCCCAAACGCGGCACGAACAAAACACGTCCTCCAAACGCTCGATCCGGCGCGGTTTGGGGGACGCGGCTGGAGATGCTCTAAGAGTGTGCTGTGCTAAACCATAGAAGCGCACTCATTTTGCCTAGAGGGCTTCTCACGGTATTGCCTAGAGGGCTTCTCACGGTATGAGATATGTTCACGGTCCTTTGTTGAATAAATTAATAAAAAATTCGGATGAATCTTTGTATGTAGAGGCGAGAGGAGGTCGAGGATCCCATCTCCATTTCCAAAAACAGAAAAAGATCAACCCTAAACCATTGCTTGGGATAATATGCATGGTGCAGGCGACTAGTCTAACAGGGCCGACCGGCAGTAGGATAAGGGCGAGATGCACGAGACTGGGAAATGCCTTCCCTTTCGGCTAGATGGAGAGACATCTCTCCCAGGCCTTGGAAGGAGAGAAAGCCGATAGAGCGCATGCATGCCCTAGCTAGCTACCTTGTTCATCAGACAAGACAATGCCAGCAACTCTCTCTACACTTTCTTTCTCCCCCGACCCTTTCTGTCTCTCTCTCTACCCTTTCTCTAGCAAAAAGCTGTGCGAGAGAACAAGCACAAGAGCTCAACTTGACCCTGGGACGAAGGTGCGCCCCACCACATGCGGTTTTCAGCTCAGGTAGCGGAAGGGGCTGGATGGATGGCTGTAGCCTGTAGGTATAGTGTAGAGCAGACCGGACCAGACAGCGCCTGCGAGACAAAATTCTTGTGTTTGGCTTGGCCTGGCCCCAGGCATCACCCGAGAAAGACCATGGCATGGAGCAGACTACCTAGCTACCTATAGGGCTGGCAATGGCATTGCACGCCTGCCGCTCGCTCTACGGAGGAGACGAACATATCCATAGGTAACGTACACATGCATGCATGGTCGTATGTGTCGTATGATCAGACGTGTATATCCAGCTCAAGGCTTTGTACTCACTATACTACACAATAAAACGTGTCCTGCTAAATGCAAATCTTGACAGTTATTTTGAAACGTAGGAAGTAGTTTAAATATGAACCCTTATGGGTTTTTTCTTGCAGAGCATTTGATTCATAGGATTTTCAAACATGAATGTCTCCTATGATTCATCGATTTTTAAACGTGTAGAATTGAGATCCTACGAGAACTTCGTTATGAAAACCATTTGATTCATAGGATTAGATCCTAATCCCATAAAAATCTTGTGGTGTAACATATTAAAAGAGTTGTTCTTACCATCCAATTCGACTAGACATAACATATTAATCCTATACGATTTCTATTCCTACACCTCTATCCTCTATGAATTAAAGAAGCCCAATATATCGCTGGACAAACACGAGCGACACTGCAAGTCTTCAAGACGAATATGCTAAATTGTAACCAAATCGTGCACAATATGTAATTGTAAGATCCCCAGCTGTGGAATATTAAAAATGATTACTAGACAGGTATATATACATATAATTTTAGATGTAGGACCTCTGACTGCCATCGATTAGAGCATCTCCAGTCGCGTCCCCCAAACCGTCCCCCAAACCGTCCCCCAAAGGGATTTGGGGCGCGCCGGACAAAAAAAGCGTTCCAGCCGCGTCCCCCAAAGCCCTTTTTTGTCCGGCGCGCCCCATTCGGTGTCCGGCGCCCGAGCCCGTCCCCGTCCCACGGGGACGCACCGGGACGCCGGACACGCTGAAAGCGAGGCGGGGAGTGGCGGGGCCGACCCATCAGCGGCACAATTAATTTAAACCTAACCGTCGCCTACCTCGCGACCGAAGTTATTGGCGCGCAGCCGACGGTGCAGTTCCCGCGAGAGGGCGCAGCGACGCGTCCCGTCGCGCCTAGCTCTGCGTGCCGGCGTTAATGAGCGCCACCGCTCCTCCGCCTCCTCCGGCCTATAAAAGGGGCGCCTCTCATCGTCCCTCTCACACACAAACCCTAGCGCCTCTCTCCCAAACCCTAGCCGCCACCATCTCTCAACAAGACTCGACGCTATGTCTGGTAGAGGCGGACCTCGCGGCCGCGGCCGTGGTCGTGGTCGTGGTCGTGGCCGCGGCATAGCTGAACGCTCGCCGTCGCCTTCCACGCCGCCGCCTTCATCATCGTCGGAGATGGACGTGGAGCCGGACGTCCTGTTCGAGTTCGTCCACGTCCTCAAGGGCGACCCGCGCGGCATCCGAGAGGCTGCCGGACTCCTTCGCCGAGTACGTCGGCGGCGTACGCCCGCGCACGATGCATGCTGCGGGAGCATTCGTGCGGCTACGCCGGTGGATCGTCAAGGCGATCTACGACGCGCGCGGCAAGATGTACTTCAACATCGGGCTGGGAGAAGTTCGCGCGCCACCACAGCCTCCAAGCCGGCTTCATCCTCGTGTTCTCCTACTTCGGCAACAGGGACATGAGCGTCAAGGTCTTCGACGAGAGGCGCTGCCTCCGGGACTACCACGTCGACAGGGACGACGACAGCACCGACGAGGAGAACGACTGAATGAGTGTTGTTTCTTTGCAGCGAATACGTGCACGGAGGTTTCTGCCTGTTCGCCTCATCGGTAGAACCAACAAGGGCACCATCCTCCCGCTGGATTTTCCAGTTTAGGTGACTGGGTGTGCCCTCGAGTGTTCTTTCTTAGCAGCGAACACACGAAACTTTCGATGCACGGCCTAGTTAGGTTTAGTTTCTTTGCAATATTTTATATTTGTGTCCACCATGGTTCAAACTATGTATTAGTTTGTGGAAAACCATGTTCCAAACTGTGTTTTCGTGTAAACCACGTTCCAAATTATGTATTAGTTTGTGGAAATTGAAATAAAAATGCCAGAAAAATTATTTTAAATGTTTGGGGGCGGCGTTTGGGGGACGCGGCTGGGGAGCGACGTCCCCCAAACGCGGCACGAACGAAACACGTCCCCCAAACGCTCGATCCGGCGCGGTTTGGGGGACGGTTTGGGGGACGCGACTGGAGATGCTCTTAGTACAATGTATGCTCACCTCGCCCGGGCTGCAAGCTCTGAAGGACTCCCATTTTCTTAGTTTCGACACCACAACACAAACCCTGCAAGTTCAATCAGTGAGCCCGGCAACATGCATGGAAATAATGTTTGTCACATCACTACCTCCATTCCCAAATATAGAATGTTTTGAAAAGCTAAACTAGTTTTTCCAAAAATACATATTTTCTATATAATTCGGAGAGGAGGTAATATAACTATGCAGACGTATGCTGGAAAGGCTCACATTCGTCTTGATCATCTAGACAAATACATTAGGAATCATGCATTAGCTAATGGTCCTGAAACATAAATTGAACAGCACTTACTCTGGCATGCATGTTATGTTGTTGGTGCATGATCGAGCATATAAAAACACTTATATTTTCTAAGAAAAATGACCCACCAGTTCTGAAAACGTGTCGCGGTTGGTGACCCCAACCGCGACTAAAGCCCCGACGGTATAAATACCGCGTGCCGCGGACGGCGGTTCAGTCTTCGTCTTCTCCGTCGATCTGTGAAGCTTCTGCACGTCGCCGCCCTCGCTCGCCTGCTCGCCGACGCCGTCAGGCTGCCCCCGCGCCCTCTGCACGTCGCCGCCCTCGCCCGCCGCCATCAACGACCGCAGCCGCCGCCGCCCTCGAGCGACCTCGCTGCCCCCCGGCGCCCCCCGTACGTCGTCGACTCGCCGCGCCGCGCGAACTCTCCGGCCGCCTCAATCTCCGCGCCGCCGCACACGCGCCGCCGCACACACGCCGCTGCACACACGCCGCCGCCGCAGTACACGGCCACCGCGCGCGTGCGCCGGCCGCCTCGAACCGCCGCCGCGCCCACCGCCGCGGGAGAGAGAGGGCGCGCGGGGCGCGCCAGTACACACGTACGGCGCCCCGATCTCATTTTTTTTTTGTTTTTTTTTTGTTTTTGCTAATTAAAATTGTAAACTAAAATTTGACTTAAAAAGATTTTGTAAGAAAAACTAAAAATTGACTTAAACGAATTAACTTGTTGTTAATTAAAATTGTAAACTAAAATTTGACTAAAAAACTAAAATTTGACTAAAGTGGGTGAACCAAATAAATACATCGACATCTTACATTTTCAATTGGAGGGAGTATAAGGCAATGAATCGATTTAACACATAGACAGGAGAACACGTACACGGCACCGCCACTGCCCTTTCGCCACCGCCGCCCTTTCGCCACCAACCCCGCGTGTATACGGAGGGGGCTGCGAGGCCCTCGCCTCCCCCTCCGGCGCACCCCCGGCCCCTCCAATCTCTCCCGGCGCACACACGCGCTCTTCTGCGACACCCTCAACCACCCCTTCTAGCTCGCCGGCCCCCTCCTTTTGCCACCGCCCTTTCGCCACCGCCACCGCCCCCCTTCTTCACTTAATTAATTTGTTTTTACTACATGTTTTCAGGACTGACATATGGCGGACGATAGAGGTGACCCGATTCCTGGACAACTATGATCCGGACGCTCGAAGAACATATCTTCGGCATCATAAAAGGCGATGTTATATATGTGCCGACCGGAGAAGAAGAAGATGATATCTCTTCTTATCTGAACCTTGAGGGTGAAGATGAAGGGCGCCGTCAGCAAGATGGTGCGGAAGAAACGTCGATAAACGACGATCTTCAGTTGGAAGTAGCAACCACCTCCGGCGCCGAGGTATATATATATATATATACATATTGAGCGTCTGGTGATACAACTAACTGATTTGAATAAATGTGTGTGTACTAACGCGCGCGACTCTCTTTCTTATTTTAGCCCTCGGCCGGATCGTCGAAAAAATCGAGTACGTCGTCGTCAAAGCGTGGCGCAACCAAGACGATGAAACCAGGAGAAACATGCACCATCGATGTTGTCGACGAAGAAACCGGCAGAGCCGCCGGAGCCCAGCAAGAACGCCACCAAGTTTGTCAGCCAATGCGGAGCCGTTGTTAGAGACAACGTCTCGATCACCCGCCGAGAGTGGAATGAGCCAAAGAAGGCACGTGTTGGTTTCACTTTTGTCGAACGAGAGAGAAAAAAAGATTGCTTCAACAAGCTTATGGAACATTTCGTTCTACCTCCGGAATACCGCAAATACGATGAGGAGGGTAACAAGATTGCGGAAAACAAGAAGAGGCGCAAGCTAGTCAAACAGTTCGCTCTTTCTAGGATGGCCAACGCATTCGGAAATACAAGCAAAATCTAGCCCATGACTTTGTCAACCAGGGCAAGACTCCGGATTTCAAAGGACAATATGAGAAACTGCAACATGATTGGCCAGAATTTGTGAAGCAAAAGAAATCGGAGCAGTTCCTTGAACTATCGAAAAAAATAAGGAAAATGCGGCCAAGAAGGAGTACAATCATAAAATGGGGCCAGGAGGGTATCGCTTTTGGCAGCCTAAGTGGGAGAAGATGGAGAACGAGCTGAGGGCGCGAGGAATCCGTCCAGTACGGAGGGATGGGACCCAAGGGCCAAAAGCTGGTGGTACGGGCATGGGGGATCGCCGAACCCGGAGACAGGGAGTGTGTTTACCGGGGCAAAATAATTACACCCACCCAAAACCTTATTGAGGCAATGAGGGATGCTCAAGAGGGGAGGATCAGGTTCAACGGAGAGAACGACGCCACGACAAAAGCCCTCGGGAATCCTGAACACGGAGGACGTGTACGAGGCATGCCCGGGGACATTTCGTGGAAACTAGGGTTCCCCGGAAAGATGACCCGTACGGTTACGAAGCCGTAAGAGAAAGATGGATCGGGATGCGGATGTTGTGGCGAAGTTGGTAACGGAAATGGATGTGATGAAGAAAACCGTGAGTGTACTAGTCGCCGAAAGAGATGCAGCTCGGGCGCAGCATGAAGATCATCCAATGGATCTCGGAAGCCGGCAGCGGAGAAGAAGCGAGCGTGGCTTCCACGGAGGCCTCACCGGCTGGTGCACCGACGATCGAAATTACTGCACCGGAGCCTCGGCTGGTGGTCGAGGTTACTTGCACCGGAGCCTCCTCGCTACCCCGTGGACGATATAAAGGAGATGAAAGCATGTCATCTGTATTATCCTATCGGGAACATGTCCATGAAGGTAGCCATCGGCGGTGCTTTACCACTCGGAGCACTCCACCACAACAACCCCATTCAAGATGGCTATGCTCGTGTCACGGTGGAGGAGATAGTCCAAGGGTTTGAGGACCTGGACATTGACATTGCTACACCCGAAGGGGTGAAAAGACTTGGAGATGTCAAGCGCCGAGTTCATTCTATGGCGGAAGAAATTTATCAAGTTTCCGGGCGAGGCGCCAACAAGTCCACCCCGTACGGTGGTGGTGGTGGCGGTGACGGTGGCGGTGGCGGTGGCGGTGACGGTGGCGGTGGCGGTGACGGTGGCGGTGGTGCTTCACCTAATACACCTCATTCACGTCGGCCGACGCCGCCCCCGGTCCTCGTCCGGCGGGTGATCGGACACCGGTACCGCCCCCAATCCACCTCCGGCGAAGAAGCGGAAGCAGTCCTTGGTTATTAACCCGGACCCTTACGTACCTAAGAAAACAAAGGTACCGGAGGTATCACCGAAGCCTCTCCCCAGGAGGTCTTGGGAAAGTAGTGCCGAGGAAGTCGAGGCGGCGCGGCTGCTGATTTAGAGAAATGGAAGGCGAGCGTCCCGAGAAGAAAATAGAGGGCGAGCCCAAGCCAGTATATTCGACAAGGAAAAGCGAGTGGGCTAAGTTATTTTTGAACACACCGTCCCAAGCCGCGAAGAATCTGCCCGACGACTATTTACGTGAACTTCGTAGGCAAGCACTCGCGTTCAAGAACGAGGAAAGAGTTGGCGGAGAAGCAAAGGGGAAAGAAGTTGCCCAGCTCGGGAAACAAAGTAAACAATCGATCGCCCCGCTCATAGTGCAAGCCGCCGGTCCGGATGCCCCCGATATCATAGCAGCTGCGGCAGCACATGGATTGACTGTAGAAAGTGCCAGAAAACAAGCGGCCGACTTAGGTATCACTCTTCGTGCGGTGTTAGGCCTTGATGAGGCGCCAATGAAGGACGTAGTATTTACATATGTGAAGAATGGCCCTCTCATCGAGCCTGCGCAGGAAGAGGATCTACCTCGACAAATGAAAGGTCTCGCTAAATTGGTACAAGGCTTACATAAAACATGAAAACGCCAAAGACTATATCTATGCGGAAGTTAAATATGAGCATCACTTCAAACGTTACTCGGGTACAAATTCCTCCGAGTGAATTGTTCCAGCTGTTCAATCTGCGCGACCTCGACAAATCTATCATCGGTTGCTACGTTACGTAAGTGATTTATTAATTTCTACCCCATCTCGTTCATTGCACTACGCACTATATATATATATATATATTGTCCTAACTATCTTGTTGTGTACGCTATATATTATGCGTAATGAAGAAGCGGGAAATGCGAATAAGGAACATCCATGATGTTGGGTTCATTGACCCACACATCGTTAATTCATATGTGTTAGAACACCACCCCGCCGACGTGGAGGAAGACTCCGTGGCGGTTTATTAGAAAACAACAACAGAAAAGTGATATTCTATTTCCTTACCATTTTGGGTGAGTGTTTCTGTCTTGAGCACATTCTCTTTTGTTTACTCCATGCATGGTATGTGGCTAATCGATGAGTTATGCATGACTCGTGCATGTATCGTGTCCGCAGGTTCCACTCGGATTCTTATGGTAATTAAAGTTCAGACCTCCTCGGTTCTCGTCCACGACTCTCCGAATATGGATCCGGCGCTTTGGGGCGACATGAGAAAAATGATGCAAAAGTAATTATTTTCATTCATTTGCGCTCTATATCGATCGGCCTATTTCGTTCATCATTTCCTAATATCAAGTAACTAATTAATAACTCTCTTGTTTATTTAATTTTCTTTGCCTCGTAGGGTTTGGAGACGGTTCGTAGATACCAAGGTCGGTGAATTCAAAAAGAGCTACATTTTAAAATGGCAGTGCCGACGACTCGGGGATACTCAGCCACCGGGGACCAATCTATGTGGATACTATGTTTGTGAGAGGATCCGGAGATACTGCAATGAGCGGGACCAGACGTGTGAGAACAACATCCTGAGGAATAACCTCCGGAAGACCCTTAGTCCAGAAGCTCGCTTCCGACCTCTTCAAGAGGAACTAGCTGGATGGTTGGCGAGGGAAGTCATCGATCCTAGAGGAGAACACTATTACGATGACGTAGATCTTTATAGGCACCGGAATTAGTAACTAACTTGTTCAAAATTGTATATGGTCATCCGATATTGAATATATATTGTATATGGTCATCCGATATTGAATATATATTGTATATTACTCTTGAATTCTTTTTGGTTCTAATTTCAAATTTGTTTGAAATTGTACATTCATATGCATGTATGTATACAGTACCATAGAATATGTGAAACTCCTTCAAAATTAAAACCCAAAAGAAATAAAATAATACAAATTAAAAAGAAACCAGATTTAGGGGGGGGGGGGGGGGGCTAAACCCTAAACCCTGCGGAGGCCTTTAGTCGCGGCTGGCCGAAGAACCGCGACTAAAGGTCCTCCGCCCTGGCGCTCGCCTGAGGCCCACGTGGATGGGCCTTTAGTCGCGGTTCGTGAGGAACCGCGACTAAAGGGGGGCCTTTAGTCGCGCTACTTTGGTCGCGGTTGGGCCACCGCGACTAATGGCAGTTGCCAACCGCGACCAAAGCCCCTTTTTCCACCAGTGATACTTTCAGAAAATACCACGTACAACACCTGTTCTGAATCTTGTTGCAAGTGCTGCAGTGCATACGATAAGATCATAAAAGGGACGCCACACATTTAGGAGAGAAGAACGAGCAAACAGAAACTCTCGGTCAAACAAAGAGTAGAAACTGAAGCTTGCTATACATCATCACGCATGGGGCCATTTGTAGCAGAAATGTTAAATGCGTCAGTTATCCTAAAGTGAATAAAATCAAATCTTCATACGTTTCCACATAGTGCCAGCCTAGAAAGGACTAAATTACAAAGTAACAGTCGACATGTATGATAGCTGCTTACTTCCACTGCAATGAAAAGAAGAGAACAAGGCTAAACAAACCAAAACAAAAGCTGCTGGAAAGTGGAAGCAGCATTCATTATTTGGATGGGCTGATGAGCTAGAGTTACGAGAAATAATATTATGAAAAATCAGGATGATAGGTAGTACAAGATAAACACTGTAAACTTGTTAAGAGTAAAAAGGATCCTTATGTAAACAGTACAAGATATATATACTGCCTAGACAAATGAGTATAGGTTTTCTTCACCATTTTTTCTATCAGCAAAATTTGGAAGTCAGCTTGCATCAATCAAGATTAAATTTGTTCCAAGGATAGCTAAGGCAATTAGGCATTCGTACTGAAAAGAAAAACTTAACAATAATAGCTTTTGGGACAAAAAGATAAAAGAACAGCTGGAAAACACATCACTCCTTTGGATCAAGCATGAACAAGTAGGGCATGGAAGCTCTCTGAACCGTAAACATACACTGATGCAGAAGGAATTGAAAAAACAAAGCAGACATGGAAATCGATCGATGGAGTACACAAACCTAGCTAGTGTACTACCCGTAGCAAACAATTGAAAAACCAAATCTTGAAGGCAGGCATAGTATGGAACATAGCTATCCATCCTATGGATCAATTGCCTCCTGAAATTACTACATGACATACCTAAGCTACTAACAAGCATCTTGTATACATGATTAAGGATTAAGATGGGATGGAAGATAGAGGATCATGCATACGGGAGTATGTATGTATTATGCATGCTTGGCTCCTTGCACGCCACCCACAGCATCCAATCACGCCAGGGATTGGGCTACATGTGTGGCATACAGGGAGCCAGGCACGCACGGCAACGACGATTAGCCGATACATCCATCGATCGATCAAGCAAACAAACCTCCACATGAACTGTAGCCGATGAAGGTCAAGTCCCCATCAGCAGCAGCAACTAGCCGAGCTGAAGTAGTAGAAACAGGAGGGAAATTGTCTTAGCTAGCTAGCTTTGGCTTGGGGAACACAGGGACAGCGAGCAGATCGACCGGGGTGGTCGCTGGTGGCGGCGACGGCGGTGACCAGGGGAAGGGGGATGGGAGGTGGGTGTAGTGCAAGGAAAGGGAAGTGGGGGAGAAGATGGATTTTATAGAGGCTGCCTCTGTCATTGTGATGTTACTGCTGGTCTAACAACAAAACCCGGCCCAGCGACGGTTATTTCTTTTGATTGTTTACTGAGAAAGCAGGGGGAGAGGGTGGAAAGAAAAGGGTTGCTAATTTGATAGTGCTAACAGCTAGGCAACAAAACACTAGCGACATGTGGATGCATTATGTACCTTGGGCCTGGATGCATCATGCATGGGAGCTTAATTAATCAAAGTGCTCTTTTTCATGCCACATTACTTACTCCTACATACAGGTATTCGTTTGTTGGTGCACTATAAATGGTGAATACCACCGAATATTTATTATAGCATACCAGAGGTTATAAATATGTGGTAGCACTAGCACAGCTCAAAAGTCAAATTTGCTGCACTTTTCTCAGCATGCCACCAAGCACCAACCACACCAATTCCATAAAATGAACTACTCCCTTCATTGACTAATATGAGACCTTTTAGCTATTTTTTGGAAATGAATCTATCTAGACACGTTTTAATGTGAAGGTTCACTCATTTTTGTTTTGTATCTGGTTCACTTCAAAATATTCTTGCTCCCTCCATCCCAAAATATAAGCCGTATGAGATTAATCAAAAATCAAACCCTACTAAGCTTGACCAAATATTTAAAAAAAGATCAACATTTACAATATTAAATAGACATATTCAGAAAATATATTGATATTGATTTAGTATTCAAGAAGTTATATTTTTTACTTCCAAGGCCCATGCTTGGAACAAAGGGAGTACATTATGGGAGTGGTGTTTTGGAACATGGGAGCATATGCTCCCTATATTTTGAAATGCATCTTACACATATTTTAAATTTCAAAAAACTTGAAACAAAAAATTCGCACGTACATCTTCACATGCTACGCGCTCACAAAGTTGTTTCATAAAAAATGAACTTATCATGTGACGTGTGTAAAAAAGACAAAATTCAGTGCTGAAAACAATGCTTTTCACAGGATAAGTTTTCTCTTTTTTACATAGGCCACAAAAAATATTATTTTTCGTGAAACTTGACGCATACACATATATTATGGAGATGTACATGTAGAATTTTTTGTCAAAATTTTTCCACACTTTGAAATATGTTTTATTGGTAGAGAGAGCATACGCACCCAGGAGCCGAATTGAATTTCCGGTACATTAGCAAAGATGAAGTAACAAATATAGTACTCAGTTGCTCAAATTGTTTAATATTTGGATCCATCCTATTATGTTAAGTTTGATGAAGGAGCTTGGTCAGAAAGCTCATCAGCTCACAGCCCTGCAAGCTGGCTGAGTGAGATATTCTGAGGCATGCAGTGGTATAATACACTCATCGGTACTGTATACACTGTGGACTTTGGCTCTGGATGGTGACTACAGAGAGCAGATAGGCAGAGGAATCGCCATTATTCCCATGCCGCTGCTGCACAAGCTATCATCTCAGTCTCCTCTAGTGAGTGAGGGAAGGGGAAGACACATGGGATAAAAGCATGCTTCCTCTCTCTAGGTTTTCACTTGTGATGGATAGACAGAAGTGGGGTTTTGTCTGGAGCAGTTGGACGGCATGCGCTCCAGATTCTTTTGCGCCAGCCTCGCCATACCAATCACCAAACAAGATCATGTCCCTCCCTCCAGCGTACTGCCGCTGCCCTGACTGACTCCCTGCCACAGTTTGGCGCACGAATCAGGACCATGCTGCGTGCTGGTAACTGTTATTTTTTTGGAACTGTTGGTGTACATGCGAACACACGCAGTGATTTTTCAGCATCACTGTTTGTACATATCTGGTTACAGTCTTATTGAGAGCAGGGAAGGCACTCATCATAGTAATTTACTTTGTTTTTGCAGCATTTGACTCCAGGAGCACATGATGTGTCTAACAATTAATTGACTACAGATTATACAGTAGTTAGTAGGCTAAATCGTACTCGGTTTACTCTTTGCTTGTTTCAAATGTTCTCCAGCTACATGAGTACTGACAATTTTGCTGCAACATTAGGCTATTCTTGCTCCAACTGATGTGTGTAACAATTAATTGACTACAGATATGTATATACAGTATAGTTGGTAGGCTCACTTTTACTCAGTTTATTCTTTGCTTGTTTCAAATGTTATCCAGCTACATGAGTACCGACAAGCTGGCTGTAACATTAGGTTGCTCCTGGTCCAACTGTCTCATACTCCTACTATATTGGCCATTACTTGTTAATTAGGTTCCAGCTGATACAAGCATATATTTAACTGCCATGCCAGCACAGGAAAAGCTCACCTTTTTCTCTCCATATGGTCCCATCTTTTGACTAGTAGCTGACTAGGGGGGTCGAGTTTAGTGGCCAAGATCACTTGGCAATAGCACGCTATTCCAACGCTAATAGCACGCTATAGCATATCTGGAGAACCAACGCTACGCTATTTTGGCGCTATAGCGAGCTATTCGCGTTAATAGCACGCTATAGCATGCTAATAACGTATTTTTAGATCCACGCTATTTTGTTATAGCGCGCTATTTTTTTCCTTGCTTGGCATGCAAGTAAAGATTCGATTAGTTTAGTTTACTAGGCAAAATAAAGCTAGTGGTAGTAGCATGCATATATGAAATTTAGTTTGTTTGGTTGGAGTTGGAGGCTGGACGGTGGCCGTATCAGGTAAAGAGATGGGTGAAAGCTTGGAGGGAACGCCATGGAGCGTAGCTCTTGGGTACTTTCTCCCCAAGGGAGGACAAGGGAATGTTCTCCAAAATTGGAGTGGTTGCCACTCAGACCGGCTCCACATGCACGCACGCGCGCGCACACGCGCCTCCACGCAAAGCGAACAAAAATCCTTTCACATCTGTGAAAAATCGATCTCACACACAAACCAAAAATATTCGCTAGATCACTTTCATATGGAGTGGATTTATGGATGAATGCATGCATGAGGTCTTTGAGAAGAAGATAAAAGACTGATAAACGGAAAGGACGAGAAAATTGCAGAAAACATCAACTTTGCCCAAAGTAATCAACTTTACATCTTTCTTTATATACTATATCAAGATTAGAGGCTGTTGCTACAGTGAATAAATGTTACTCGCTGGCTCCGGAAATACGCAGTAGGACTCAGGTACTCCTAAGCAAGGTTTTGGCTCCCGAAAAAAATCCCGGGGGGGATCGGGATTCCCGGTTACCGCGGTAACCGGGAAATCCTGACCGGTTACCGGACGAATTACAAATCCTAAATTTGAATTTTAAGAGAATATTCGCTAAAATTATATAGAATATTCGCTAAAATTTAAATTTTTCACTAAAATCCAAAAATTTCGGGAATTTTCGCCCGGTAAGGCCAATTCCCGGGGGTGGTCGGGATATCCGGTTCCCGGCCGAGAACCGGATTTCCCGGGCGGTAACCAAATCCCTGCTCCTAAGCCCGTTTGTACTGTGTGGAGCAAAAATGGGTATTTTCGTGACTCCGAAAATTTGGATAAATGTTTTTGCATGTAAAGGAGATATGTATGCATATATGTGCCAAATTACGTACCGATAATCAAAAATATGTAGGCTGGGGAAAATAATAAATTTAAAATAAATAGTTCGAAAGAATCTCGTAATTTTTCAAACAGTCCGTAACTTAGTCCGTGGACACCTTGCAACTTAATGAAAATTGTAAGCATAATCTGTTTCGGAACTGTTCCAATCAAGATCAGCAGCACCCATGTTCTGAAAAATCGCTTACCCCTGGCTCTAAATATTTGTCACAAATTTATGTAAATTTTAGCCTAAATCTTGTCTAGGTTCATTCATAGCGGGAAGAAGTTTTTGTGAAGAGATATAGACAGAGATATTCGGTCAACGAGGGTGCAGCGTGCAGTCAGCGCAGGAAGAACATTTGGAGGCACTCGTCCTGTGGTCAGATTCTGCGGGGCCATGTCTGTGTTGTCCGCCCCCGCTCGGACGGAAGGACGTACGTACGCCGGTCTGCATGACATGATGAACAAGCACGCTAGCATGCATGCATGCAATGTCGCAGGGTCGACCGGCCGCCCTATGTCGCTGGACTCGCGTGCATGTTGAGAATCGTTCATACATGGCATGCGCCCTCCCTCATCATTCCTCCTACCATCCAGCCTACTGCTGCACAATTTCTTTTGAATTTTATAGTCGTATATTCTTTACTACTACGTATCATATGAAGACTATCCATAATAAGAGTATCATATGTAATATTATGCATTTCATGCATGCAAAAAAAACTGATATGGTAGTGCAATTAAAGACGAGAGAGATGAGTATGTACTGTAGATATCTTATCATAGCACGTAGTACTAAAAAAAATTGGGATTTCTATTTTCGTGTCCTCAGGTTCTTAGTTGTACTCAGTTTTCCCCAGCTCCTTAGTTTTTCCTCAGTTTTCCCCAAGCCCTTGTTTGAAACCCGCAGAAGCAGCTCAGACGGCAGGATTCCCGTTTAGTTGACGTTCTGTCACGTGTGGGGCCGCGTCTTGTGGGGCCGAGTCGTGTGGGCCCGCGTCGCGTGGGGCTGGTAGAAAGGGACCGCGTGGGACAGACGAGAAGCGTTTGGTTGCACGTGAGCAGGAGCTGGGTTCTGTCTCTCTCGGCCCCAAATTGGCATTATTAAGTGCACCTTTTTCCCTCTTTCTCTCTCGTCCTTTTCACCGAATTAGTATAAAATCTAGAGAAGCATGCATTTCTGACTTTCTTCAATTATTTGTGCCTTTTGGCCCTCGTTGTTTGCCCAATATGGCAGCAAATCTAGTACTCCCTCTGGTCCATATGTATGTAGTTAAATCTAGAAGCAAATCTCCAGGATAATGTACGATAAATTCACAGTCATAGTAAATCAAGAAAACTAAGTACGGCCAACAAAATATAGTAGACTAGGGATAGATAATCCCTAGATAATATGGATAGATAATAGGCTGCATACACAAGCAGCCAACATAGTAACAGGTTCTTCACAGCACCATCATACTAACATAACAACAAGGGATCCCTAGCTAACAACAAAGGGATCCCAACAACAAACTAGGAGGCAAGCAGCAGCAGCGAAGCACACGTCCGGGACTCCGCCTACCCCATCCGGCTCTCCCTCCACTTGTTGCTCTTGCTCCCCTTGGGAGCCTTGGGCTTGAGCGGAGGCATGCGCCCGGCGGAGATCTCCACCCGCCGCAAGCCGCGGAGGTGCATGCCGAGCGCCCCGTGCTTGGCGCGGAAGGAGTGGACGTTCACCGTCGTGCCGACCTTGGGGAAGGTGTTGCCGATGTTCTCAGCATGCGTGACGAGGCAGTTGAAGTCCGTGGCGCCGAGTCTCCCGGTGCGTAAGGGCACCTGTACACCTCCTTGGCGAAGTAGGAGATGTACCGGCCGACCCGCAGCCTCCGCAGCGACTCGGCGAGTCTTGACGTCCTCCTCCTCTTCGTCGCTGCCGACGTCGCTGCCGTACATCCGATCCATATCAAACGTGAAACTAGTGAATGAGTTGCAACGATGACTAACGTACATGATAACAAAGTTAAGAAAAACGAGTCAGCCTCGCTTATGTGGGGACCCCGGACTAGCCGTCCGAAATACCCTGTTATGCATTCAACTCACGACCCCATGATCATTGCATCGCGAGCACATAACCGAACTGAATATCCAGAATTACATCATCCATTACAAGCACCGAATAATAAAGTCTTACAATGCGGGTCACATGACCAAGCTTACACAAATGCCTCGATGGGCAAGTTCACCAAACACATGCAGCGGATACACATCAACGTCGTCGGGCCCAAGTCATGCCTTAGACCTACAGTGCGACTCGACTTGGAAAGCGTCCTAGGTCGCATAGTCGTCATGATATCCTCCGTCCTCTTCATAGTCCTCCTCATAGTCCGGCCAAGTTAATAGCCGGGGACAAAGCCGTGAGTACATTTGGAATTGTACTCGCAAACCATCAAAAGGGGTGCTACAAAAGCTATCTAAAGGAGACACGAGAGGAAGAACAATTTCTCTGGTGGATATAGCGTGCATCAACAACTGTCTACATAGCGTCTCGGCTTCTCAAGTGAAGTGAGCACTAATGGTGTTCTATGACATCTCTATATCTTTATTGAAGAAGAGTTGCATTTCTCCATCTCAATTGATGGATATGCGAGGGAATGTTCTATGACATCTCTATATCTTTATTGAAGAAGAGTTGCATTTCTCCATCTCAATTGATGGATATGCGAGGGAATGTTCTATGACATCTCTCGTATCTTTATTGAAGAAGAGTTGCATTTCTCCATCTCAATTGATGGATATGCGAGGGAATGTTCTATGACATCTCTATATCTTTATTGAAGAAGAGTTGCATTTCTCCATCTCAATTGATGGATATGCGAGGGAATGTTCTATGACATCTCTATATCTTTATTGAAGAAGAGTTCCTCAACATGAAACACTAGGAAAGAGTTCCCCACTTGGTCTCATTTTTCCTCGACCATCTCCATATGGTCGACACACACCCTTTTTCCGTACCCTTCCGGTACATCCAACACAACACTTTCTTTGCAAAGCATTTATCAAAACAAAACACAAGCCCCAGTTAAGTATGGCCACCTCAACCCGTCCATGACCGCGGACGCGGCTATTCGAATAGATTTGACTCTGCAGAGTTTGCACACTTTCCCCACAAGAACTAATAAATCCGCCGGGATCATCCCCGGGTCGTCATACGAAAGTATGCGAGTCTCGGATAATTAGTCATAGTCTTTCGCCCGTCTCCCTTGGCACAAGTCCTTCCCCTGCGGGCTTACCCCTTCCCGGCACCCCGGCAAAGCATACCTCCTTTTGAGCGTATCTCCGGCGCCACGACGGAAGACCCTCGCAATCGTCCGGCTATCGGCTAAGACAGTTGTATTGCCTCCTCCGCAGCGCAACCCGGCGTCGGAGGTCCTCTTGACCCTCCCTAGAGAGTTGTGAAGGGTGCTTATGCCAATTTCAACGGACTACGGACTAAGCCCGTGCCCACTTTGGGTAATGTGGTTGCGCGAATAAAAGTTGGGACGGCGAACACTTATACGCAGTGCTCCTTTTTAGAAAAACCATTTCCTTTTCCCCACAACACCACGGTTGCTCAACCATCTCACATACATATCTTTCCCAAACATCTTTATCAAGATCCTTTGTTTTCATAAACCATACACTTGGGTTGACTCACCCAAGGTTTTCATAAACATTTACAACAAGGTAAACCTTGAGGGGTTCCCATCCTAAAGTTTCTTGAGAAGGAACTACTATGGCACCATGGCCGAGATGAGGGTCATCATGCCATGAGAGTATAAGTGGGTGGTAAAGAAAAGGGTCTCACTTGCTTAAGGTAAGCATGTAAGATGATAATATAGGGTGGATCAACTTTCAGATTTGGTGGTGTTATGATACAACTTGGATGGTGATGGTTCACTATCCAATCCACATTCACAAGGGTACACGGCATACTTCTCTCAAGTTGAGAATTACACCAAGATTCATGACTTGGATACCTCTAGCTTTAACAAAGTGGTGGGTGTGATGTAGACCTCTATCTTGGAACAAGACATGATCATGTTGGGTACTCTAGTAGACCAATGAGGGTAGCACGGCCATAATACCATGCATTCCCACCAACATAAGAGCAAAGGTGGGGTAGCACCACTAGAGAGTACCCCACTTGCAATCATATAAAGATGACACATATAAAGAGAACAACACACATAGAAACAAGATACTTTGGGACATCAACAAATGACATCCACTTGACATCAATCAGAGATCAAAGATGGCTTGCCTTGGTTGGCTTGTCCCCGGTCTTCCTCAAGTTCTTCACCAAAGTCCTCCCCTTCTACTTCTCCCTCGTTGGTATCTAGCGTCGCAAAAATAAACGTTGCATACAATCAACACATAGCTTAAGAAACAAGAGCAACTAAAAGAAAACAGAAGAATATGCAGGGGAGTTGCTTGACAAGTAGCAAAACATGATTTGGCCATTTTTATAAATAATGCATCAATATTTTAATTAAGAACTTCTAATTCATAACCTATCATTGCATGTGGCACACATATAAACATAACCAGAGACTAACATTACTATCAGAGGCTCCAGGTATTTATTCTAGGTGCACAAGTAACAATATAAGATTAACCCAAGTTGGAATCATTCAAAAATATTAATTTTTCAATTTTAGGATTTAGGAATACTAACCAGAAACAGAAATCTTGTTATATTTATTAAAAATCGCACAAAAATCCTAAAAATACTAGGCCAGTGGCATCTGAAAGATAATTTTATGCCGGTGCTAATGCAATTGGAATTAGATTAATCAGAGTTACCAAACTAACTTAATTAGCAAAACAAGTATACTGCCCTTTTTACATTTTAATTTCGTTTATTAATTTTCAAACAAAAGAAAAGGGCGGGAACGCCCGGGCCGTGCAGGTGTTGTGCCGAATGGGCCGGCCCGTGGGGCTCTCCCGTGGCCGGTGAAAAAGAAAAAGAAAAATGGCCGGGGGCCCGTGGCGGGCCAGGCAGGCCGACGTGGCCATGCACGCCGACGTGGCCGTGCATGCGCCATGCGCCCGCCCGATCTGGATCCGACGGCCCAGATCTGGCGCGTGCGCGACGTCGGAGGCGCGCGCCGGCGCGGAGGGAAAAAGGGGGCGGCCAGGGGCTTACCGGCGGCTGGCGGTGGCGCGGATCGGTGCAGGTGGTGTGGAGGCGTAGGCGTGCGTCGGGTGCGTGTACCGGCGGCGTCCGGGGCGTCTCCGCTCCTCCTCGGGCGGCGTCAACGGCAACACGGCGGCGTCGGCTTGTCGTCGGCGTCGTCGTTCGCCGCCGATCGCGCGTCGATGCGGAGCAGGGTTAGGACAAGCAAGAGGGTGCGGGTGAAGAGAGAGGAGGAGAGGAGGCCGGCGGCGTCGCGACGTGACCACCGCGCGTCACCCTGCGGTGACCACGACGGGATGGCGTCGGCAGCAGGTGGCGGCCCGAGCGGCAGCTCGAGCGGCCGTGGGTGGAGTGGGGCAGCCTAACGGCGCTGTGGAGGTGGGAGCTGAAGGGAGAGGGTGGCGTTTGGGGAGGGTTTTATAGGCAGGCGGGGGCGCGGTAGTGGCGTGGGCGGTGGCGACGGCCAACGGGCGCGCGAGGGCTGGCGTCACAGGCTGGCCCCACGGTGACGTCGCCCGGGTGGCGTCAGCGTCGGGAGGGAGTCGAGGCGGTGGGCGGGCAGTCGAGGCTGATGGCGCGTCGTGCGAGGCGACGCCATCATGTCTCCTGCCAGCGTGGCGCGCGCGTGTGTTTAAGGGGCTAGGGTTTTGGGCGGGAGAGAGGTGCTGGTGAGGTTTGGGCCGAAAGAGAGAGAGGTGGTGGTGTCCACGGCCCAAAACAGAAAAGAAAGAGAGAGAAAAGAGAAAGGAAAAAGAGAGGGGGAAGTTCCCCCTCTTGTCTCTCGGCCAAAACCAAAGAGAGAAGAGAGAGATAAGGAAAAAGGGGCAGGGGTGAAAAAGAGAGGGGGCCATGCCGTGTGCATGTGCCAAGATGTGACCAAGTGCATATGCACAGGTGTAGAAAGTTTTTGGGAAAATAAAATAAGGTGAGGGTGGTGTTGGTGATGTAACCCTAGGTGGTCTGGTGGTGGTGTAAAGAAGAGGGGCAAGTGTTCCCTCTTAACCTGAAGTGATGCTCACCATGCCAGGGTTAGGTTTTGAGGGGTGAGGTGCACCGTAGATGGTGCCCAATAAATTAAAAAGTGCTACCATGAAAATAATAAGAAGTGGTGTGCTTGCCTAGTTCATAAAGTGGTGACATACAAAACAAAACACAAAGGAGGTAGTTGAGTTCAAGTTAAGCAAGATTCTAACCTACATTCAAACACAAGTGCTAAACCAAAGTTTTTGTTGGCTCAAAATTTTAACTTGTTTGGAAAATATGCAGGTTCCGAAAAATGGGGTGTTACGTACCTTCCCCTTAGAAGAATCTCGTCCCGAGATTCCACGGCTAAGAGCTTGAATAGGTGTGGGAATTCTTGTCTCGTATAATCCTCCCGTTCCCGTGTGGCTTCGTCTTCCGAGTGGTTACTCCACCGGACCTTGAAGAATTTGATCTTCCTTCGGCGGGTGACCCTAACGGCCTCATCCAGAATCACGGATAGGGTTCTCTCGGTAGGTTAAGTCGTGGTTGAGGTCAATGGCACGGTAATCAATATCCTTAAAAACTTCAGTGCTTGCTTGGTGCTTGGAGGCATTTTCGAAGCTGGGAGACATGAAAAACGTCATGGAACTCAGACAATTCGGGAGGTAACTCCAGCTGGTAAGATACTTCTCCCCTTCGCCCTAGTACTTTGAAAGGACCAATGTATCTTGGCGCAAGCTTGCCTTTAACATGGAAACGCTTCATTCCCTTGAGAGGAGTTACCCGGAGATAAGCAAAATCTCCGGCGCTGTAAGGTTAATTCTCGACGCTTGGGATCGGCCGTAGCTTTTCCGGCGGGACCGTGCAGCCTTGAGACGGTCACGGATAAGCTGTACTTGTTCTTCTGCTTCTCGAAGTATATCTCGGTCCGAACACTTGGCTTTCTCCGGTCTCGGTCCAGGCTTGAGAGGGGTTCGGCATCTCCTCCCATAGAGGGCTTCAAAAGGTGCCATCCGAAGACCGGCCCGATAACCGTTGTTATATGAGAACTCGGCGAAGGGCAAGCAATCTTCCCACTTAGTCCCGTAAGCGAGAACGCAGGCTCGGAGCATGTCCT
>NC_061508.1:340752842-340788053 GCF_022539505.1 Lolium rigidum
GTATCACCGTTTGAGAGGCGGCAGGGATCGAAAGAAAAAGGCAAGTGACCAAATTTGAGGTGCCAAAAAAAACTCCAAGAAAAGAAAGTTTTATAGTACATAGAGGATGACATGCGGGTCCCATTTAGCAGCAGCGGTATCACCGTTTGAGAGGCGGCGGGGATCGAAAGAAAAAGGTAAGTGACCAAATTTGAGGTGCCAAAAAAACTCCAAGAAAAGAAAGTTTTATAGTACATAGAGGATGACATGCGGGTCCCAGTTAGCAACAGCGGTATCACCGTTTGAGAGGCGGCAGGGGATCGAAAGAAAAAGGAAAGTGACCAAATTTGAGGTGCCAAAAAAAACTCCAAGAAAAGAAAGTTGATTGCACATAGAGGATGACATGCGGGTCCCATTTAGCAAAGCAGCGGTCTCAACGTTTCCAAGGCGGCAAGGGATCAAAAGAAAAAGGAAGTAGCCGTAAATCGTGGGGTCAAAAAAATCCAAGAATAGAAAGAATTTTGGTTCATAGAGGATGACATGCGGGACCCATGATCCCGCATCGTAAACGGCTCGATCGGAGAACGTTGAACGAGATGGCGCGATCGAGAAAAAAAACAATGCCGGAGAGGCTGCCATCCGGGCCCTACATCCCTCGGCGGTGCGGATTTGCGTTGACTCGGCCGGCGAACCCGAGATTTCGAGATGCACCACGTCCCGGGCCACCATACGCGACGTTTTGGCCGCTTTCGTCGGGCTAGGTGGCCTCAAAAACGAGAAAAAAAAGTTTTGACATGCACCACGGCGGGACCGAAAATCGTCGGCCATGGTACACCAGCAACCACGGCGCGACTTCAACTTCGTCGGCCATGGCAACTTTTCTTGTAGTGTAAGTGTTTTGCCTCTCATGCATTCCATATTTATTATGTCTTGCATGGTTGTTTATATATAGTGAAAACTGTTCCAAAAGTTAATCTTGACAATATATGCAATGAATTCATGTTCATCACACGTGCATACATTGTGGGGGAGTTTGCTCTATATATATATTGGTTTTACTCACATCCCTTGCATTAATTGTAGTTGTGTGAGTAGAGCTGGTTTTGATACGGGCAAGTAGCTTTGTGTTACTTGACCATATCAAATACAACCTCTTGTATACAACTTATTCTTGGATAAGTTGCGTACTTGTTTCTAAGATTCATTATATAAATCTTCTTTTTGTGGTTGTCATCAATTACCAAAATGGGGGAGATTGTAAGGGTATATTGCCCCTATGTGTGGATTTTGTAATTAGTGACAACCCCTATGGACTATTGTTTTCATTGAGTTTATATGAAGGAATATTCCATAGGTACTACTTGTATTCCATGTGTTGGATTCAAGTATGGATGCCATGACGATAAAGATATACCTTGTGTATTGGCATCAAGATCATCGATTTGAAGATATATATGTGATATGATCAAGAAGAAGAAATGAAGATGGAGTTCTTATGTGGAACTCAATATTAGCCATGCTCTAGCTTATGTGATAAGCAACGAATGATCAAGATCTTGAGTGCTTGATTCCAAGTGAAGAATTCAAGTTATGACTCTAAGTCAGTGTCATGATAGTCTCATAAGTTGAGCTATGGTTCACTAATATTTAGAGCATGCAAACAAATGAAGAATTCTATATACACCTCAAGATAGTATGATAGAGCATGAGAAGATACAAGGTTGATCAATACAAAGAGTGAAGAATAGATTCAAGTTTGGTCAACACATGAAGCATGAAGAATGTGCCACGTGAAGTCATGTGGTATGGTAAGCCTTGTCAATTATGCTTTATGAACTAACCCATCATATATGTGCCCTTGTGTTGTCTATATGGGTTAGTTATCTTTCCATGGGCATGCATCAAAAGTGAGATCTCATATAGCCCATGAGAGGATGACATCAAGTGGTGATCGTCATCAAAGTCGAGTTGGACAAGTTCAAGATGAGCATCTCAAGAGGATAACATGCTTGAATCTTGTCGTCCATTTGGTGATAATGGACATGTGAAGATGTGCATCAATGGAGCTTTCCCATCATGGTGTATGGGGGAGCATTTGTGAGTCTTCACGAAGCAACAATGATCAAGTGAGGCATTCCGGCTTGAGTGGAGCTTGAAGAGTTATCATCAAGATCAAGCGGGATGCGCAAGGCAAAGGTATGGCCTTTCTAGGTTTTCCTTTTACCGGTATCAAGGTGGTTGTTGGGAGACCGGATTATAGGATACATAGCCGCACTATTAAGAGGGGCTTTCGGTTGGGTAACTTGATCACGTCGTCTTAGGGAGCTCAACACTTTGCATGCTTTGCATTCCATAAATGTTGTTGCTTCTTGGTGTTTCTTCGTGTGAGGTTCTTGAGCTTGTTGCTAGCTTTACAACAAGCTCAAGTTCATCTAAAACAGAACTCGTATGCATCTTCTATTGCGTTTTCATGGTTGGAGGTTTTACCGGTTTGATGTTTATAGATAGGCAAAACCTTTTATATTATGTTTCTTACTCAATGGTTGGACTATGATCTTTCTATGCATAATGTTGTAGGGATCGTTGTCGTGATTCCAACGAGTCATTATTCTTAGTGTTCTAAGGCACGTTTTTAACCACCATTGTTGACCTTCTTGAGCTTGCTTCCTCTCCATTCCCTCCTATGATTCTTGCATATTCTTGGGGGATTTGAAAGAGGAGATTTGGATCTACAACCTCATCCAATCCATTCCTCCTCTAAGTGAGGGGATCTCTTGGGATCTAGATCTTAGAGTCATTTGTTGATTTCCTCCATTGTTCTTCCCCTCTAATCTCATCCTAGCATTTGTTGCTTTGGTGAGATTTGAGTGTGAAGGATTTGAACACCTCTAGTGTTCTTGCTTTGCATCATTGCATAGTGTTGAGCTCTCCACCATGATTAGTTCGAGTGAGAGACCGTGAGCTTGTTACTCTTGGAGGGAGACCTCCTAGTTGGTTTGGCGGTTGGTGCTTGATGTCTACGCACGCTTCTATTCCTGTAGACAGTGTTGGGCCTCCAAGAGCAGAGGTTTGTAGAACAGTAGCAAGTTTCCCTTAAGTAATCACCCAAGGTTTATCGAACTCAGGGAGGTAGAGGTCAAAGATATCCCTCTCAAGCAACCCTGCAATTAAGATACAAGAAGTCTCTTGTGTCCCCAACACACCTAATACACTTGTCAGATGTATAGATGCATTAGTTCGGCGAAGAGATGGTGAAATACAAGTAATATGGATGATTATAAGTAGTAATTGCAATCTGAAATAAAAATGGCAGCAAGCGAACATGTAGCAGAACTTGTTGGAAACGGTGTTTCAATGCTTAGAAACAAGGCCTAGGGATCATACTTTCACTAGTGGACACTCTCAACAATGATCACATAATTGAATAAATAAATGCTACTCTCAAACACTCTCTTGTTGGATAACAAACACCATTCATTGTGTAGGGCTGCAAAAGCACACCTCAAGCCGGAGTAAACAAGCTCCACAACTTCATAAATGAATCACACACGATGCGCACACTATCACCATCACACCGTGGAGAGTGACTCCGGAGTTCATATTAAAGTAACCTCTAGAGTGCATAATAGACAAGCGTAACATCTACATATTCAACTAGATTACAAAGCTCACGATCACATAAAGATCACACCATGGGAGAGAGAGATGAACCACATAGCTACCGGTAGAGCCCTCAGCCTCGGGGAGAACTACTCCCTCCTCATCATGGGAGACAGCAACAGCGATGAAGATGGCGATGGAGTCGATGGAGATGGCTCCGGGGGCAATTCCCCGTCCCGGCAGGGTGCCGAAGCAGAGACTTCTGTCCCCCGAACGTGGCTTCGCGATGGTGGCGGCTACGTAACTTTTCGTGGAATATGACTGATCGTTTTAGGGTGTTCGCATCTGGGAGAATATATAGGCGAAGAGGCAGCGTCGGGGGAGCCAGGGGTGGCCTCCCCACACCTGGGCGCACCATGAGGGTGGGCCGCACCGCCCTATGGGGTGGCCCCCCTGCTGGCCGTCTCCGACTCTTCTTCGATGTTCTGGAATCCTCCGTGGAAAATAGGGCCGTGGGCTTTTGTTTTGTCCAATTCCGAGAATATTTCCTGTGTAGGATTTCTGAAACCAAAAATAGCAGAAAACAGGAACTGGCGCTTCGGCATCTTGTTAATAGGTTAGTACCGGAAAATGCATCAAAATGATATAAAGTATGAGTGAAACATGTAGGTATTGTCATAAAACTAGCATGGAACATAAGAAATTATAGATACGTTCGAGACGTATCAGTGCTCCGGTGATCTCTTCAATGAAGATTGTGAAGAGGCTCGGGCTTCTCCTTCGTGGAGCTTGTGAAGTGGTTGTGGAGCTTGCCATCTCCGGAGTGGAGGAAAAGCTAACCATAAGGAAAGGGTCATTATCCTTCGTGGGTTTGGCTCGGAGAAGAAGGTGAGCCTTCGTGGCGTTGGTGACAAGGGATTAACTTATCAATGCCTATGGATTGTAGGCTAGGGTTTAGTTAGAAGTAGAGGGCAAGTAGATCTCGAAGGTTTCAGCCGAAAAGTACTCGACGATTATGAAAACTAGGGTTTGCAAACAATGATTCGATGATCTCTTCGTCCCTCGACTCCCCCTTTATATAGGAGGTGGAGCCGAGGGTTTCGTTTCATACAAGTTACAGAGTCCGGGACGGTTTCTAACTCATCCCGCCAAATTACAAATAATACTTCTTATTACAACTCTAACTTTCCTTAGCATATCTTGGGCTCCCGAATCTTCTTATTCTTCGGATAATGGGCCTTCAGTAAAACCCGGGTACTATCTTCGGCAGGCCCATTTGGGATGCCTATGTCAGTTGGTGAATCCTTTGTGGGACCCCACCTCTCCAAACGTGACGTACCTTCTTGCAAAGGAATGGAACACGGGAATACATCTTTGTCTCCGCGTGCCTCAATTATTTCTATACCCGAGCTTAATTTCCTTGTGATAGTCATCGTGCTTGAAGTACATATATCTTGCTATCACTTGTGCTACATATATCTTGTGCCTATTTTGCTTAGCTCTAGTTGTTGTTGTTGCACTTAGGTGAGCCTAGCATATTTCGGATTTGTGCTTA
Organism: Lolium rigidum; assembly: GCF_022539505.1. Classification (NCBI taxonomy): domain Eukaryota; kingdom Viridiplantae; phylum Streptophyta; class Magnoliopsida; order Poales; family Poaceae; genus Lolium; species Lolium rigidum. Next base: position 340,757,977 of record NC_061508.1, read on the forward strand.
TAAAATAAACGTTAGTTTAATTCCGCATTCTTACAAGACATATCCGTAAGAGTTTTTAAAATGCCTATTCACCCCCCTCTAGGCGACATCTCGTCCTTTCAATTTGTGTGTGGGTATATGTAATTATACTCTCTCCATTTTATATTAGTTATCGCAGATTTGGATGTTCTAATAAAATGTGTCTACATATATTTTAATCCCCTGTGACAGCTAATATGAAATGGAGGGAGTAATAAAACATGGAGAACATTTTGAAACTCGAAAATTGAGAATGAAGGAATATTAAAAAAAACGCAGGAATGAAGATGTCATGTAATATTTTTTTCTATAGGAATGAAAAGCACGAAAAAAATTAATTTTGCCATTTGGATGATTTTTAGACAAAAAAAAAGCCATTTGGATGTTGGAAAGAACAATGTAAAGTTGTAGAGACAAAGAGAAGAAAACATGCAATACCTCATGTTTGATTTCCTCCAACATTCTTGCATCATGCCCAATTTTGTAGGCATATTTTAATGTAGGATACTAATTTCCTTTTCCAAACTACACCGAGGCAGTTTATACATATAAATACATATATGAATCATGTTTCTTAGAAATGGAAAGCATGGCCACGGGCTCTACATCAAAATAGTACATACATGCATCTAAATCACAGTACTATCTTTTTCTTTATTCCACACCTGGTCTTTAATTGAAAAACTCGTTGCGAACAATTATTTGGTCCTCGAGGTAAAGCTTATGGTCAAACTCTCTATATTGGACAACGACGTTGTGCCCCACGTCGCCACCTTTTGGGGCGTCTTCTTAAATGACCTCCTTCATGTTTGTGTGGTCTTTTGGATGGAGGTATACAACATCATGGTGATGGCCGATGTGTGGTGATGGTGTGGCAGCTTGTGAGATGATGACGATGGTGGCATGTGATGTTTGGGCCGCATCCAAAGCTTTTAAAGCGGCCGGTACATGTACACGGGTTCCTATGTTGTGTACGTTGTGTCATTCGGGACTTGGAGTTGTTGTGGCGTTGTTCAGGGTGTGACGATGCCAATGTGAACTTGTGATACACAAATAGGATGTAGGGGATTGGACCGGTGCACACTTTGCACACCTCTCACTCGAAACTTGTTGTCAAAATTGGAGTTGACGGTCGCTAGTGCGTGCTCGGGGAAGTGTGGCTTAGAGTGTGATGGGTTTACTTGTGCACCCGTTCGGGAGAACTAATTGTCGGTTTGTTACTTCTTACTTGGGGCTTGTTTGATTTAAAGGATTTTTAATGAAAATGTGTAGCGATCTCATCCATAGAATTTTTTTTTTCTATAAAGGTTGTTTGATTCAAAGGAACCCTCCAAAAATCCTATGAATTTCCTTCCTCTACTAGAATTCCATAGGATTTTTAGCAAGGGGTTAGACCTCTTGGAAAAATTCCTATATGTTTATGATAACTACAACATCTATAGAGATTTCCTGCATTTTTCATGTAGTGCAATCAAATGAATTCTGCAACTAATTCATGCGTTTATATTCCTATACATAATTTTACATGCCATAATATACTATTTATGTGCTTTTCCTATTCATATACTTTTAAAATCCTTTGAATCAAAATACCTTTAGAGATCAACGCTCACCTGGGATAAAACACACATCTTCTCTCTCTTTTGCCACTCTTCTATTACTAAGTGATGTTGCTAAGATAACACCATTGTTTGTCCCCTAACGGAGAGAGCGTCGGTGACATGCATGATGCCGCGCAAATCCCTCGATCGGATACAGGTCTATAAAGGAAAAGATCCACGATAAGAAATATCGGCTTAATATATTCCACGCGACCACTATCCATTCCGACACAAGTTCAAAGAGAGCTATTTTGTATGTCCTTTGCTTTCTTGCACCATAAGATGTACTAGCAGCAACGATGTACTGAGACTGCATTTGGCAATGTGCTGAACTATTAACTCTTTTTTTCCAGCTACTTTTGCACCTCAAAGTATAAAATGAATTCAGCATTACGCACTGAATCTTAATCATATATACTGATATCTTGAGACCACTTCCACAGCAAATTCTCCACATATCTTAATCTCATCATGCAGCTGCCCTACGCTGGAATTGATTTTTTTGTGGTGAGGCCAAGCTGCTTTTGCAAAAGGGAGTTGACAGGGAGGCTGGTAGGCATGCATTGATCGAGATCCCTAGCTAGGAATGTGCACGAGGAAGCTACACATAATTGTTTCGATCATGGGTTGGATTTGTAAAGCGAAGCTTTCATGTTAAGTCATGGCCTCCTCTTTGGAGGACACACCTTTGCGCCATGTGGCCCTCACGCCAATCAGAGAATGTCACGGAAAGGAGGGTGAAAAAAGATGAGGTTGATAGATGGATGGATGGGTTAAGGCTTTGTCCCAGGCTATGAGAGCGCCTAGAAAGCTCATGCATGATACCTAGTTTAGGGCGACGTTAACATGGAAGAAACATGGGATTTTTTTTGTGTGGGTAAGGGCATCTCCAACGGGCAACTCAAACCAAACGCCGTTGGGCCGTCTCGATGTGGCTGTTTGGGTGGCCGCGCGGACACGTGGACACGCAGACATGCAGATCTAGTGATGGCTGTGAAATATGAGATATTTTCTCGCGTTTAAACCCTTAGCTAAGTCAAAAAAAAATTGACTAAGTTTACCTATCAACTTGTCACTAATGCCTAATCAATGCAAAGATGTGCGATCTCTTCTATTTTTAGATGTTGTGCAGAAAATCACGTCATAACAACAAATGGATCTGCAATCACTGAAGAAAATCGTGTCAGGAGTACCGTAAAGTTGACTACGCTCGGAAAGACGGTTCCAGGAGCTTTAACGGGCATCGGTACGGGCAAGCCTTTCCGTACCTTCCGCTAGTACCACCTGCGGCTGCGTTCCCGAGGTCAAATACTATAAAAATCGTGAAGGGATCGACGCTAAAAACAGAGTCATTCATCGGCAAACAGAGCCTCGTCATTCACCAGATACATCTACACCACACCGAAGGAGATCCATCACCATAGTGCATCCATCCCATCTCACATCTCCTCCATAACAATAGCCATCACCATTATAATAGAGATCTCCTTGAGAATTAGCGACCAAAGTATTTTGCGCAATGATTTCTATCTTTGTATTTGATCTTGATATTATGTGTGTGTAGTTCTCATAGGCTGCGGGTTGGGGTGAATCCTCGCAACGTTTATGTGCATCTAATCTTATGATATGTGTAAGGTTTGAATATGAGTTTTGCAATCTGGTATCATTGTCTCTTTGCCTCATCTTGATGATCTGCAGGTATCCATATCATTCGAGTCGATCAAGGGAAGAGGTGGGATGAGTGGAGAACGGCGTGCTACCGCGAAACCTCAGTGACAAGAAGGGGAAAGTAACGGTACATGTCTAGTGATTCATTCGGGATCATAGCACAATCATCTAGCTTAAGGCTTTGGTCTATATTTACTTAAAAACTGTTGTTGCTTGCGGCTGTGAGTACAATGGTTGGACCAGTAGGTTCTTGTCACCTCTAGCTTTAGGGGCAAGAGTATTTACGGATGTGCTACTCACAAATCTCTTATCTCTATTTTATTTGTTACACATATGAGTTTCATTTATATGTATGCATAGCTGCAGGTAAAACTTTAACCCTGGCCTATTTCCATCATTGAACGCAACCCCCTTAAAAGTAAACTAGATAGATCTGGTAAACTGAAGATAAAATACAATAGTAAGTCTTGTAGATGCTTCCTTCACACCATTTAGATGTGCTTCCCAAGGTTCGATTAAACCTAGATCTTCTAGGGAAAAATCTTAACGTACTACAATCTATAATCCGGATCGAAGGTATCAACTCTTTTTCTAGCGTTGTTGCCAGGGAAACAATTTTGCTATTCTGGTAAGGTTATTAGAGACCTTGTTAGTTATCTTATTTTTAGTTTTAAGTTTTATTTACTATTATTAGTTTATTTTTTTATTCTCTATTTGAAAACCCAAAAAAATAGTTACTTGTTCTTTTACAATCATAGAAGAAAATACCAAAAAGATAATCACTATGGCAGAAAAGAAAGCTTAGGGAATATGTTATCCCCAATGATGATTTTATTCGTGCACCCATAACTTAGCCCGCTATTGAAGCGGAGAACTATGAAATTAAGCCTAACCTTTTAAGTTAGGTTCGGCAGAATCAATTTAGAGGTTCAGCCGCTGAGGATTCAGGTATGCACTTAAACACATTTACTGAATTATGTCATATGATGTGCATTAAAGATGTTGATCCAAATGCTATTAAATTATGCTTGTTTTCTTTTTTATTAAGAGGAAAAGCAAAGGACGGGTTGCTAGCTTTGCCTAAGGACATTATAACTTCGTGGGATGAATGCACTAATATATTTATGACTAAGTTTTTTCCAGCAGCAAAGACTATGCAACTGCGTTCTAACATTACTGGCTTTAGAGAAGAAGAACACGAGCCATTAGCGCTTGCATGGGAAATGATGAAGGAAGCCACCATGAGCCATCCAAGTCATGCATGGAATGGAGGATTGGTTAATCCTACATTTATTTCATAATGCACTTAACCCAATGTCAAAGTCTATGCTTGATACTGCAACAGGAGGAACATTCATGAGCAAGCCAGTTGATTTGGCAAGGAGGCTCCTAGATAATATGCAAAGCAACCATGCCCAATGGCATGTAGACAGATCCAAAAAGGGTGAATGAAATCACCGAAGGTAACAACGAAGAACTTACTTCAAAGGTAGATGAGTTATTACACATTCTCAAGGGTAAGGAAACTACCCAAAGTTAACCCCATCGCTGATACTAAAGTTGAGGAAAGAGACTTCATAGCAAGAATTCCTTATAACCCTACATGAAAGAGTCAAAACTATTGCTCTAATTTTTCTAGACAATATAGCAATAATGCAGGAGTTCCAAATAATAACTTCACCAACGGTAATGGAGCAAGCAATGGTAATACTTCAATTGAAAGTAATTTCAAGAATTTTATGCATGCTCAAGTTGAACAAAATACTACCCTTACAAAGCTCACTGAAAATCATAGCACTGTGTTAGGGAATGTATCTAACCAAACCATTTCTCTTAAGAATGATGTTCAAGTTCTACATGAAAGGACGAAGATCGTTGAGACACAACTGGGGAACATAGTTGAAAGCCGAACTATTATACTTGCAAGATTTGCAGGTAAACCAGAACCAAACCCCGTTGAAAACCTCAAGATGATGAGGATTGAAAGGAGTGGAGAAGCACTTGAAGAACTGGATTGTAGCAATGCTCCAACACCCGAGTACTCCGTAGAAGACCTCATAAACGCGGTCTCGGTAAGACACCCCAAAGTCGATGAAGGTAACGGTGAAAGGTACCGTCAATTTATTTATGAATTAGCATGCAAAGTTCGTGATTTATAACAACAATATAAGAAGCTAGCTGAGAAACTTCCAGTTGAGCTTGATGATATATTTGAGCCCACTATTAAAATTCATTTTGGAACAAATGAGGTTGGTGCACTTTGTGATCTTGGTGCAAGCATCTTCACAATTCCAAAGATTTTATTTGATAAGTTAGGAATGGGGCCATTTAGAACAACTGAGTTAAGACTGCACTTAGTTGATTCAACATATATAAAAGCTATAGGCATAAACAATAATATTGTAGTACATATTAAATAATGTCCTGCTCTTATTGATCTTATTATTGTGGAATGTGTGAAGATCCTATAGCTCCTATAATCCAAGGTAGGCCATTTCTTAGAACAATTAAAGCTCTGGTCAATTTGCATGAAGGGAATGTGAGAATTGGACTACTGATACGTCTCAAACGTATCAATAATTTTTGATGCTCCATGCAAGTTTTACACCAATTCATATATGTTTTGCTCATACTTCGTTGCACTTTTATACATTTTCCGGAACTAACCTATTAACAAGATACCACACTGTCAGTTCCCTGTTTTCTGCTATTTTGTATTTCAGAAAAGTTGTACGGGAAATATTCTCGGAATTGGATGAAACAAAAGTCGAAGTCAATATTTTTCCGTAACGAAGACAGAGTCCAGAGGGGAGTCGAAGGGGGGCAGCAGGGCGGCCACGCCAGCCCTAGGCGCGGCCTAGCCCTTGCCCGCGCCTAGGGGTGGTGTGGGCCACTCTGGCCTCCACCGACATCACCCCTCCGCTTGTTTATTCACGATCTCGGGAAAACCCTGAAGACCCGAGCCTCCATCCACGAAAAGTTCCGTCGCGGCCGCCATTGCAGAACCCATCTCGGGAGGGTTCTGAAGCTCTTCACGGCACCCTGCCGAAGGGGGAAATCATCACCGGAGGCATCTACATCGCCATGCCCGCCTCCGAAGTGATGCGTGAGTAGTTCATCAATGGACTATGGGTCCATAGTAGTAGCTAGATGGTTGTCTTCTCCAATTTGTGCCTCATCTTTAGATCTTGTGAGCTGTCCTACATGATCAAGATCATCTTTATGTAATGCTACATGTTGTGTTTGCTCGGATCCGATGAATATTGTATACTATGTTGAGGTCGATTATATATTCATGTCATATGTTATTTGTGATCTTGCATGCTCTCTGTTGCTAGTAGATACTCCGATCAAGTAAATGCTTGTGACTCCAAGAGGGGGTATTTATGCTCGATAGTAGGTTCATGCCTCTAGTTTTCTGGAAGAGTGACGATAACTTCTAAGATTGTAGATGTGATGTTGGTACTAGGGAGAACACAACAATGTTTTATCTAAGGGTAATTCTATTGTTTACTTTACACACATTACTTAATGTGATAATCTGTTGCCTGCAACTTAATACTGGAAGGGGTTCGGACGATAACCAGAAGGTGGATTATTAGTCATAGACGCAGTTGGATTACGGTCTACGTATTATGTTGTAATGCCAAAACGAATCTCATAGTAATCATCTTGTCATGTTGTTATCACCAGAGTTTGACCGAGTCAGAGGTGGGCCGCGATCAAAATGGACTTGAAGATATATACATAGAAGGAATACGTGAATCGGCCTTTTATACCAAGTTGGGCCAGACTTCCCATGTATCTGTAACATATTAGATCGCATCTTAGTTTAGAAGTTAGAGTTTTACCCGTGCACGGTTTAGTGCACGCCCACATTAGAAAGTCCCCTGGACTATAAATATGTATCTAGGGTTTATGGAATAAACAACAACCAACCAAATCTCGGCGCATCGCCAACTCCTTCGTCTCGAGGGTTTCTCCGGTAAGCACCATGCTGCCTAGATCGCATCTTGCGATCTAGGCAGCACAAGCCTACCCACGTTGTTCATGCGTTGCTCGTGCTGAAGCCTTTTTGATGGCGAGCAACGTAGTTATCTTAGGTGTGTTAGGGTTAGCATTGTTCTTCGTATCATATGCTGTCGTAGTGCGACCCTTATGCATCTAGCCGCCCTTACACCTATCTTAGGTGTAGGGGCGGCACCCCGCTTGATCATAGTTTAGTAGATCTGATCCGTTACGGTTGCTCCTTGCTTTGCAAGGATTAGTTTAACATCCGCATTAGTTAGGCCCTACAAAGGGTTGGAGGATCCAGCGGCGTGTAGGGTGACGTTTGCTAGCCCTAGAAAGGATGTTCCGGGGATCAACCTCGTGTTGGTTTTTAGGCCCTTTCTAGGATCGGCTTACGGTCACCGTGCGCGAGCGCGAGGCCCAATCGTGAGTAGGATGATCCGATTATGCGGTGAAAACCCTAAATCGTCGTAGATCTCATTAGCTTTATCTTGATCAAGCAGGACCACCATATATTCGGACACCTTGTACGAATCATGGGTGGATCGGCTCTTTGAGCCGATTCACATGATAACCCGAGAGCCGATCGAGGCTCGTATTTAATGTTTACGTGTATGCCCTGCAGAAACTAAGCGAGGCATCATCCAACACCTTCCCCGACCAGGTATAGGTCAGGTGGCACGCCCTTGCGATAGCATCGGACGTGTGACCAGGAGGCTTTGCGGGCCGTCGCTCCGAGGGACCGGGCCAGCCGCAGCCCTAGTTGTTCCCGGCTCTACCGTGCTGCCCGTCGCTGCCCGCCGGTGGGTTTCGACGTCAACACATTCTCGCACGCCCGGTGGGACAACCTTCGACATCCACCACATCGCTATCTACATCCGAGATGGCGGAAAGCACTCCGGCCAAGTACGAGGATCCGCCTCGATGAACTCAAGAAGAAACATGACGAGATCAAGGCAACCCTCGAGGCCGAACTCATCGGCTCTTTCCACGTAACCCGCTCCCATGGCGTCAGGTGGAAGGGGTTCACACCCGAAGGCGCGCTCGATGGAGTGGACCTGTCCGCCCGCGTCGAAGAACGCACCAGGTCGCCGCGTCAGGAGATCAACTACATGGTGGCTCATTCGCCGCACCGCCACTCGAGAGCCCGGTGAACACTTTGGAGCGTGTCGCCCGCGCGTGGTCCAGGAAATCATGAGCCACCGGTATTCTCCGTAGGGACCAGCTCCGGGGACTTTCAAAGGAGAGATGCCACTCCAGCCCCATCCTCCGCCGCCGTTCGCATGGGCAGCACCGGAAGTGCCGAACTCATCGGCATACGTCGTCTACAAGATTGGTGGTGATCCTAGTGACTACCAATTCCTACCCGAGGCACCCAAGGAGATCCCGCACGGATACGCGTGCGCATATGTACCGCGACCGCAATACATGGGCACTCTCGAACCAAGGTTGCAACAAAGATGGGCCTCTCGGGAACGACAGGAGGAACGTCGGGAGCAGATCTTGAGAAGCAAACGGGGCTGGCTAAGTACGCCACTCCGACAAACCTCCGCAGCCCAGCCTCCGCAGCTTGGCTCGGAACCGGAAAAGCAAGCATGGCTGGTTAAGTATGCCACCCCGCGAATCTTCGTGGTTCGACACCGTCAGCCATCACCGCGGATCAGATTTGTACAATTCTGAAAGATCAGTTCGGCATGATGCCGAAAAGAAAGACGTTCGGCTACACCAAGCCGTACCCCAATGATTACGAATTGATCCCGCTACCCCCAAATATCGGCTCCCGGACTTCACAAAGTTTAGTGGATCGGATGGTTCCAGCTCCATCGAGCATGTGAGCCGATATTTAGCACAGCTGGGCACGATCTCAGCATCAGATGAGTTGCGTGTGAGGTTCTTCGCACAGTCCCTCACAGGATCGGCTTTCGGGTGGTACACATCACTGCCACCGAACTCCATCCGGACTTGGAAGCAGTTGGAAACTAAGCGAGGCATCATCCAACACCTTCCTAACCAGGTATAGGTCAGGTGGCACGCCCTTGCGATAGCATCGGACGTGTGACCAGGAGGCTTTGCGGGCCGTCGCTCTGAGGGACTGGGGCCAGCCGCAGCCCTAGTTGTTCCCGGCTCTACTGTGTTGCCCGTCGCTGCCCGCCGGTGGGTTTCTGACGTCAACACATGTATGGTCGGTATTCTGTTAATTGCCCAGCTGTAATTTGTTCACCCATCATGTTATTTATCTTTATGGAGAGACACCTCTAGTGAACTGTGGACCCCGGTCCTTTCCTTTACACTGATAAATTAAACCACTGCAATCATGTTCTGTTTACTTACTGCAAAGCTTTGTTCTTTTTAATTACTGCAAACATCTCTTTCCACTCGATACGTCTAATCCTTTGTGTTTAGCAAATCGGTGAGATTGACAACCTCACTGTAAGTTGGGCAAAGTACTTTGGTTGTGTTGTGTGCAGGTTTCACGTTGTTGCTGACGCTGGTAGTGCGTCCTGCCACTAGTCAACTAGCAACACCTTTAGAAGTCACACCTTTCTCCTACTGGTCGATTAAACCTTAATTTCTTAGTGAGGGAAAACTTGTTGTTGTGCTCATCACACCTTCCTCTTGGGGTTTCCCAACCGCTTCCATAACAACCGCCATCAAGATTGTCTGGCGCCATCACTGGAGCACCATCAACTACCACCCAAAGATCCATTTGTAGTACACTTCGCTAGAAAGAAGAAGGCCAATGATGATGGGATCATTACTTTCAAAGCTAATTATTTGGAATGGGTCTTCCACTTCCAACTCTTAAGTGATCACCATCTTGCTCAAGCTAATTGAACTTAACTAGAAGCGCTTCATGAGAGGCAACCCATGTTCAATAAGTTTTCCTGTTAAGTTCTTGTTTAGTTTAATGTTTATTTTTATTTATTTGTTTCGTTTTTAATAAAGAGTGTTCATGAGATCCTTTGGAAAAGAGGGGAAGTAGACAATACAACAATACCTTTCTGATTTTATATGCTAACGGTTGTGCATTCTTCATATAAACTGCTATTTTTTCTTAGCCATTTTTGAGGTAATGTTGATGCACAAGGGCACAAGAAGGTTGCACATAAAATTTTTTATGTTCGAAGGTCACTAGAAGTTTAACGACCATCAGTACGGGCAGATGAGACCGTATCGTGCGTCTATACCACTTCGATGATGACGGAACTTCAAAGATTCAGTAAAACAATCTGAAAATTTACCGACCATTGGTACGGTACCAGACCGTACCACGCGCCCGTACCGCATCCACGACTTCGAGAATGAAAAGTTGAAGATTTCGTCGAAACCATCTGTAACTTCGGCGACCATCGGTACGGGCGGACCGGACCGTACCATTCGCTCGTACCATTTCGACGACGAAAACACCCACTCTTCGGGAAACATACTATAAGTTTAATGACCATTAGTATGGGGGATATGTCCGTACCGCCCGGCCGTACCGCATCAACCGCCTTAGTTCTAAGGCGGCTGCACTTGGTACGGGCGGGATGACCACGTAGGAAGCAACACAAATTTTCATATTCTTTCTCTCTCTTCCTCCTCTAAACTCAAAACCTACTTTATTGGCTCTTCAATTTCGTTCGTTTTCAATTCGATTCCTCGCACTCATTCGAAGTATGGTACGTTTCTCTTCCGATCCTCAATTTTTATCCGCGAATGCTTGCTCTAGATTTTGCTATTATCCACTACGCCAGATATCATATTCAGTGAGAAATATCCTCATGACAAATATCTGGTCTGTCATGTATTAAGGTAAGTAGGTGACATATTGGCTTTTTTGTCACGTATGATCATACATGCATGACGGCATCAACTCGCGTCATGGTTAACCTTCACGGATAATCCTGTTGACGAAATTGAATTTGTGGTACATTAGTCCATCGTTGATTAGTGGTGGGACCCGGTTATCAATGTTAATGTAGAAAAGCATAAATTAGTATAAGAAATAGGCAAAAAAGAGGCCCATCAGAGTTTCAAACTAGGGTTGTTTAAAGTGGAATAGATCGGGAACTACTACCGTTATGCTACCATCCGTTTGCGTTGATATTTTGACATTTTCTTACATGATAACTTTTACCTATTTATTTATGGCACTATCAGGTAATAATATAATAAATGTTAAGTTCCTATGTCTGATTGATCACAGAATCACTTCGTTATTTTCTGTTTAGGTAAGTAACATCGATGCGCGCCTTGATAGAGGTGAACCAGGCGAAATCGATCTACGCCAGCAGGTTAGCCTTTTGCGGCTCGTAACCGCCAACCACTATTTTTTATCCAAGTTATCATCCACACATTGATCAAAAGTTAAGGTTTCAGAAGAATTCAACCTCTGTTTCAATTTTTTTAAATTTCAAGTGTTTGGTCAAACCTAGGTTGACCAAAGCCTACAAAGAGTTTGTCAATGTTTTTTTGTAATCACAACTACTTTTCTGGGGTAATTGCGGTTTACAGATTTATAGATTTTAATTATTTGGCCATATTATATAAATAATGCATATATTATTTGATACTAGCTGAATACCCGTGCGTTGCTACGGAGAACACATCCGAATAAGTAGCGAGTAAAAATAAAATCATATAATTCAATTAAAAAGGCAAGAACAGAATCTCCATGCAATTTATTTCATGTAATACCCTCGCAATTGGTGATCCGCTTCTTCTCTCCACTCCTGTATCTCGCGCCTCTCTCTTATGCTTATCTCACAATTTCGGTGCGCTCCACGCTTCATATTTATCTAAAGCACCGAAAGTATGAACAATTACCAAGTAAAGAAAATATTAAATATTTTGCGAGTGAATTTCCAATACGTACCACTGGGAATGAGTACATGTTCCTAAGCTTATCCATATTTGGATTGGGAGTGATCGGTTATCATTTAGGAATTTTAAGGGAGGAACAAACATTAGAAGATAAAAGAAAATTAATGTAACAAAGATTAGCGAAAGAAGCATGCATGTTTAAATCCAAACAATTAGCGGTTCCCGCTCTATTATGTATTCCAATTTCCTTGAATTGTAAACTATAGACGTAGGCATATTAAATAAAATGTTAACATAAAATCAAACCATATTTGGATACAAAACAATAATCTAGATATGCAAAAAATTCCTAAAAAGTAATTGTTGAATTGCTTAGTGCCCAACTTTACTACTGAGACGAATATTCCGATTACGAAGAACATAACCGGGGTGACGATTTTAGCACTCAGTAGCTTCAGCAGGTGGACGGCTCATCCGGTTGTGGTGAAGAACCTGGAAAATTATCAGAAATTAAGATGAGTCCGCATGTTCTCTTAATTCTCTCTGCTTTCAAACAAGTAGTAGCAGACGATTAAAAAAACACTCTGAATCCTCTCCGCTCTTAAACAAGTAGCAGCACACAAGAAAAAACACTCTAAATCAGCCAAGCTAAATAATGTTGAAGCTTCACTCGATCCTATCTTTTCCTCAAGCAGCAGCACACGTGCAAGCAAATTGTATCTCGAGCTCTCAAATGTTTGCTATCAAACTAAACAGTACGTATGCAAAGTAGCATCAACTGTAAAAAAATTCACACTCTATAACAAGGCAGATCGTCTCAATTCTCCAACACCACCTCTCTTAATCCCTACAAAATATAGCTCAATCTCATAGAGCAGAACAATGGCAGGGGCCAAATATGCAATAATTCACTCATCTGTCAATAAGTGTCAACCTCTCGGGAGCTCCCGCCTGCACATCATCTGCTCGTGCTCGCGTTCAACCGCTGACCAGCACCGTTCATCTAGTTGCAAGCCAAACCAGCGCTTGTCCTCCGCAAGCAAACAATTTCGTCTAGCAGCTTGCCCAACTTCACCGTGCAAAAAAAGAAACAGCATCTTTCAGAGGTTCACATCCATGGACGGCCCCACCAGCCTGTTTGCTGTGTGAGGCCCTTGATGTCGGCCGCCGCTTCCGCACAGGTCCACGTTGCTGCCGCTCCAAGCCCTCGATTTTTGCTACTGCCGATGCCCAGGTCTATACTGAGGCACTTGATTTCCGCTACCGCCGCCACACAGGTCCAGGTCTACGCTGCTGGAGGCTCTCGATTTGTGGCGCTTACGTGGTGTCACCAGCCTGAGGTGGTCAGGATTTTCATCTCTGCGTCGTGAGGTGCTATGCCGCAGCCCCGCCTCGACCGCCGGCGAGCAGCGCAGTGCGTGGGCATTAATTCCCGTCTGGTTGGCCTGGCCCCGACGTAGCACCTTGCCCAGATCATGGGGGCGCCACTGGAGAGTGGAGACTGCGTCCGCAACCCCGTACTTGTATCCAGATTCCATAGACACAGCCGATGCAGAATTCCTAACGAAACGGTGTTGTATAGGCATCGTACGCCTCGTGCTACAGTTGGATTCTGACACGAGGGAAAAAGTTAGCAGCCTGCGATCTAGTCTAGGCCCAACGAACGATTTGTTTGTCTAGGCAGCGGCCCATAGAAAATAGCGGCAAAAAATCGTAGTTTCGGCCACGACTTGGGAACCAGCCAACCAGGGCTGCAATCACACGATTTGTTAAACTTTTCAATTTCATCGGCACCGTAAGGCATATGAACAATAAGATAAACAAACTGATCAGAAAAAAATACTTCAGTTCAAAAAAGAGTGGCAAAAAAAAGTGTGGCAAAGTAAGGCATATGAATTCTCTATCCCGCTTTTTTTTTTCCATCGACAGTTTCAGTGTTCTATTCATCCAACCTTGCCATTGCACTTTCATCGCTCAATAAGTCCATCCACTCACATTGCCATTGCTTGGCAATTTTGAAAATTAGAAATGGTCCTCACATGCCACAAGAGATGATGATGTATATGAATGTCTGGTTTAAAAGTGAAACGGTCTTCACCTACCTTGAGAGATGATATCATATTAAATGGTTGACACAAACAAAGAAAAATGTACCTAGGGCAAAAACAGTGTTTGCCTCTCCTTATACTTCAATGACAACAAAGATACTAATCACAAGAAACAAATACTGTGTACTGCTAAGAAAATCAAACTATAACAGTGCCTGATTAACTAAACAGTGAAATGTGTTAAGAGTCGTCAAACTGACGAGATGCAAGTCATCAACCTTAAAAGGCCAATTTGTACTCAAACTTGCTAAAATGATTTCGCTAACGATCAGCGTCAGTCCATAGGAATAGGTTGCCTCGCTCCTCAATTGATTCCTTTATCACCTCCTCTCCCTCCTCTGCAGAAAATAGACATATCATTAATCTGACCACACAAAAGTCCTCCTTATTACAAATGAACACGAAGAATATTTTTCAGCGCTACAAGCAAGGCTTCCTACTCTTCTTCATATTGCTATTTGATAATTTGCACCAGGTCAAATTCAACATGAGCGCAAATTATTTATGGTGCATGCCACCACATTTGTAATCTAGTTAGTTGGGAATATAATGAACAAAATAAAGAATACAAGCATCTATTGCCTAAACTTGTGAAGATTTCAAGGTCCAGGGGAAGAGAGACATTCTTGCCTTCTATATATTACATTATAGTTATTAAAGTGCTGCAATGGAGCCCCTGTTCGCGCCAGCACAGGAGCCTCTGCTGGCGCGACCTGCTGTGGCTGCATCTCACCGCCTAAAGACGTGAAGGAAGACGCTGGCATACACACCACTGGTGTTTCCCGCCACTCAAGCAACAGGATCAACGCCAAACGCAGAAAGAAGCCGGTGGCGAAGAAGCAGAGGCTTTCGTCTGCAGAAACCTAGGAATCATCCAGGGTGGCCAGGTCGTCAAAGAACAAGCACTCAGCGAGTTCGCAAAGATTCACTGATCAGGCATCTGCTGATAATGTGAGGGCACTGCGTGTCCTGTTCAAACTGGACAGTGCCTAAGACCTGGAAGTGGAGACGGCCATGCTCAACTGTGGAAGAGCTGCTGCCCTGGAATAGTTTGCATCTGGAAAAGCCTCTGTGAACGATGATTGACGACCCTGCTTCGTCTTTGCCCAGTCAGGAGAGACCCAATGTATCCGCCTGCTCGCCTGTCAGGCCCACCTGTCGGCGGGCGAGTCCTATAAAATGTGAACTGACTGTCCCTATCCAGTCCCCACTCCCCTCTCCACTCCGCACGCGCTCGAGCTTCCACGCCGCCATGGCCCCGAAGCGCGAGTTCGAGCCTAGCGCAAACGACCACGAGGCCGGCAGCAGCCAGCGAGCCACGCCGGCGGCTTTCGACATGGCGCCGCCGGTGCCGATTCGCGATCGGATCTACATCACCGTCGTGGTGGCGCAGATCTTCTGGGAGGCTGGCGCCCCAATGCCGTGGGGCGATGTGCACCTCCCCCCCCCCCGCGCCCCGGCTGGCACCTGAGCCTAGATCGGGTTCCGGTGCCGCCGATCCCGGCCACCGGCCGCTTCCGCCTGGCGGAGATCCAGCAGCGATGCGCGCAGCTGCCAGCGGACCTCCGGGAGGACCCCGCCTACAGCGACATGAGTCCCTACTGGGACTTGTGGTTCTAGGTGGAGCACGATGCGCGCTGGCGCACCTGCTTCACCTCCGCGACGGCGAGGCCTCGCACGCAGCCGCGCACGCCGGCGAGGAGGGCAGGCTGCCGCCCCGACGACCTCTACATCGACGAGCCCGCGGCGGAGGACGACCCCGAGCTGCGCGCCGCACCTCGCCGAGGTGTTGCGCGCCTCCGCGCTGGAGGAGGCCAGGAAGGCCAAGGAGGACGCCGACGCGTGGGCACTCCTTGCAATGGCGCGCCGGCAGGAGGAGGCCACGCGCCAGGCCACGCTTCGGGAGGAGGAGGAGCGCCTACTCCGCCTCAAGCACGAGGCAGGGCTTGAGGCCGCTGCGCAGGCCGGCGAGCCCTCCGGACCCGCACTCCGCCTAGGAAAGGGCGCAGTGGCCAGGGTGTATCGTCCTCATCGACGGCGACAACGACGAGTACTACAAGGAGTAGGTGGCGCGCCGGCGGCCACCGCGTCCCAAACCCTAGCCTAGGGTTTCCACCTTTTTTTAGTTAAAGCCCATATAGGGCTTTTTTTGTGTAAAGTTTGCCCAAAATAGGGCTAAGTTTAATGAACTTCAGTTTAAATTTAATTTGTTTTTGTTTTTGTTCTTGTTCTTGTGGTCTTTAATTCTGCGCTGCGTCCGCGCGTTGGGCGCACTGCACGACCCGGCCAGGTCTTTAAAAACTCGTTTACAGGCCGCGAAAACGCGATTTACTGGATCGCGCGGGCTGCGGCCATTCTGTTTTATGGTTTCAGTTTACGGGATCTGCCCGTCCGTTCTGTTTTAAGGTTGGGATCTGCCCGGGCGCAGCCCACGCGAGCCTGTAAAACATTGCTGCAGGACTGCATAGCCTGTATCTGCATGTGCCCTTAAACTAATACTAAGAAATACTGTAACCCAAGAAATTGCTTTGCTCCAAGAATGATTTTGCTATCAATTCTTACTGGTAAACTTCGAACTGGACAAATGAATCACTGAAACATGCATGAAGTGAGCACTTCAGCAGCACCCAATTCTAGGAAGAAAATAGAGTAAGATACCTTGAATCGTTTGATGGACAAATATTCTAACCAACTTGTTTTTTCTGGTATATCTGTTACAGGAAAATAAGCCATCAAAATGCTACTAATGCAGAACAAATAGAAATGTGAGCAGTATTAGTAATGGCCAATAATATGAAATTAGATGTCCGTAAACACAAAGAAATAAGCATATGCATCTATTTTATCCTTCTAGATTGAATCTCCTTTTTTTGGCAATTCACGTAGTTCATGTTAGCATTGGCACTAAAAATCATGGTTGAATCAGCATTTTTTTTGTTCAGTAAAATAATAACATAATTAACTTTTCTAACCTATCTATGATAGATCAATTTTCCTATTTTTATTAATGTTGCTGTGACAGAGCCTTCCCTCGACTTCCAAGGAGTTTTCCAAATTAGCCTCAAGAGATTGCGCATCATCTATCTTCTTCTGAGACGTAAACTTAACCAGAGCTATCTCTTAACAAATTTCATGTACTCCTTTTCAAGCTACATATTCAAACAAACAAAAAGAAATAAGCATATTGCTGAGAGCATTTACACTCAACCTGTTATATCCTCACTGTCATATGGACAATGGGGTTAAATGAAAACCCCATACAGAAATATCAACATGATTTATGCTAGAGCCAAGAGTTACATATTTGGGGAAAAGCATACGGTGAGGGGTCCTAGAAGAAAACAGACTCTGATGTACACCATGATGTTTGTTTGCCCATGTTGAGAGACAACAAAATATATAAGCACCAATGCTGCTGCCACTACTATAGCCACATATGAAATAAAAGCTGAGAGAACAAGAAAAACTATTGTAGATCCATCTAGTTCATGAAATAGAAATAAAGTTAATGATGGCATCGTGATCAATATGTTTCAGTAGTAAATACCTGGCTCAGTTGCAAGATCCCAAACTTCCCTTGCGGAATCAATATCACGCTCCAGTGGAGCATGGAGTCAATTGTGATCAATCCAACTACACAAAGAAAACACCCAGGTATACCAAAGGTGTGCAGTTTCTCTGTAGAATGGAATGGGTAAGTGCAGTACTTCAGACATTTAGAATGGACTGTGACTGCAGTTTAATCAGAAGCAAGCTAAAACACATTATTAATAGTTTTCTACAGAATTGTAATGACTGTACCTGATGATAAATACTGAGTGTTTCAAGGTGAATTACAAGAATAGCAGGAGCAAATGCATAAGCAGCAAAATTAGCAATTTCACCAACGATCACTATGCAATCTTCAAAAAGATAACACCAAACAGGCATAACTTGGTTCTGTCGATCTGATCCTTCAGGAAGCCAAATTGTGGATGTTGGCTGGTGCCACGGCACTGCCGGCTTCCCTTACATGCTAGACCTCCCGCTGACACAACACTCCAGGATCTGCAGGCCTAACAAAGTTAGCCATGTATAGTTTTTTTCCTCTTCTTTGAAGTTCTTTTGTAGCTCTTCTACCTCCATGTAATGCTCCCATCTTCTTGACGGCTTCTTCTAACATACAATTGCGCATGCTTAGGCATGTGTTCGAGAAAAAA
This sequence comes from Lolium rigidum, assembly GCF_022539505.1. Taxonomy (NCBI): domain Eukaryota; kingdom Viridiplantae; phylum Streptophyta; class Magnoliopsida; order Poales; family Poaceae; genus Lolium; species Lolium rigidum. The sequence continues at coordinate 340,776,388 of NC_061508.1, forward strand.
AAAATGTAATTCAGAGATTTCATTGAATGTTTCAGGTCTGTGATACAAATTTGAGGATAAATTTTTCCCCTTTACTAAAAAACATGAGTACGGGCCTAACTTCTGACTTGATAACACAATCTTCATATAAGTTCTAATTACACATGGATTAAGATTAACAGGGGCAATTACATGATGTATATTTGTTGTTATCCATCAAATCGGAAAGCTAGGTTAGTGCTTGGACAAGGAATACTTCTGCTGTAAGAATTTGGGAGGCATACAATAAAAGTGTTCTATGTTGACCAGATAAGCACATTAGGAAACATCCAAAAAAAAAAGGACTGTATCTTAGAAGCAGATCCATCTTTCCATGAACTTTGCGAGATAAGACAAAGGGCAGGACAATCTCACCAATGAGACCCATAAACAAACAGGGGGCTACCTAACAAACCTAGCAACGCAACAAAATTCTATTTTCTGAAGTCTACAATACTCCTGGACAGCAAAAAAATCAATGAAAAACAAAAAGACACCATGAATGCCAACCACATAGACATGAAGGAAGAAGGATTCAACCTGCAGATCCGAGCGCCCTTGCCGCCGAATTTGGTGGAGGAGACCAAGTGAGAGGCAACGACCTCTGCTGCGTCGGCTCTATGGCAAGCCCCGTTCCCTTCATCGTCCTGCTTCCACTGTCACAGACGCCGCGCTCAGCGAAGGGGAGGTGGCGCCGGGGCGGAAGGCCAAAAATCACATGCCGTGCAACTTTATTGTTACACCTATGGTATCAGTAGTTTCCCTACATGCATAGAAAAAGCATAGAATTTTAACTGTTCTGTAAAATGTAAATGATGGAAGGACAAATTTAGAGCATCTACTTCCATTGCATCTTGATGCCTCACCCTTGTTGCATCCATTGTACCAGGGAACACAAGAAAGAAAAAAAAATCACATGATATACATCTTGTTACATCTGTTTTATCAGTAGCTCCCTAACTGAAGAAATTGTACTAGGAAACATATGAAGCGGGAATAGAACATGTGCTGCATCTATCTTTGTTAAATCTGTCATAACATGAGCTACCCAATGCATGGAGTGTAATTACATGAGGTTTAGATAATATGGTGCAACAGCTCAAGCTACTACTCAAGCTACTGTCCGTCTGTTCCGAACCCTACTTCCAATCAAGCTACTGTTCCGAAATCTGAACCCTACTTCCAATCAGACCACAGCTTCAGGGATTCAATCATCTGGTACAGTGGCAGTGAATAACAGTAGAAACAGAACTGGTCAATCTAATCCTGGGGTTTCTGATGGTCAACAAAGCAAATCTTCAGCTGCAGGTATACAGTGCTACAAATGCAGGGATCATGGTCATGAAACTAAGAAATGTACTGTCAAAGTTGTTTGTCTTGTTTGCGGTAATGAAGCACACATGACTGTATATTGCACTTGGCCAGAACAGCCGAAACCGACGGCAAAGTTTGTTGGTTAAGCAGCCAAAGGGTTGGATGCCTGCTAATTCAGAGTGCTTAAGTGCAGATTAACAAGGAATACGTAATCCTCTTGCTGTTATTTATGTTAAGTCTGGCCAGATGAATGAGAGCACAGTAATCAAGGGATTTACTGATATGTTTGAATGGAACTGCATCTGGAAAGCTAAAAGACAGACAGATAATATTTATGTCATGAGTCAGGACTCCCAAATAAACAGAAGACTACAGAGCTGGCAAAGTTCAGGGAGTCTCTCTGCTGGGCACAGGATGTAAAATAGAAGCGACACCTTGGACTCATGATGTTACAGTTAAGGGGAAACTACATTTGGTATGGGTCAAACTGTAGATGGTGCCAGAAACAATGAGAAATTGGAAGGGATGGGCTGAAATATGTTCTCCATTGGGATTTTTCGAAGGAGTGGATAGTGGACATTGAAAGTTTGAAAGAAAAGGAAGGGGTCAGGTGTCATGTAGGTGTTAGAGACCCAACCAAGATACCACTACAGAAGTTACTATTGAGGATTTGATGAATCATGAGGTAGGCGTTCTGCTGGAAAGTGTGATTGAACCGGGATGGTATAATTCTGGTGCTGGGGGGAAAGGAAATGCTAGAGAAGGGCAGCATGACGGAAATGGTGGGAATGCTCAAGATCCAAAGAAATCTAGACTTGAGGATGGGAGTGAGTCACTGCAGGAGACTAATAATGCAACGCAGCTTTCCACAAGTCTTGGATATTCGTTTCAACTTGGAAAATATTCCAGTCACTGATCCTGAGGTGGCTCAGAATATGATGGGTGCTTTCTCTATGGATGAAATCAAAACTGTGGTTTTTGGAATGGCTCTTAACAAGTCAGCTAGACCAAATGGCTTTCCCATTGAATTTTATCAAAAATTCTAGGATCTCATTAAAAATGATTTAAAAGCACTTGTTGATGATTTCCAGCAAGGGGAGCTCGATATTGAACGTTTAAATTATGGTGTGATCACTTTGGTACCTAAATGTGAGGATCCTACTGATGTTTGGAATTTTCGACCAATCTGTCTTTTAAATGTCAGTTTTAAGATAATTACAAAGCTACTTATGAATAGACTATCTCCCATTGTAGACCCAGTTGTGGAGCCTACAGAGACTGCTTTTGTGAAGAATAGGTATATCATGGAAGGGATTCTGATTTTACATGAAACTCTAAACTCACTTCATGCTGGAAACCGGTGTGGTATTATGTTTAAGGTCGATTTCGACAAGGCGTATGATAAACAAAATGGTCGTTTGTTTATCAGATGCTGAAACTTAAAGGTTTCTCGGATGCTTGGTGTGACATAATTATGAAAACAGTAATTGTGGGGAAAGTTGGCATTAAAGTGAACAATAGTATTGGTCCTTATTTTGCAAAAATACATAATCTGATTAAAACTTTGGTGCCGGAACTAGTGGACAGTGGCTTGGTTCTGTTACAGTGCGCGGATGATACTCTTTTTTCATAGAAGATGATGTGGCTAGAGCACAAAACTTGAAATTCCTATTATGTAGCTTTGGACAGATATCAGGACTCAAGATAAACTTTAATAAAACAGAACTTTTTTGCTTTGGTGATGCTATTGACAAGAAAAATCAATATGAATTGATCTTTTCTTGTTGTGTTGGTGAGCTTCCTATTAATTATTTAGGAATGCCAGTGGATTAGAAAAAACTTTTAAACAAAGATTGGGGGAGAGCTGAAGAGAAAATGGAAGGCAAGTTGAGTTGTTGGAAGGGGAAGTTAATGCCAATAGGAGGGAGGCTAATTCTTATTAAATCTAGCCTCAGTAGTATACCGCTGTATATGATGTTATTTTATCCTCTGCCAGAGGGTCCGAAAGAGTGCATGGATTTTTTCACGGAAATTTTTTTTTTTGGGGGAGGGCCAAGGAATCACGAAGTACCATCTTGTTAGATGGCATGTGGTTTGCTCTCCTAAGGAATGTGGTGGCTTAGGAGTAAAAAATCTAGAATGTGCCAAGCTTCATGTACTAGCCAACGCAACCAAAAGACCGAACTTTACACTTCACAACAGTATGAATGTTGTGCTTTTGTGCAAATGGCTTGGGAAGTTAGAGACTGCACAGGGCCTATGGCAATGTGTTCTGCATAAAAACTATGTGTAATAACGCACTCTCAGGGGTGTTGCCTAAAGCTGGAGATTCTTGCTTTTGGTGTGGCATTCTATAAGTGAGAGATTTGTTTTATTCCTTTGTGTACTAGAAAAACTGGGGATGGAAAAAGAAGCCGTTTCTGGGAAGATCCTTGGCTGGGCAATGCTTCTTCCGCGGTCAGATCCAAACAACTCTATGACATTGTGACACGGCTGGTGTAACAGTGCATATGGTTTTGTGCCTTTGGTTTTAGGTGTAAACCATGATCTGCCCAACACACTTGTTCTGTGGTTGGATTAGAGAGTTTCCTAAAAAGGACAGACCAGCTATTTGTGTGGATGATGCAACGATGCTTTGGTCAATTTGGTGGACATGTAGTAATGCTTATTTTAGGTCAATTAGAACTGGCGATCCCCTTGCAGTGACTAAGATATGATTGGACAATTGGTTTCCTCATGGGCCATTTTGCAGGTAAAGGAAACATCTGGGAAGGCCAAGTTGCTGGTGTGGGCTGTCAAGCGAAGCAAATCCGCTCTCTTTAGTCACATTATTTGCATGTACTTCCTTAATAGATTGTATTCAGTGATTACACCTAACAAGCATAGAGCCGCATTAGGTTGTGGCGTGATTTACAACTAGCCTACAGTTATTTTATTTTAAGAATCGTTCATGTATGGGGATCCATCATAGAGACTGAGATTAACATCTACCACAAGTTAGTACATGGGGACAAGATTAGTAGAGAACATCGCCGCCGTGAAGGGTGCGCAGGGAAGTGGACGCTTACCTGAAGAACAGGTGATCCTTCAAAAGAACCCTGTCGAATGGGAGAAACAGGGGATACGGGCGGAGGGGTAGGAGGCTCGTGGGGCCTCGTCGGAGGCTGGAGACGCAGCAGATCGACGCTCGGAGTCCGGGGCAGCCGTGGTGCCAATCCTTCCGCGCTGATGGCGGTGGCCCTCGAGGTGGCATACGAGAGCAGGAGCTCGTGGGGCCGGCGCCGGGAGTCCCAGGGCAGCCGGGGGCCTCGCGGCACAGCGGTGCGAGAGCTCGGGCGGCGGGTTGGGATCTGGTTGCGAGTAGCTCGGGGAAGACGGGAAGGGAACCGTGTTTGGTTCCGCACTTCCACAACGAGAAGACCGGGACCGCTAGATTGAGATCGTGCGGTAGCGTGTGTGACCTCCTTGTTTTTTCTATTTACCGTGCGATTGTCACGATAGCTGCAACCCAGCCCAAGCCACTTCAATTACCTTCTGTCCTGTTTTTCTTTTTTACTACTGTACTACTAGATAAACAACATCCAAGTTTTTGAGGGAATGCCATTCTGCTAGCTTTATTCCATACCAAACATGCTTACATCGTTTATCAAAGAGGTGATCATCGTCCCAAATATATCTAGTCTTTAATGTTTCTTTCCTCTTGCAAATATAGGTCAGCTTTTAACTAGCTGTCCCATATTCATTTGGGATACTCTTGAATTTCATTTAAATGGATTGCACAAGATCAAGAAACGACCAGATCATTAAAAATACCAACATGACAGACAAATGGATCTTCATTTCCCGTTGAAAAAAATGCCACGTACATAACTAACAAATGAATCCTAGATAACCACCACGTTACTTGACTACCTGAAGCAGCTTTTAACTGAAACATGCGCAAACTATTCTGCACTCGCAAGTCCTTTACTCGGTGAAAATTTAAAACGTCCGTCACCTTTGCACAGGCAGCTCAATGCTGGAAATAGTGTGCCCAATTGCAAGCATGATAAATCACCGAAACGTCCATCAGCATAGTAGAGAGTAGAGACCAACCGAAATAATTACCACTGATCTCAGAATCCAGCACACATAACAGCATTTCTAATTCTAGGATAGCACCAACAACAAGTCCAGAACGGAGACAGAAGAGAGAAAACTCCCGATTATGCGTGCCAAGCAATGCCAGAAAAGGCGACCTCTATCCACACCATATCTGCGTCACCGATACCAAAATTTTCAGTTAACCAGGACCCCGCCCCTATCCTACTAGCTAACATCTCACTCTGCCCACGATAGATATGCCTAAGATGAGTCGGCGGACCCATGCTTCGCCTTGGAATGATCTCTGAGAGCCATTGGGGAGCTGAAATGCCTGAAGAGAAGTGCATGTGTGAGGATGTATAACAGCATATACATGGTACTAACAACTTGAAAGAAAAGGAATGAGACTTTGCCTGCTGCATAAACTGCAGGTATGAGACGTGGGCTGCTTTGACGCATGTTTGCTTCCAGCTGCCTTGACATAGTCACTTGTGTTACAAGCCTGTTCTCCTGAATAACGGATCGCGACAATCTAGTGAGATTTATGTGCCAGTTAAAGGAGAGTGCGAGTTCAGCAGGTTAGAAATCAAAAGAAGCCCTTCGCACCAGTTTTGTTGCTCGTAGTTTGTGTTTCTATCTTTGTCTTCTTCCCCTGAGGTGCCTTCGGCAGTGTTCCCATTGGCCTTTTCTTGACCTTTGTTTCATGTATATTAACAACACAAAAAAGAAAGAGTTTCAGGATTTTATAAAATGAAGAAGCATCAAAATAACAGATCTCTCTGAACAATCTCACACCTTTCTAGGAGAATCCACATCTTCAGAACTCTCACTATCATCGTCATCACTTTGATTCTGTGTAACAGTCTTGCCCTGCAAATGTACTCAGCAATCAGCATACCAAATCCTGAAATCCATGTTAGGTTTTGGCATAAAAATAATACAATTCCCTAGGCCACTATTTCAGCTGCTACAGCCAACAACTACCATGGGTGGATCTGTCATCCAAGTAACAATAGCTACAGAATGTGGTAGGTTGCATAAAAGTTAGTAACTGCGTACACATGGAAGCCCAGATTTTGTACATAAAAAGAAAGCTGTCAAAAAGCATGCACAGTCCACGCTAACTAACTTTAGTAACACAAAACTGGCATATGTTAGATTATACACTGAACTTGTTTACCAACATTCTTTTTTACACCTTTACCATAGGGGCTTCCCCTACGGTAAAAAAAAAAAAAAAACAAAGTACAAGCAATCCAGAGAAAACAAATAATCAAGAAAACAATAGTCCCATCATCTTAATCTTAACAAAGTTACAAACCTTATCATCTCCCTTTGGCTTTGCAGGACTAGTTGGTTCCTCAACTGTATCCTTTGGTCCAGAGGATGGGGCATCAGCAGGCCTTGGTGCAGTAAGCTGATTGGCACCATGTGCAGCTTCATTTGAAAGTAAATAGAAACAAGCAAGTTAAGGGTCAATGTGGCATGTTCTAGTAGTAGAGCAAATGCAAAGAGGACAAAGAACATCTTTGCTACAAATGAAATCTGCCTGGTGTCCTCAGCAAATAAATCATTCTGAACTAGTAAACAAGTAAACAAAAATTGTTATGCCTAGCAAAAGAACATACCATCCGTGTTGGGGTCGAGTGGAATTAGTAACGAAATATCCTCGTGAGATTCATTACCTGAAACATCAAATATAAGTAAGTTATATAACATGTTGCCAACTGTACGATGAAAATAGTATAGATACCCGATACCAAAATGAAAACAACATTTACCTTCTTTGGTAGATGTGTTATATGTGATTACAGACAGGAAACGGTTAAAGAACACAAGCGCATATTCAAGCTACTTACAAAGATTGAAGAAATCTAGAAAGATAAATGGAAGGATATCTGTCCATAATATTGAATTTGTAGCCAGTAAAGCAGATGTTCGTGGTCCTTGACGAATGCCAAAGTTTAAACTTCGTTTTGAGCACCAGATTGGTTTCAAAATGAGGATCATTATCAGCTGAAAGTGTTCCAAGCATAATACATTTATCATCAGTCTCCACGAAAACTTCCACATTCTCTTCAGTCCTAATCTCCAATGCTATCTGTAGTAAACGAAAAAAGAAAACGCCTAAAGAGTTGACAAACTTGATCCACCCTCAAGCGAGCTAAAAGGTCAAATATAAACATGTAAAGCGCACCTGCGATAAATGACGATATGACTTTCCTGGGTCACACTCTTTTTTCTCTCCAGGCTTGACGACAACTCCTAAAAATGTAAACATTCATGCATAGTAGCCATTCGTTATTTCACAAATATGGTAGATTTGGGGAAAGGAGTATCTGTTGCTTTCGAAAGCACTCAAAAATATATACACCACACATTATTATGGCAAATACAATGGATATTTCTTCACACAGAATAAAACCAATAAACTGGCGGTGCAAACACAGAATTACCAGAGCCTGCTTATCTTCAAAAGATATAGAGGTCACAGCAGAAAATATAAAATGTAGATTACTACTGGTGAAAGGTCAGACCATAATATACATCCAATCAAAAAGTGTCTTTGGCACATGAGCACCAGTGCTCCTGATTTTTAAAAATCATATTTTTTGGATTCTAACAAAGTTGAAATTAAATATTCACATACATATAAACATTCCGAAGGTACGGTAGAAATTTTGGAGAAAAATATGTTGTAGTTTGAGCTATACAAAAAAGACAAATTTCTGACAAATATTTACCTATATACGTAGCCACAATTTTTTTTTCTGTAGCTCAAAATACAATGCAATTTCTACCGAAACATCGCACGAATATTCAGTACATGTGTATGTATTCATGAAATAAATGTGACGATTTTTTGAAACGTAGATGTACAGTTTTAAAATATTTTCAAAACTAGGAGCACTGGTGCTCATGTGCACCAAATTTGCTTCCCAATCCAATCCGCTATTCATGAGATTGTTGTTCACACAAACCAGACAGGAAAAGCACAACAGAAGCAGGAAACCACGATACTCGCTCCAGATCAAGACACGGTACCCGCATTACTCTCTCCATATCTATCAGGCACAGTCAGATCAAAATACGGTACCCATATTGTTCTCTTCATATCAGGACAGCGTACCCAGATTACTCTCTCTGGATCAAGCCATGGTATGCAACCACAAGCCAACTAAATAATGCAATACTAATAACGGTTCCTAGGCGCGAACAGAAACCTCAGGAGTGCAGGTTGACAAATACAGGAAATTGGGAAACACAAGTATCTGTTGCTTTCCAAAGCGGCCAGAGAAATATAGACAACACATGTTATTATGGCAAATAGAACGGGGACATTTCATCACACAAACAATCCATTGGCAGTGCAAACAGGCAATTACTACAGCATACTTATCTCCGAACGAAATACAAAACGCAACAAAACATATACTGTATCAAAGTTTATAACACATTACAATGTAGGTTACGAAATCCCCCCCCCCCCCCCCCATACAGACAAGGTCAAATGCACGATCAAATTATGGATTCAGAAAGTGGATACCCACCCCAGAAGATCTTTGCCTTCTTCTTGGAAGCAGATGTCTTCAAAGGAGTTTCGGCCACCATGTTATTGCAATCCTCAAGCTGTGTAATGCACATTAAACATAGAAGAGAAATGTGAACGAACCCGACAATTGCAACAGCCAAAGACTAAATAGAACAAAAATACAGTTACCTTTTGCTTTGCGACCCAGAAGAGCCCACGGGACTTGCCAGAGAAAAACTGGCAACTAGCCCGATTAGTGAAGATAAGTGGAGCAGTCAGTGGTGACATAGTTATCGGATTCACCTCTGGCTGCTTGGAATTGGCACCAGGCTTCTGCTTGGAAGTGCCACCGGGCACTTTTGCAAGCCTTTCCTTGTAGGACTGGTATTCAGGGTCCACTGCATTAACGGCAAAGTATAAGACCGAAAATACTCAAACCTTTCACTACTAGCTTTACATGTACGCAAGAACTTGTGTCTTTATGTGGCACCTAAATTAGTCAAAAACTACTACTGACCCAAGGTAATACACATGCTGCAAAAGCAAAATATAGTAAGACGAAGAAATGTCAAACTGTCTAAATCCGGAAACTTCAGTAACATGTCACATGTTAAAGCAAGAAAAATGTGAATTCCACAAAATCGTTATAATGTTAACTTTAAGTTTAAATAGCTAATCAAAAGAACATACATGATAGTTTTGGAGTTGCCTTTAGATTAAGCTCATCAGGCTCTTTATACTCATTCAACTCTGCAAAATAAGAACAGAATATATATCACCAACAAGGAAAAATACTATGCATGAGAAGTGAGAGAAAAAACGTTCATACCTTTTAGTTTAAAGTCAAACGGTTGGCTGGGCACCGTGTAGCCAGAGAAGAACACACTCGTCATATGTGAATTGTGTGATAAGCTAACCACATCATCAAACACGGAGTTTAACTGGGTACGATTGCAACCTACAAGCTCACCCAGTAATGTTCTCTCCTTACAGCGAAAATGAAAATTTATACTCTTGTTTGTGTTTTCCTTCGAGTAAACCTGCAGACCACACCAAAAATATTAAAAGCATTAATAATATCGATTCAAGAAAAAGTTAACAAAATGAGATATATATCACACCTCCAAAAGGTGATACTCCTTTCCCTCGTCAAGAGGATTGATGTTAATCTCTTGAGATGGGGGCACCTCATCAACTACAAGCATAAAAGATTGTAAGATATGCCGCTCCCAAAATGATTAGTTTCCTTTTTATTGAAACATCTGAAAGAAATCCTTACTAAGGCCCTATTTATATCTTTTCAACTTTAATCAAATAAGTCAAGAAATAAAGGTACCCCTCAACCAAACCCTATTGCCTAATCTACCCAAAGCTATGGTGCCACACCGACCGATGGAACCGTGTCAAGGGCGTCTCGGTGAAAAGTACACACAAGATGTTGCATGTGTAAATATTAGCTTGGTACGTACCTCATCCTAGGAAGTTAACACCTATACAATTACTTCTGCATGTCTAGCATATGTCCCAAGTCCTCACACAAAACTAAGAGTGTAATTAGCCTTGGTGAAGCACCCTCACATTCCATGTGAAGACCCTGCTTGACCTAGGTGAAGCGCCCTCACACTTCCGGTAATGAACCTGCTTGGCCCAAGTGAAACGCCCTCATGCTCCAGGTCAAGACCCCGCTCAACCAGGGTGAAGCTCGCTCCAAGTGAATCTCCCATAAGCAGAAGGGCATCACCCCACTACTAAGTCCCAAGGGCGGGCCTGAGACTGAACCCAAAATCATCTACTAGCCCTCACGTCTTGACCGCATTCCAAGCCAAGGTACATTCTTGGGACCAAGGAGCAAATGAAGACTAGATAGTTGTAAAATAGCCAGAGTTGCCTCTCACAAGCATAGGGCCAAGTGAAAGTGTTGAAGGGCTGCATTGTTATATCAACTAAGTATTGTCATGCCCTAGAATATTCTTGTGAGTTTACTGAAATACCCATATGCCATGTGAAAAAGGACAACTGACATATATGTAATCTGCCTAGGGGCATGAAATGTAAATAGTCTGAACTTTCTCCAGTAAATTGAGAGGCATCAACCCTTTCTAAGTGGATGAGGGCATTTGATCAAAAGAAGTATAACCATTAGAAAAGCAAGGTCAGCGTACACACAACTGATAGAACGCATACCGTCTATCCTCCAACAGTTGGCCCCAACAAATGTCACCTATACACCAACAAGTTTGGGTGCGAATCTGCATCGTGCGTTTTTCTGCATTAAGATCTTAGCGTCTAATTCGCCGTAACCGTTGAAGCATTATCCAGAAAGAACTACGAGCATGCCAAGGCAGCCATATTGTGCATCCATAATGTACAAAATAAAGAAACAATAAGGCAACACCAGGAAACACCCAAGGAGGGCGTCGGAAGAGCAGCGAGAAGTCTAGCTCCTCTAATTGTAGATTGCTAAATACCGCACATAAATCAGCCAGTCCATGACATGGCGGACTGTGAACTTGTGAGGTTTCAGGATACTTTCTCAAGATACCAGCAAGTGTGGATGGACGAGTGGTTTGTGGGCCACGTGCGAACAAGGAAACTCCAATAACACATCCAATTCCTTGCTGCCCTAGGAGACAATGCACCAGGAATAGTTTGACTAGAAAAACAGGAGAAAATCAACCGGTGACAACATCGAAAGATGAGCATGGTCACGAGTAGCCTG
>NC_061508.1:340788153-340874280 GCF_022539505.1 Lolium rigidum
ACGAAATTAAAGCCCGGGGGCCTATTTTTCCACGAAGCTTCCGGAAGTCCGAAGACGAGACGAAGAGGGGCCACGGGGTGGCCAAACCCTAGGGCGGCGCGGCCCCACCTCGGCCGCGCGGCCTATGGTTTGGGCCCCCGTGCCGCCTCTTGACTTGCCCTTCCGCCTACTTAAAGCCTCCGTGACGAAACCCCCGGTGCCGAGAGCCACGATACGGAAAACCTTGCGAGACGCCGTCGCCGCCGATCCCATCTCGGGGGATCCGGGAGATCGCCTCCGGCACCTGCTTGGGAGGGGAATCATCTCCGGGAGGACTCTACGCCGCCATGGTCGCCTCCGGTGTGATGTGTGAGTAGTCTACCCCTGGACTATGGGTCCATAGCAGTAGCTAGATGGTTGTCTTCTCCCCATTGTGCTATCATTGTCGGATCTTGTGAGCTGCCTAACATGATCAAGATCATCTATACGTAATTCTATATGTTGCGTTTGTTGGGATCCGATGAATAGAGAATACTTGTTATGTTGATTATCAAAGTTATGCTTATGTGTTGTTTATGATCTTGCATGCTCTCCGTTACTAGTAGATGCTCTGGCCAAGTAGATGCTTTTAACTCCAAGAGGGAGTACTTATGCTCGATAGTGGGTTCATGCACGCATTGACACACGGGACAGTGACGAGAAAGTTCTAAGGTTGTGTTGTCTTGTTGCCACTAGGGATAAAACATTGATGCTATGTCTAAGGATGTAGTTGTTGATTACATTACGCACCATACTTAATGCAATTGTACTGTTGCTTTGCAACTTAATGCTTGGAGGGGTTCGGATGATAACTTTGAAGGTGGACTTTTTAGGCATAGATGCGGTTGGATGGCGGTCTATGTACTTTGTCGTAATGCCCAATTAAATCTCACTATACTCATCATGATATGTATGTGCATTGTCATGCTCTCTTTATTTGTCAATTGCCCAAGCGTAATTTGTTCACCCAACATCGTTGTTCGTCTTATGGGAGAGACACCTCTAGTGAGCTGTGGACCCCGGTCCAATTCTCAATACTTGAAATACAATCTACTGCAATACTTGTTTTTACTATTTTCTCTGCAAACAATCATCTTCCACACAATACGGTTAATCCTTTGTTACGGCAAGCCGGTGAGATTGACAACCTCACTTGTTTCGTTGGGGCAAAGTACTTTGGTTGTGTTGTGCGGGTTCCACGTTGGCGCCGGAATCTCTGGTGTTGCGCCGCACTACATCTCGCCGCCATCAACCTTCAACGTGCTTCTTGGCTCCTCCTGGTTCGATAAACCTTGGTTTCTTTACGAGGAAAACTTGCTGCTTTGTGCGCATCATACCTTCCTCTTGGGGTTGCCCAACGAACGTGTGAAATACACGCCATCAAGCTCTTTTCTGGCGCCGTTGCCGGGGAGATCAAGACACGCTGCAAGGGGAGTCTCCACTTCTCAATCTCTTTACTTTGTTTTTGTCTTGCTTTATTTTATTTACTACTTTGTTTGCTGCACTAAATCAACATACAAAAAAATTAGTTGCTAGTTTTACTTTATTTGCTATCTTGTTTGCTATATCAAAAACACAAAAAAATTAGTTACTTGCATTTACTTTATCTAGTTTGCTTTATTTACTATTGCTAAAATGGCCAACGCTGAAAATACTAAGTTGTGTGACTTCACAACCACAAATAATAATGATTTCTTATGCACACCTATTGCTCCACCTGCTACTACGAGCAGAATTCTTTGAAATTAAACACGCTTTCTTGAATCTTGTTATGAACAATCAATTTTACGGTGTTAGTTACGATGATGCTTGCTTGCCCATCTCAATAATTTTGTTGAACTATGTGAAATGCAAAAATATAAAGATGTAGATGGTGATATTATTAAACTAAAATTGTTCCCTTTCTCATTAAGAGGAAGAGCTAAAGATTGGTTGCTATCTATGCCTAAGAATAGTATTGATTCATGGACTAAATGCAAGGATGCTTTTATTGGTAGATATTATCCCCCTGCTAAAATTATATCTTTGAGGAGTAGCATAATGAATTTTAAACAATTAGATACTGAACATGTTGCTCAAGCTTGGGAAAGAATGATATCTCTGGTTAAAAATTGCCCAACCCATGGACTGACTACTTGGATGATCATCCAAACCTTCTATGCAGGACTAAATTTTTCTTCACGGAATTTATTGGATTCAGCTGCTGGAGGTACCTTTATGTCCATCACTCTTGGTGAAGCAACAAAGCTTCTTGATAATATGATGATCAACTACTCTGAATGGCACACGGAAAGAGCTCCACAAGGTAAGAAGGTAAATTACGTCGAAGAAACCTCTTCCTTGAGTGATAAGATTGATGCTATTATGTCTATGCTTGTGAATGATAGGACTAATATTGATCCTAATAATGTTCCGTTAGCTTCATTGGTTGCACAAGAAGAACATGTTGATGTAAACTTCATTAAAAATAATAATTTCAACAACGATTGCTTACCGGAACAATTCTAGTAACAACTATAGGCCATATCCTTATAATAATGGCAACGGCTATGGTAATTCTTATGGAAATTCTTACAACAATAATAGGAATTCACCCCCTGGACTTGAAGCCATGCTTAAAGAATTTATTAGTACACAAACTGCTTTTAACAAATCTGTTGAAGAAAAGCTTGGGAAAATTGATATACTTGCTTCTAAAGTTGATAGTCTTGCTGCTGATGTTGATCTTTTGAAATCAAAAGTTTTGCCTAATGAGGATTTAGATGATAAAATTACTACTACAGCAAATGCCATCCAAGTTAGAATTAATGAGAATATAAGATTAATGGCTGAGCTGCGTGCTAGGTGGGATAGAGAAGAAAATGAAAAACTAGCTAAAGAGAAGAATATAGCTAAAGTTTGGACTATTACCACCACTAGTAATGCTAATGCTACACATGTTGCTGCACCTCCTACTAATACTAATAAAAGAATTGGTGTTAGCAATGTTTCCACTTCTAATGCAAAGCGCGAAAAGCTACTGAAGCTGTTAAAGCTGCTGAAGCTACTGTGATAAAGCTGCTGAAATTTTTTCCAACATTGGGGATGATGATCCCATTGCTTTAGATTATAATGGTTTGAATTTTGATGATTGCCACATCTCTGAAGTTATAAAGTTCTTGCAAAAACTTGCTAAAAGTCCTAATGCTAGTGCTATAAATTTGGCTTTCACGCATCATATTACAAATGCTCTCATAAAAGCTAGAGAAGAGAAACTAGAGCGTGAAGCCTCTATTCCTAAAAAGCTAGAGGATGGTTGGGAGCCCATCATTAAGATGAAGATTAAAGATTTTGATTGTAATGCTTTATGTGATCTTGGTGCAAGTATTTACGTTATGCCTAAGAAAATTTATAATATGCTTGACTTGCCACAGTTGAAAAATTGTTATTTGGATGTTAATCTTGCTGATCATTCTACAAAGAAACCTTTGGGTAAAGTTGATAATGTTCGCATTACCGTTAACAATAATCTTGTTCCCGTTGATTTTGTTGTCTTGGATATTGAATGCAATGCATCTTGTCCCATTATATTGGGAAGACCTTTTCTTGAGCTGTTGGTGCTATCATTGATATGAGGGAAGGTAATATAAAATATCAATTTCCTCTCAAGAAAGGTATGGAACACTTCCCTAGAAAGAGAATGAAGGTACCTTATGATTCTATTATTAGAACAAATTATGATGTTGATGCTTCATCTCTCGATAATACTTGATACACACTTTACGCGCCTAGGCTGAAAGGCGTTAAAAAAGCGCTTATGGGAGACAACCCATGTTTTTACCTACAGCACTTTGTTTTTATTTTGTGTCTTGGAAGTTGTTTACTACTGTAGCAACCTCTCCTTATCTTAGTTTTGTGTTTTGTTGTGCCAAGTTAAGCCGTTGATAGAAAAGTAAGTACTAGATTTGGATTACTGCGCAGTTCCAGATTTCTTTGCTGTCACGAATCTGAGTCCACCGCCCTGTAGGTAGCTCAGAAAATTATGCCAATTTACGTGCATGATCCTCAGATATGTACGCAACTTTCATTCAATTTGAGCATTTTCATTTGAGCAAGTCTGGTGCCATTTTAAAATTCGTCAATACGAACTGTTCTGTTTTGACAGATTCTGCCTTTTATTTCGCATTGCCTCTTTCGCTATGTTGGATGAATTTCTTTGATCCACTAATGTCCAGTAGCATTATGCAATGTCCAGAAGTGTTAAGAATGATTGTGTCACCTCTGAATATGTCAATTTATATTGTGCACTAACCCTCTAATGAGTTGTTTCGAGTTTGGTGTGGAGGAAGTTTTCAAGGATCAAGAGAGGAGTATGATGCAACATGATCAAGGAGAGTGAAAGCTCTAAGCTTGGGGATGCACCCGGTGGTTCACCCCTGCATATATCAAGAAGACTCAAGCGTCTAAGCTTGGGGATGCCCAAGGCATCCCCTTCTTCATCGACAACATTATCAGGTTCCTCCCCTGAAACTATATTTTTATTCCACCACATCTTATGTGCTTTTTCTTGGAGCGTCGGTTTGTTTTTGTTTTTTGTTTTGTTTGAATAAAATGGATCCTAGCATTCACTTTATGGGAGAGATACACGCTCCGCTGTAGCATATGGACAAGTATGTCCTTAGTTTCTACTCATAGTATTCATGGCGAAGTTTCTCCTTCGTTAAATTGTTATATGGTTGGAATTGGAAAATGATACATGTAGTAATTGCTATAAATGTCTTGGGTAATGTGATACTTAGCAATTGTTGTGCTCATGTTTAAGCTCTTGCATCATATGCTTTGCACCCATTAATGAAGAAATACATAGAGCATGCTAAAATTTGGTTTGCATATTTGGTTTCTCTAAGGTCTAGATAATTTCTAGTATTGAGTTTGAACAACAAGGAAGACGGTGTAGAGTCTTATAATGTTTTCAATATGTCTTTTATGTGAGTTTTGCTGCACCGGTTCATCCTTGTGTTTGTTTCAAATAAGCCTTGCTAGCCTAAACCTTGTATCGAGAGGGAATACTTCTCATGCATCCAAAATACTTGAGCCAACCACTATGCCATTTGTGTCCACCATACCTACCTATACTACATGGTATTTTCCCGCCATTCCAAAGTAAATTGCTTGAGTGCTACCTTTAAAATTCCATCATTCACCTTTGCAATATATAGCTCATGGGACAAATAGCTTAAAAAACTATTGTGGTATTGAATATGTAATTATGCACTTTATCTCTTATTAAGTTGCTTGTTGAGCGATAACCATGTTTTGCGGGAACGCCATCAACTCATTGTTGAATTTCATGTGAGTTGCTATGCATGTTCGTCTTGTACGAAGTAAGGGCGATCTACCTTGAGTTGAATGGTTTGAGCATGCATATTGTGAGAGAAGAACATTGGGCCGCTAACTAAAGCCATGATTCATGGTGGAAGTTTCAGTTTTGGACAAATATCCTCAAATCTCTAATGAGAAAAGAATTAATTGTTGTCAAATGCTAAAGCATTAAAAGAGGAGTCCATTATCTGTTGTCTATGTTGTCCCGGTATGGATGTCTAAGTTGAGAATAATCAAAAGCGAGAAATCCAAATGCGAGCTTTCTCCTTAGACCTTTGTACAGGCGGCATAGAGGTACCCCTTTGTGAAACTTGGTTAAAGCATATGTATTGCGGTGATAATCCAGGTAGTCCAAGCTAATTAGGACAAGGTGCGGGCACTATTAGTACACTATGCATGAGGCTTGCAACTTATAAGATATAATTTACATGATGCATATGCTTTATTACTACCGTTGACAAAATTGTTTCATGTTTTCAAAATCAAAGCTCTAGCACAAATATAGCAATCGATGCTTTTCCTCTATGAGGACCATTCTTTTACTTTCAATGTTGAGTCAGTTCACCTATTTCTCTCCACCTCAAGAAGCAAACACTTGTGTGAAGCTGTGCATTGATTCCTACATACTTGCTTATTGCACTTATTATATTACTCTATGTTGACAATATCCATGAGATATACATGTTACAAGTTGAAAGCAACCGCTGAAACTTAATCTTCTTTTGTGTTGCTTCAATACCTTTACTTTAAATTATTGCTTTATGAGTTAACTCTTATGCAAGACTTATTGATGCTTGTCTTGAAGTGCTATTCATGAAAAGTC
This sequence comes from Lolium rigidum, assembly GCF_022539505.1. Lineage (NCBI taxonomy): Eukaryota > Viridiplantae > Streptophyta > Magnoliopsida > Poales > Poaceae > Lolium > Lolium rigidum. The sequence goes on from NC_061508.1 coordinate 340,794,356, forward strand.
TTTGCTTTATGATTCACTTGTTTACTCATGTCATACACATTGTTTTGATCGCTGCATTCACTACATATGCTTTACAAATAGTATGATCAAGATTATGATGGCATGTCACTCCGGAAATTATACGTATGTTATCGTTTTACCTGCTCGGGACGAGCAGAACTAAGCTTGGGGATGCGATACGTCTCCGACGTATCGATAATTTCTTATGTTCCATGCCACATTATTGATGTTATCTACATGTTTTATGCACACTTTATGTCATATTCGTGCATTTTACGGAACTAACCTATTAACAAGATGCCGAAGTGCCGATTCTTTGTTTTACTGCTGTTTTTGGTTTCAGAAATCCTAGTAAAGAAATATTCTCGGAATTGGACGAAATTAAAGCCCGAGGGCCTATTTTTCCACGAAGCTTCCGGAAGTCCGAAGACGAGACGAAGAGGGGCCACGGGGTGGCCAAACCCTAGGGCGGCGCGGCCCCACCCCGGCCGCGCCGGCCTATGGTTTGGGCCCCCGTGCCGCCTCTTGACTTGCCCTTCCGCCTACTTAAAGCCTCCATGACGAAACCCCCGGTACCGAGAGCCACGATACGGAAAACCTTGCGAGACGCCGTCGCCGCCGATCCCATCTCGGGGGATCCGGGAGATCGCCTCCGGCACCCTGCCGGAGAGGGGAATCATCTCCCGGAGGACTCTACGCCGCCATGGTCGCCTCCGGTGTGATGTGTGAGTAGTCTACCCCTGGACTATGGGTCCATAGCGGTAGCTAGATGGTTGTCTTCTCCCCATGGTGCTATCATTGTCGGATCTTGTGAGCTGCCTAACATGATCAAGATCATCTATCTGTAATTCTATATGTTGCGTTTGTTGGGATCCGATGAATAGAGAATACTTGTTATGTTGATTATCAAAGTTATGCTTATGTGTTGTTTATGATCTTGCATGCTCTCCGTTACTAGTAGATGCTCCGGCCAAGTAGATGCTTTTAACTCCAAGAGGGAGTACTTATGCTCGATAGTGGGTTCATGCTGCATTGACACTGGGACGGTGTGAGAAAGTTCTAAGGTTGTGTTGTCTTTGTTGCCACTAGGGATAAAACATTGATGCTATGTCTAAGGATGTAGTTGTTGATTACATTACGCACCATACTTAATGCAATTGTGCTGTTGCTTTGCAACTTAATGCTGGAGGGGTTCGGATGATAACTCTGAAGGTGGACTTTTTAGGCATAGATGCGGTTGGATGGCGGTCTATGTACTTTGTCGTAATGCCCAATTAAATCTCACTATACTCATCATGATATGTATGTGCATTGTCATGCTCTCTTTATTTGTCAATTGCCCAAGCTGTAATTTGTTCACCCAACATGCTTGTTCGTCTTATGGGAGAGACACCTCTAGTGAACTGTGGACCCCGGTCCAATTCTCAATACTGAAATACAATCTACTGCAATACTTGTTTTTACTATTTTCTCTGCAAACAATCATCTTCCACACAATACGGTTAATCCTTTGTTACAGCAAGCCGGTGAGATTGACAATCTCACGTATTCGTTGGGGCAAAGTACTTTGGTTGTGTTGTGCAGGTTCCACGTTGGCGCCGGAATCCCTGGTGTTGCGCCGCACTACATCTCGCCGCCATCAACCTTCAACGTGCTTCTTGGCTCCTCCTGGTTCGATAAACCTTGGTTTCTTTCTGAGGGAAAACTTGCTGCTGTGCGCATCATACCTTCCTCTTGGGGTTGCCCAACGAACGTGTGAAATACACGCCATCATGGTGATATTGAGCTCATCTATGTTCCTACCAAAGATCAACTTGCCGATATATTCACGAAACCTCTTGATGAAGCAAGGTTCACTTATTTGAGGAATGAGCTAAATATCATCGATTCAAGGAGTATAGCTTGACCATCTTGCAAACACACCTTCGTCTCAAAACTTTATTTGGTATTAGATGTGGGCATGGAAATAGGGGGAGTGCGGTTTAAATAATTGAGCTATCCCTCCCCCATAATGCCAACATTAAAGACTTCATTCTCGTTATATCATATGTTGATATGTGAGCTTAAATGATGAGTAGTGGCTTGGACCCAAGATATATCTTCGCGGTGCCATGCCACAACACTCATATATGGTGGCCTAGGCCACCACACTCTTCTTTGTGAAGAGTTGGAGTTGTTTGGATTTTCATTGGATTTTATTGACATCTCCATGTTCTTATGGGAAATCACTCTAGTTTGGCCTTATTTGCTCCTATCTTGCAAACTTGAGTGATCATGTACCATTAACAGTTTGTATCTTCTAAAACCTAAGCCTACTATCTCCTATAATCCATTTCCATCTTGCTCATTTGTCATGTTTGGTAAAAACTTGGAGTTTGAGGTGTTTTCGGTCGGATGATCTTGGTTGCTCCATCTTATTGGTAAATTTGCACCTTATATGTGACATGATACATTATTGTATCACATATGGGTCATGCAAATAACCAACGAAAGATGGGCCGGATTCCCGGTGATTCTGGAATTTTCCAGAACCCGGATAATCCGGCCCCAGGAGAAACCGGAAAATCCGGCCCGGCCGGATTATCCGCCCTAAGCTAGGGCCGGATTATCCGGCCTGGGCAGATCCTGAAAGGGTTGAGGTCGAGGCCGCGGGGGGCTAAACGGTTCACACCTCCCCCCCACGCGCCTCTCTCCTCTTTCTCCTCTCAAGACCGCCAGATCTCCTCCTCCTCGCCGGAGACGCTCCGTCCGCCCCCTCTCGGAGTTCTTGGGTGGATCGGGTGCATCTCCTCCCTAGCTACCTTCTCCTCCAAGCGGTTTCCACAATGGATGTGGGTATGATTCACAATCTCTAACCCTAAGATGTTGTGTTTTATATGTGCTATTTTCTTGGTGGAATTGGCGTCTAGTTGTTCCAAATCACGTGTAGTGTACTCCTCTTGCATGCTATGAGGCCGATCTAGTCTTAGACAAGTTTTTGATTGGAAAACTGCACATCTCGCAGGGCCGGATTATCCGCCCCCGAGCAGGCCGGATTATCCGGCCGGGCCGGATTATCCGCCCCCGGGGGACACGGATTATCGGCACGGAGCTTCATCGCCACTGCAGTTTTTGCTTCAATCTATCATGTCTAGATTTGTACCGACTTATAGCATGTTTCTCGAGTATATTACTGTATCTTACATGACTTATGAGCATTACCTTCTCTTTGATTCTCACAGGTGGTGCTTCTCGGGGTGGTCGGAGACGCTCAAGGCATGATCGATCTAGTGACGAGTATGCACCCAATGCACCTCGCAAGTCCGTCACTTCAAGGCGGAAGAACAAGGAAGTGAGGGAGAACTACAAGGCCATGGACCCAGTCTCTTATTCCGCTATTCGCTTGAAGAACTGGTATGAAGATGTTCCAAGGGATGAAGAGATAGAGGACAGGAGATTACGGTGCATGGAGCGGGAGTTCATCTACAAGGATGTCTATGAGCCCATGAAGAATGCGAGACCCATGCAAGCTATCGATGTGGACATTACGGCGGTCAACAATCACTTTGAAGATGCAATGCGGGTAGGCTGGAAGGCTGGGCTTGCATGATATCATGAAGATTCAATGTGACTATAGCCCAGATTTGGTGAAGCAATTCTTTGCCACTTTGGCAATCAAGAAAGATGAGGAACGCACTATGGAATGGATGAGTGGCTCCACTCATCTGCGGTGCCACTCTGCGCCGATTCTTTGGTATTCTTGGAGTTCCCGTTGATGAGGGTCGTCGCCTTCATGGACCACACCGAGACGAGATAAGAATGCTCTTGTGCATCTCTATACTGCAGCGGGAAAAGTTGGTTTTACTAAGGGGCTGCTTTCCATATACAGTCAGTTGCTCCGGTTCTTTCGGGCAACCATTTGCCCAAGTGGTGGTAACAATGATGCTCTCCGGGGAGTCCTTGTGGACCTTATGCACCTCAGCTATAAGTGTGCTCGTGAGCCTAATGAGGATCGGGACTTCACTCTTGATATCATGGACTTTATCTTCCATGAGATCCATGATGCCATGGTCTCCCGGACCACCATACCCTATGCACCTTACATTCGGCTTCTCATCAACAACTGCGTGTGGCTGTGGTGATGAAGATTTGAGTGGGTATCCTCTTGTGAAGCACCATGTCAAGAAGGCCTACAAGCTTAAGCCGGTCTCTTCGGCTGTACACTGCACTGACACTTTCATGGGTGATGCTCGTTCTAGTGGTTTTGCTCCTGCTCGTCATCACGATGTCCCGGCTATGAGGAAGCAAGTGACCCGGCTTAGTTGGTTTCGAGTGTCACATCCTTTGCATGAACATTGAGATCCATAAGGAGAACTATGCGGCTAGCGAGAGCGTTACGAGATTAAGCATACTCGGGCGGTTATTCTACACAAGCTCGGTGGTGATCAAGGTCCCCCGCCTCAGCCTCCAGCTCACCAGGGTTACAATGCATGGCACTCTGCACAGGTCCCATGGAGTGACCTTGATGATTGCCTTCAAAGGTCCAACACCTCTCGCCGCTCTCCGGATGCATCTGACACTGATGAGGAAGAAGAGGAAGCGGCATACCAGTCCGATGATGAAGATGCCTCCGAGTGATTCCCATGGGACGTGTAGCATCGTGCTTGTCCCCTTTTTGGCGTCTCGATGCCAAAGGGGGAGAAGTGTTCTATTAGGATTCTCGGGGATTTGCATGATTTGGGCACAAGCATATGCGTTTATCATTCTTATATTGCTTGTGTTCCCTCTTATTTGAACTATTTGGTTTGTTTGTGTGCCGTTCAAAACTATGTGCTATGTGGTGTGAGACATTGTTATGGTTTTCGGATTTCTATTTGTTGAGATCAAGGATATTACATTATGTGTGATGCTATATCTCCGCATTATATATCTACACATGGGTATGATTTCTTGCATCCTATCTCAACTTCATATGTGTCAATGTCTTTTGTTAGAGCTCATGTTGGATATCTCTTGTGTTGAGGCACCATACTCCTATGTGTTGTGTATTTGTATTCAAATGCAAATTAATTATATGCACACATGTAGGGGGAGTGCCTCTATGTTTTGCCATCATGCTTGTCTCTATAGTGATTCCCTTGCAAATCCGTATATTGTCATCAAACACCAAAAAGGGGGAGATTGAAAGAACATCTCTCACATTATGTTTTGTGTGTTTGATATCAATATATGTGATACACTAATGTTTGTTTAAGTGGTACAGGGATTACATAGTTATTTATTCATGTGTGTTGGATTTGATCGTCTATCAAAAGAAATCAGAAAAAGTTGGCCAGGCCGGATAATCCGGGTCGGATATTGTTGAAATATCCGGCCCCCTCGAATTTGGCTAAGGACTGAACGAAAAACAAGTCTGGCATAGGGCCGGACATTTGGCCGGATAAAGTCACGGTTTTGTCCCGAAGGCCGGATTATCCGGGGGGGCGGATTATCCGGCCCTTACTTAGGGCGGATTATCCGCCCCCCCGGAAGCTGCAACGGCTCAATTTTGAGGGGAGGTATAAATACCCCCCTTCTTCTACCTTGGTTGCTTGCTCAATCATTACACAAGAAATCTGCCAAGCCACCTCCATTAGAGCCACCTCAAGAAACTCAAGATTTGCAAGATCTCCTTCCTCCCCCAACCAAAGCTCTTGATCTTTGGAGATTCAAAGGAGAAGACACCGATCTACATCCTCACCGAAGCGTTCTTCATTTCCCCCTCTCTTGTTTGAGGGATCTCATGCTAGTGTTCCTATTTGGTTCCCTAGTTGATTTGTGTTGATGTATTGTTGTTGATTGTTGTGTTGTAACAGATTTGGGAGCCTCCAATTTGGTTGTGGATGTGTGCCCCAAGAACCTTGTAAAGGCCCGGTTTCCGCCTCGAGGAAATCCCTTAGTGGAAGTGGGCTAGGCCTTCGTGGCGTTGCTCACCGGAGATCTGAGTGAAGCCTTCGTGGGCTGTTGGTTTGGCTTTCGTAGCAACCACACTCCTCCAAACGTAGACGTACCTTCTTGCAAAGGAAGGGAACTACGGGAATCATCTCCGTGTCATCGCGTGCTCCACTCTCGGTTACCTCTATCCTATTCTATCTCTATATTGCTTAGATATATCTTGCCTAGTTGTTAGCCTTGTCATAGGTAAATTCACTTAGTTGCATATCTAGAGAATTTACCTTTTGTGTCAAGCCTAAATTGAAAAAGAACTAAAAATTGGTTAGCACCTATTCACCCCCCCCTCTAGGTGCGGCATACGATCCTTTCAATATCATCTGAGCTTGTATTAACAACCTTGTTTTTTAAATCCAATATATTCGAGTCTGTAAAATCTCATCAATAGTGGAGTTAGATATTCAATTTAGAGACCTGATGTGATGCCAAAAATTGCACAACATTAAGTGGTGCTGCCAACACTTATCTATGAACCATACCAACCCGTAAAAAAAGAATACAAAATGAGTCTCTGCCATACCTTTACCACCACTATCAAACTCTACGACCGTAAGTTTCCATGATTAAATAAATTAGTGATACAAATTGACTAAATATTAAATAAATTACGTATTGAAATTCCAGTATAATAATACGTACGATTGTATTGCCAGTAACACGGTATAAATACTTAGATAGCCGAAAAACAGGCTAGACAGTCCCAAAGACAACCATTTGCCACTATGTCAACGGAAGCTGATAAGTGAAGTGAATCTTAACGATTATGCAAACCAAATGTACGTAATTGATCAAAGATCTAGGACCGAAGCACTTCTAAATCAATAAAAACAAGCAATATAACAACAATTACATGAGGGCATGTTCCAGTCTCGGATGCATATAAGATTTGGATATTTAGTTTTCTACATGACAATCATTCGAGTGAACACACAAAAATATTCCATTCCACTGTAAAATGGTTTGCAGCGTAGTAATATCAATATGACCCACGTGATGTGAAGTTGTGCACCTATTCCTTTGGCTCTGCAAATCTGCTCGCAAATTCACCACGAACATGCGTTAGCCTGCATATTGTGAAAATCAAATCTACAGAGAAGCAGAAGCACCATGAGGTCATGCCAGGGCATGGTGTAGGAAGCATCGATGATAATCTGTACATGGTTGGAATAGATGTGTAAGATGAAAAAAAACCTCACCACAACATTCAAAAGAATCACCTGCATTCATATATCTGGATGAGGATAGAACGATAGAAAACAATGGGCAAGTAGGTACTCTTGTGGTTTTTGAAACAATACCGAACATCTTCACCCTTCTGTAAGACTTGAGCATTGGGATTCTGCATACCACGTAAACATACCCGGACCAAAAGCTGACGAAGTAGGTCAAGGTCAGAATAACCACCCTCGTTGATAGGAAGATCTGTGTATACGTTCTTTGCTGGAGCAGCTGAATTGTCGGGAGAGGGCATGCTGCCGATGAAATTGGGGTAATGACATGGATCAAAATTTGGAGAGGAAGCAGAGGGCGGAGTAGGAGATTTGGAGATGTGGAGTACGGATTAAGTAGACCACCAGGAAAATTAGAGGTCTCGAATGGTGGAGTGGCAATGGTTTGTGGAGATCGTGGGGAATCTATAATAACTAAATGGGAGCAACCCACTAAGAGGGTATTTCTCTCAACATGCAAGGTATCCACATCATCAAGTATCTATATCCAATCCTATCCTGCCACATCTTTTCAGTTATGCCACCTAAGCTATCAAAAGATCTAATTAGTTTCCTCCCACTAAGTATTTTTCCTGCAACCTTCTCCACTCACGTCATCATCTATGCCATTTATTCAGCTATACAAACTGGCCGCAATACATTCAGTCAGCCAGCCGATTGCATGCATGCTTAATTATTTCTGTAAAGGCAGTAGTACCATTTGAATGTGACTCTTTCCCTTCCCTCTTAAATTCTCAATACAAGCTCCCGAACGATCGGAACTGTCTCCTCCACTTCATCTTCCATTGTCCACACAAATAAATATCCACATCCCAAACCAAATGCTCCCTCATCTCAGATTCTCAGCCACCGTTGGCTGACTCCTATCACCCTCATAGCATGCCATGGTGGCAAGCAGAGGCAAGTACTCGAAGAAATAGCCCAGAATCATCCAAGCATCGATGCCCTAAAAGGCTTCTAATCGGAGCTAGCGCAAGTGCAGTCCAGAGGGGAATGTGAAGTGCCTCAGGCTGTTTTGTTTTTGTTGCCCTGCTGTTTTGGTTTTATTTCCCCTTTAGTTTCAGCACAATACTACAAGTCCAAATATTTGATTTGTTTACAGCATTCGGCCTTCCTAATATAGTACGTAATATATTTTTTTCCTTTGTTTTTTTTTCGAGAAGCCGCGGGTTGTGTGTTATTGGATTAAGCTTTCAGAAAGTCGAAGAAAGGCAATCACTTTGGATCAGCCAAAACGGGAGGCACGTCACTCTATCTTTCTCAAAGACCCACTTCTACAACTTCCCAAGCGAGCCACTCGCTGTCGTTTAACTCAAGATTGAAATTTACGTGGAGGTGGTTCAGGTGGATACCAAGATTGAATTTTACGTCGAGGATTAACATGATGTTACTGCTCATTTCATTGGTATGTACTATCTACACGTTTTCCAAATAGGAAATGTAGGACCACCAAGAGATTGCATGTTTAACTAACTGTGCTGATGAAGCGACTGTAGTGACTTGAAATATTTTCTTATACTGCATCATCCAACGTGCCATTTTCAGTTTATTTCTGCATGTCATTCTACTAATGGTCAAGCATAGGCTGATGTCTAGCATATTGCTTTGATCTCCTTTGAGTACTGCTATTCAGAAGTGTTCATCTTCTTATGACAACACAGTCATCATTGAGGTGATCACGGCATGAGTGTGCATCCTTTTGTATTTGTATAATCACGTGGTAGTTAATTTCCTACTTACTATACATCAACTTTGGGTTACTGGATTATTTCATTCAGGCTTTGTGCTCTATTATACAAGAAGTTATTTCCACATATGTAATTTTTATTTTATGTGGCCCTACATGGTATTGAATCATTAGCAGAGACATTACTTTCGGACGGAGAGCACTGAGCTGACCTGAAAGGATCATGCGAAAAGGGGTGAGGCAGATAGTAGACTGGAGATGAAGCTGTCCGTCCTACCATCACGGGGAAGACGATATGGTTGTCACAAGAGTGCCCGAGGTCTCAGACGTATGACAACTATGGGGAAGTTGTATTGATAGTTGTCGATCAGTAATTTTTCTAAGGTGGCAGGCTTGATGATCTGGATACTTTCATGTTGTGTTGTCCTCGAAAAATCACCATTTCACGGTATTTGCCAACTTTAATACCACATAAAGACATGAATGTAGTATGAAATTATGGACATTGCTAAGCACACCGATCAGTATTTGTGTAACCTGGTTTGTTCTATTGTAATCTCATAAGCTCTAAACATTGTCATATATTGCTACGAATTTCCGCCGCAACGCGCGGGGAATCATCTAGTAAAGATTTATGGAGAAGACGAAAGTGATGTTGCCTTGGTCAATACAGATTAGTAACAGAAAATATTATGAGGGAAGTAATGTGTTGCTGTATTAATGGGCTGCATGTGAACCTGATGGTGCCATGGTGGCTCGGAACAAAGCTGAATTTGACTCGTTCACTAACCCAGGTCAAGGAGGGAATGGCGGAGACGTGGTGGGTTACAACGTTGTATGTACATGGGGTAAAAACGATGATGTGGCTTGCTGTGAGACCAGCAAAATGGGGCCGTCTATTAAGAAAGAGAAGATACTTTAGGGGCATCAACCAATATTATGTAACATGGTGATCATAAAGTTGTCTTTCAATTACCTCGGAAGGTGCTTGTTGGATTGCATGAATCAAGAGTGGGATTCGTCCATCCATGTGATTGAAAGATATTCTTCGGCCCACTGAGTGATCCAATATCCAAAGAGATTGCAAGCAAGTGATTAATGAGTTAGTAACATGAATAGTATGTTAGGTATGAGTAAAGAGTGTCTTCCGCTAACTAGATTGAACTAGTATGACGATACCAATGATCTAGTCTCGGGCAAGTAATGTACTAAGAGACAAAGGGATAGATCAAGGTTAATTAAATCCTCGACATTGTGGTTCAACTGATAAGGACCTTTGTTATAGATGAGCCAATATGGATATCTATGATTCCGTTGTTAGTTATTGATCGGAGAGATATCTCGATTATGTCCGCATATTCTCGAACACGTAGGATCACACACTTAACTCTCGATGTCACTAGGGTAGTAATGAGAAATGAATAATGGTGAGTATCGAAGTTGTTTGGAGTCTCGGCTGGAATCTAGGACATCACAAGAAGGTTCGAAATGGTCCGAATAATAAGTCGGTACCGTACGGAAGAGTTCCTAGAAGGTTCCGGAGGGCCACCCATGGGGCCCACACCCTTGGTAGGCCTACATGTGGGAGATACTAGCACCCTAGAGGAAAATAATAAAGATTATTTATTGTTATATCTCAATAGTTCATAATAAGTCAGCTTAAAATAAAACAAAATAATTCAGAAAAGGACAAATTGTTGAAGTGCCAAGTAAAGAGGGGCAAAAAATTCATTGCAGAGTAATGGAGGGCAAATCATAGGCGTACCAAGTAAAGAGGGGCAAAAAATAAAAGTCCCCACTGTATGAACAAGGTTCAAAGCAGTACTTAGTAGGGGAAGACTTAGGTAGGATCACCCTTTAGATGGGATCTATGAGAACAATTTTTTTGAAGCACAAAACATGTTCAAAATATTATGAAAAAAATGACAACGCACATATATGTTACATATGCAAGACCAAAAAATTGCAGCTTCAAATTCGACATATACTTAGAGAACCAAAAAAGACAAATTTAGGTTTGAATAGTGTGAACTAGAATTCAATCAGATATGACACTATTCATAGTCAGATTTGTCTTTTTTTGTTTCTTCAAGTGTAGATCAAATTTTGAGCTGATTTTTGTTAGAGTTGTAGATACAATCCATAGGTATGTTGTATATTATTTTCAGATTTTTTCGCATGATAAAAACATGTTTTATGTGAGTTGATCCTATGATCTCACCTAATAGATGGATCCTATATAAGTCTCCCCCGTACTTAGTATTCTACACTACATTTTGCATTACTTGAAGTTTAACCTGCACATATATTTGTTATGGAAGTACAAGTTTAACTCTACATTTAGGACAATCTGAGATCGATTATATTGCGCATGGGGTACACCTTATCACGGTGCTTTGATTTCACTCATTGGTAAATTTGTCAATATCATCCTACATGTGCGTCATAAATCCTAGATAACCAAATCCAGAAAAAGGAACCACGAGTTCTCATAAAAAGTCAAAATGCATTGCTCACAAACTAGATAGTACTTACTACACCATAACCATACATAATTTAACCAATATGTAGCTAATTATACAACCTAAACCATATATACTTTGACTTACACCACAAACCATAGGTACCATTTCCAGTCCACACGCTGCCACCACCAAGAGCTAATAAGATAAAATGATACAAGATAGGACACGAAGGGCTGCTTTAAGCTAGTCCAAGATGTGGAGAAGTGGTCACGAATGCAAGATCCTTCCCGGCGCCATGCAGCATAGCATCATTCTGAATCCCTGTCATGATACATAAAGAAAACTGTCAAAGGGCAAACCATGGGCTCTAATAATATTATAAGTGGCAGAAGGTCAATAGTCCCAAGGCATCACTTTTATGATCGCACCAGTGTTATTAAGCTGGAGCAAACAATTAGCACAGAAAATACATTCTGCCCTCTAGAAAGTATTGGTCACATATCATCTCAAAACGAGACAGCCTATTACACTGATCTTTATGCAAGAACAATAAGACTGGACATGCTTATCAACCTTGCCTTCAAGCATAAAAAGAAGTACTATCGCAGAAATAAAGAATAAATGGTGTTGACAAACATAGTAAATGGCGAGACACAGATAAAGCCAAGTATTATGAACAGGTTGCGCCTAGACACTACCCCTGAACTCACAAATTATTCTGTACTCCCATGGATACTGCAGTCCAGTATTATGAACAGGTTGCGACTTGGTAGACCGACAAAAATACATGGCATGCATACTCTTAAGGTGTTAACACAAGAGAATATGCAAAACACCTTATAATCCTACATGGACTACTTTGTTATTTACCCCTTCATTCAAATGATTCAAACTGTATTCAACTAAGCAAGCACTTCTAAGAGTCTAATAATATAAGCTACCCAGAATGCAGTTTGAATCATATGATTGTAGAACTCAGTTGACTTCATATTCCACACCATACTGATTAATTTCTCTATCGGTAAATCACTGCATTTAATCGAGTGGTTTCAGAGATATAGGTATCACTGATTGATTAGTTTCCCTTTGAAAATTAAACTGCAGGTTCTGTTTATTCTAGATGTTGAATTAGATGTATATCACTACAAAAAGTTGTATGCTGTTGGTTAACTGTGAAGACAATTTTTTTCCAAATAATCTCTGCTTACTAAAATGTACATTCTCTCGTATAAATATCATACATATTGCTCATGCATTGTTGTGTGACTATATAGTGTAGAGGCATGGCATGCGAACAACTACAATATTCCTATTTCTATTTGTTTATCCTTCACTAGTAAAGAAAGCTTATTTTAAAGTGACTCAGCATTATTTCAGTACAGCAAGGTTTTACATGCTCAAGTAGTGCTAGCTCTAGGCACTAATGCTAATCGGCCAATTTTACCCGTTAATCTCATGAAAGTTTCAATCCAATCAGGAAGTGCAAAAACTGATACTTCATGGTTGTACAACATCTGGTTTTGCACTCCTGGGTGAAACTTAAACTTCGACAAGAGCTCAAGGGGGGGTAAGGTATCTATGTATGCAGACTAGAAATCCATGTGCTAGAAAGAACAGTTCAGTTTTTACCGCGTAGACTAAATGTTTCAAGGGTTTGCATAGAGAAGACGACGCTCAGCACAGTCGTCACAGGCTAATCCCCAAAGATGAAAAATCGCTGTGCATGGAGACATGCAGTGCACAGAGCCAAAAAAAAGTGATTTACCATAGGTACCAGGCAAGATTAAATGGTCAAATGTGCAATGAACCTATCCCTGCTCCGAGTATTTCACTAGACAATCAATTGAAAAGGAACACAGAACCAAGGAAAACTCTAACAAGACTTCCGCTGCAACAACTTAACTAAAAACAGATGTTCAGGCTTATCCTAGTAAGTATAAAACTAACTAAAAACGCAGCTGAAAAGTCACAAAGCTAGCTCAACCAGTGGTCACTACACAGTCTACTGCAACCTGTAGAAATATTGAGGGTGCAATAATGGAAACTTGGGTAGTATAACTACAAATTAAGTTTTAGGCATGATTAAGCAAATGGAAGTATAACATGCATACATGATTATACGACTATGGTTGCCGTGTTGTGGGAATACAATGGTAATGCGCATACAGATTATCCAACTTAAGCATGGTTAGTAGACGTAGCTAGAGTTTTGAAAGAAGAGTAGCATACATAAAATTAGAAGGACTGTGGTGCTTACATTGTAAAAGCAGCAACCACGGGTGCAGGGCGAGCGAAAAAGGAAGATGGATCACGCAGTTTAAAAGCCTGCCTCTTGACCAATTGAAGATCAATATCACCCCCCTTGACCAAAGAGTATGTGTTGTGGATAACGCGTGCTTTCTCCAAGATAGCATCGTCTGGACTGCGATAACGAGATGGAACATGAAAGGAAGAGAAACCGTCCATCCCTGGGGCGCAAAGATGATGCTGCCCTAGAACAATGGGAGGGTGGTCCAGCAGCTTCAACTTAACAATGGACAGCTCTTTCTTGCCAGTGGATGTATCCTTTGCCGGGAATAGAGCCATGGTGTATAGTGCAGCAGCGCCGGCATTGTCTTTGGAGCGGGCGACGAAGAGGTTGTTATGGCCGGTGAGGGGTATGGCCTGGCCAAGGAAAGGCAAGCTCTTGTCATCCACCATATCCCACACTCGTTTGTCCATGTCGAAGGCGCAGGTCCCCTTGTCGTCCTCCTGCTCCTCGTGGTGCCGCTTATAGTAGACGGAGAGCAGGATGTGGGAGTCGACGACGGCGTATGCGGCGACGCGCACGTCCGGCGGGTTGAGGTACTCGAGCGGGTAGATGCAGTAGGGGAAGATGGGGGGCGGCGGGAGCTTACGGGAGGGAAAACAGCCCATCTCAGGAGCGCGGCCGTCCCTGAAGATGATCCCCTCGAACCAGGGCAGGAAATCGGCACCATGATCGATCTTGGGGCGGCTGGAGAGGATGTAGAGCATGTTGCGGTGCGGAATGAGGATGGGGTTCACCTTGTTCTGGTAGAGCCAAGGGCCCCCCGACTCGGTGGAGGTGGATAGGTCGTAGATAGTGAAGTGACAACGGTAGTTTCCGCCGACGCCGACGATCCACCGGGAGTCCAGCACCGTGAAGGACATTCCACGCTTGGAGTGGCGCAGGGGAATCAAGACCGGCGCCGTCGGTGCAGCAATGACGATTGACGACGATGGAGTGGGAGGGTTGCTCGACCTTGTGCTCCACCACAAGGTACACCGGCTTGGCGACGGCATCTTCCGCTTCTACGCTCTTGCGCTTGCGAGTCATCTCTCTCGTCGATGATGGCCGGCGGCGGGTGTGGAAACCCTAGCAAAGCTCTGGATGACAAGGCTAAGGGAGACCTTAACAAGTACGTAGTATGATGAGACGGGCCAGATGAGTTGGGCTCGTACTTGAGGAGGAGGAGGCTATTTACCGGGGGACCCACACACAACACAAAAAGCACAAGAGAATCCATCCAAACCAAACCCTAACTTGTGCCGGCGGCGCACCCAACCGAGATGCCGCGCCGGATGAAGAAGAAGAAGCAGAAGCTGCTGGAGGAGACGGCAGGACAAGGAGATCCAGCGCCGCCGGTGTACATGCTGGTAGGCCACGGCAGCGTGCGCCCTGCCTACTCCGTCTTCAAGGTGGACAACCCTTACGCCAACGGCGGCGCCAAAGGATCCCCCTGCCGCCTTCTCGCGCGCCTCAAGTGCAAGCACAGCAAGTCTTTCGTCCCCGTCACATCCAAGCACGGCTCGTGGATCGTCGGCGTCGGCGGCGGCTCTACCAAGAGCTACGGCTCGGAGACCATCATCTTCGACACCCAGTCGCATGAGGTGATCACGGGACCCAATCCCGGCTCGACCAAGCCCAATCCTGTCCTGCTAACTGTCGGGGAAAGGATCTACGCCATGGCCCGATGCCCCTCCATCAATGGCAGGGTCGACGACGCCTTCGACGGCCGTATCAACTTCCTGCCCTGGTTCGAGGTCCTTGATCTGTCCCAGGCCAAAGTGCTCGGCGGTTGCTTGACGGGCTGCGAATGGAAGGAACTGCCCCCCAGTCCACCAGTCTTCCCCGGCCGCCAAAACCTGCATCACTACATCAGCCGCACCACGAGTGATTTCACAGTCAGGTCCTACGCCTCTGTCGGTTGCTACATACTGGTCTCTGTCTCTGGACAGCCGGGCACGTATGCCTTCGACACCGAGACAGAAAACTGGACGACCGTGGATGACAAGAATGATCTGCCATTCATCCAGGTTGCCATCCCGCACGGCCCAGAGCTCTTCCTCGCTGTCTCAAGGGCCACTCGGGCCATTACCGCATACAAGATCAGTGTTATCGCTGGTGTGTCCCTGGCCATCATGGAGATCCCCGTCTTTTCTGAACTGCCAGGTGATGAGGAGGTTATGACCGCCGATAAGTTCTTGTCCCTGGGAATCGACCGTGGTTTTTGTTCAGTGACTTGCTGGAGAGTTGACGAATCATGGGATCCTCCCTACTTGCGTGCGCACATCAAGATGATAGCTTATGGAACAGAGGACATCGAGGGGAGATGTCTAGACGTGTCCAAGCGCTGGAAGCAGCTTTTCAAGATTCATGATCCAGTCCGAACGCTGGATTCGCCTTGTGTGGCTGGCGTCTTCTCCATATGAGTAAGTACATTCATTTTCCACAGCACGTATCCATCTCCATGTACATAAGCAGCACGCACTAATTATTTTGCACCTATAATTAAGTGCTTGGATTTTCATTATAACTTCTCGCATGGCCATAGAGATGTAATTTTTGTTTCAGCACGTAGTAGAATCTTTGGTTCATTGGGTCTGAGTGCTAGGTTGTAATTGAGGCTACTGTGGACACTAATGATAAATATCACAACTGCTAGTTTTCCTAAGCTGACAGCAGTGACCCAAAATTGATAACCTTGATATGTTGGTCCCATCAGATGATGTGATGCTGGGTTTGCATGTTTATCAGAAAACTGGAAACAAAAAATGCCAACAAGAACCAGAAGCTAGAAAATGTGATACCAAGATCATCTCCAACAGTCCACATAGGCTGTTACTGATTATTTGTGTAATGTGGAGAAAAACGGGGCTATCAGGGTTAAGCCATTTCTATGGAGAACTACTTCTACGCATATCAATGCCCGATAAATCATTAAAAAATTCTGCTTGGCGATTAGACGTTACTTACACCATTATTTGTTAAATTTAGTGGTTAGGGTATAAATACAAGATGTTTTGTAAGAGATATATTTGATATATGCTAATTAATAGCTCTGTGACTCGAACACACCAAATGAAAAAGTATTGAACTACTATTAAATGCTAATTAATAACTCTGTGACTCGAACACACCAAATTTTTTTGTGGACTGTTCAAACCCCGAACATTCATTCTGGCTCAACCCAGAAGAAAACCATTTTTTGTACTATCTTTGTCACATTGAAGTTGCCGTTCACCTGCCATAACCGAGCTTTCTGATTCTGCGGAATATAAGTCCATGTCCTCTCTTAGTTGTGCATTTATAGGCCACAAAGGTGAAGTCCACCTTAGGTTAATCAATTACACATGCAACAATTTAATAGCTCTCAGGGATCTTAGTAATAAGGTGAGAAACCATCTATGATAGAGCTCGTTACTTTGTATAACAGTATGAGGTTGTTCATTTGTTCTCATCTTAGTAACATGCCAAGTTGTAGCTCTTTGGAGATGCTCCACTGTCTAAATCTGAATTATCAACCCTCCTAAAATAGAAGTGTAAAAGCTACTGCTCCTGTCCTTTTGAAAACCAGGTAAAGTAGATTTGCCCACTGGAGTGACCACATCAACGGCACTTCCCTCCTTCGCCATTCTTTATATAGTAGAGTTTATTTGGGGACTTATATTTTTCTTCTTTAAAATATTTGGGGACTTATATTATCCTTGCTTCCCTTAAGGATAATGTTTCTTTATTCTTGTTTGCTCATATTGGCATTGATCTTTTGGATAAATCAACATGCATATGAGGCGTTTCCACTCTTTTGGAAGAAACTGTCATTTTTTCTCATGTTTTAGATCTTATTACAGTTCATCTTGTGGTATTGTGACTGGAGCTTGAATCCTCAAACCTGAGTTGGTTCAGTTTCCTGGTAGTGTGACCGGAGCTCAAATCCTTAAACATTAGTTCTAGGGCGCTCTTTTTGAACTGCATAAGCAACTGAATTTGTTGGAATAATTTCTTGTATGATCTTTGCATCCTTGCAGGTTCATTTTATTATTATTATATTCTTTGTGTGTAAAGATGTTTCATTAAACCATACTCTCAGAGAAATACTTAATAGCCTATAATTAAGTATGGCAAAGTTCCAGTTTATGTTTTGAAGCTAAAATTCAATGGCAGACTGAAAGACATTCATTTATCTATTTATGTTGAAAAATATTGGGAAATATTGTTCTTTCGAGTATGCTGCTAAAGGCTTATGGTGTATATAACTTAGCTTTCACATCTTAGTGCTAGGAGAGTGCCAGCCCGTGTAGATTGAGAAAATGGTGTAGGGTCTCTGCAACAGTTGTGGCTAGGAGCAATGCAGCAACTAAGTGGTACTAACACATGGGCGACATTTCAAATACATGGAAGTTATTATCAATGGGATAAATTTCTACTTTAACACGCAGATGATTTCTGCAATAGTAATGCCCCTTTAAGCAGAGACGGCGAGCATCCACGAGCTCACTCCCGAGACCCCCACTGCTGTGGGGATGAGTTCTGCCTGCGTCCCTCGTCCCCTGCGCCGTGGCTGCCGCTCCTCCTCAGCTCCGGCAAGTCCAAGGCTGCGCAGCTGCATCAGCGGGATCCCGCTCCAGTGCGGGGGTGTCGCGACTGGGGTATGGACCTCCCTCGCCGGCAAGGACAATGACATGGATGAGCATGAGTTGGCCCCGATGGGGCCAGTGGCTACCCAAAGCTCGTCCCTGGCCGCTCAGTCCGTGGGGCGCGAAGCGAAGGCCGGCAGTGGTTGGCAAGAGGTGTTGCCTCGGCGCAGTCTACGTCGTCCGAAGTCACCAGCCTCGGCTCCGCCCCCTCGCCCCATCCCGGCTTGGCTCTCTGGTCGATGTTGCAGATGCCTCGCTCATGGGCATCGTGCGGTTGTTTGCAAAGATCCCTTTCGGTGCTCCCGCTGTTTGGAGAACGGCCACCGTAAGCGTGAATGCTGCAACCCCTGGCGTCCTCTTAGCTCCTTGGCATGCCTTGCCGCGCCGCCAGTGTCCTACCATGTCGCCGATCATCATCACGCTTCAGCTTCATGTGCGGCTCCTCCCTCCAAAGAATTTCGTTGTGGGTCTTGGGCATCGGTCGTTTCTACTCCTGCTGGCTCTGTTCCATTGTCTGATGTGGTGTTGCAGTCCACTCTGGTGGCTCAGGTTGAGCAGTTGCTTGCTTGGTGCGGATTGCGGGCTTTCTGGAGCGGGCAGAGGCTACTTTGAGCAAGATCTCTCCTTTGCCGGCTATGTTGGAGACCATCCATACATTGTGTCCTCCTAGTGAGGTTGGTGTTGACTCCACAGAGGATAGGGGAGCGGAGCTCTATGGATGCTTCTCTCCTCGTTTTGGGGACAGTCCGCCGTCATCGTTGTCCGCCTTGCCCTCTGCATCGTCTACTGCTAAGGGCGACGCCATTGCCGCGGTTGTCACTCCGGTGCTGCAAATCATGCCTGATCTTGAGGATCTTCTTGGGAGTTCCACTTTGCCTCTATCAATGGAGCATATGGAGGTGGATTCGTCGCTGACCTTATGCTCACTCGGGTCCTCAGATGTGATTTCCGCGCCCCACCCACCACTGTCGGCTCTTAATCCAGATGCTCTCTTTGCAAAAGAACTTTGCGACGTGCTTAGCAGCTTGGAGGCTGCTATTCCTGGATGCGGAAGGGCGATTGCCTGCATCCTAACAGGAACGACAATCAAACGCAAAAGTAAAAAAGGTGGATGACTGCCCTCGTAGTGGCACCAGGAAAGAGAAGCCACTCAAGTGCAAAGGCAAGAAAAGTGGCGGCTCGAGGATGCTTGATGGATGATCTTTGTTTCTCGCCCTGTCCACTTGGTTTGGGTATGGTGTGTGCTCCTCGTGTCGCAGCTTCTTCGCTTCGGCATTGGTTGAAGGTAGCCTAATTTCTGTTTAGTGGGGTTTCTTGTTTGGCTTGGTTGTTTCTCGGGTCTTGAGTGGACTTGCCTCTGTGTGAGAGTAGGAATCGCGATGTGATGACTTTGTTGTATGGTTTTCGCCCGGTTTTCCGCAAATTAACCGGGCATCTTCTTCTTCTTAATTAATGGATAAGGCAAAGCTTTTGCCTTCGTTTCAAAAAAAGTACTGCAATTTGGCTCGTTAGTACAAGGAAAGTTGGACAGTTGCTTAAGCCAGTAGTATGCTTTTGATGGAGTGACTAACAATGTTATAATAGCCAGTAATAATATTCTATTCTTTCTGTCCGTTGCAAAATAGATACTCGGTAATCCTTAAAATATTGTACGGAGTACTTAGCTTTGTTAATTACAGGAAATTTAGTACTGACACAATTGATCATTGATCTGTAACTTGCTGTTTTGAAAACCTTCAATAGTTGGTTCATAAAGGGCAACCTTGCTCTTATGTAGACCTACCAGTGCCGTTCTTTTTGATAAGTATGCCATAGACCTTGTATTAAGAGTATTTCCAGTCTTTCGGTTTCTTATCATTTCACTGATGATTCGTAGCTGGCAATTTGTAATTTGCATTACTCTATGTGACTTGTATTTCACCTACTGATGCCGGAAAGGGTCCTGACTGCATTTAGTGAATCCAGTTTCGATGCATGGTGCTGTTAGCAGTTTTCATATGGCTCTAGTCAGTGGCTAGTTCATTGTATGTAAGGCAAATGTTCTGCTTTTGTCGCCAAATTCACATTTTTATTTTCCATTAGCAGCTCTGAACTTGGTATGTTATGTTAGAGCATCTCCACTCGTCCCCCTGACGAGGCCCCCGGCGAGGCTTTTTTCCATCCGGACGGCGTAAATCGGCCCAGTCGCGCCCCCGGTTCCTCGTTTTCGTCCGGAATTGGGCCTAGTTTCATCCGGCGATCCCACGCCATCCCCGGCCCCCCGGGGAGCGCTCGGGGACTCCGGACGAAACGAAAGCGTGGGAAATACCGAGGAAACTTCCCGCGCGTCTGGTGGCCCCAACTTGTCGGCGAGAGAAACCGATCGTCGTCCTCATCGCATCGTCTTCCGCGCGCTGTAAAGCCTGCCGCCGGTCTGCATTCGCCGTCCACGCGGCGAGTTAATGTCGTCGTCTTCCGCGCACGCATCGTCTTCCGCGCGCACTCCACGCGGTCAAAGGCTGCCGCCGGTCAGCTCGCCGCGGACGCGTCGCACTCCACGCCGCATTAATCCCCCGTGCCAGCCGCACCTATATACGCCGCTCCGCTCGCCGCCAGGCGTACCCCGTGATCCACTCTCCCTCCAGTCTCCCTCTAGTCTCCGTCCACTCTCCCTCAACTCTCCGAAGATGGCATTCTCCGAGGACGACGGCGCAGCCAACAACGGCTTCCCCCGCCGCTCGCTCCACGCGTGGGAGGGGCACCTCCTCCACCAGGCGGGGTACCCCTGCCCGCCGGACACGAGGCCGCCCGGCGGTGGGTGGCGGCTGAGTCGTGGCGGCGTGCCAATCCCGCCGCCGCCTCGGGGCGACCTCCTCGACATCGAGATCGAGGAGGCGCGGATGAAAATGACGGATGAGGAGCGCGCCGAGCCACGCCACCACCCCGACGGCGTGGAACTCGTACTTCCTGCGGCGGTGGGAGCGGGAGCTCGCCGCGTACGACGGCCCGCCGCCTCCGCCTCCGCGCAACAACTCGGCGGGCCGCAAACGTTGGTGGAGCGCGCCGGGCCGGAGTCTCGAGGCCGTCATCGAGCACATCCAGGGCGGCAACTTCCCGGTGCTCACGATGCCCGCTCCATCGAGGGCATCGGCGAGCCGCCGCCGGGAAACGTCTGGCAGCCACGGCGCATGGCTGCCAGCTCGTCGTCTTCCGGATCGGCGCCGAGGTCATCCTTGGCGCCGGTGAAGAGGGAGGAGGCGACGTCGCCTTCGACGCCGGTGCGCGTCAAGAAGGAGCCGGCGTCTCCGCCGCCGACCAGAGGGCGCAGCAGCGGCGCCCTCGTCATCCGCGACCAGCCTTCCGCGCCGCAGAGCGGCCGGAAGAGGACGAAGAAAGAGGCCGCCGCAATCCAGCTCGCCGAGGAGGAGGCGAAGCGCGCGGAGGACGCCGCGATGGCGGAGGCGATCGCCGGATCGCTGAAGGACATGGAGGAGGAGAAGCGCGCGGACGACGCCGCATCGGACTGGGCCAGGCGCGACTGGGAGCGCCAGGAGGCGGAGCAGCAGCGGCGACTGCTGGACCTGGCCGCCGCACGCCAACGCGCCGCCCGCGCCGCTACAACCGCCAACGTCGATGCCGCGCGCTACCGCCGTCCTGCGACACCTCCTTCCGGCGTCGCTGTCCCCGTCGTCGACCTCGAGTCCTCCGACGACGATATGTACAAGCCATCCCCGGGGTGGTGGGGAGACGCCGGCCAGGGCAGCAGCAGCCAGGCCGCGCAGCCGAAGGACGACGGCTCCGACGACGACGACGGCGACTACACGGTGTTCTACCGCCATTTAGGCATGTAGATCGCCGTGTTTTAGAATTAGCATTTGAATTCCCCTAGCCGAATTCGAAATATAGTCGAATTCGGCCTCTATGTATGAACTCCGCCCGTTATATGATAAATATCATTAAATTTAGTCTATATTCACCCGTTTTTAGCCGTAGTTTGTCAAGTTTCCGTTTTTCAAATTCGCCTCGTCGACTTCGCCTGGGCACGCGGCTGGGAAACTACTACTCCCCACGCCAAATCTTCCTCCAATCCGGACGAAAAATTCACCGAATTTGGGCGTGGGGAGCGCCAACGAGTGGGGATGCTCTTAATGCAGGTACATGGCCCAGCATGATTGATAACTTAGGTGGAGTTCATCGTGGGATTTGGAATCTTGGAATATAGTCAAATCCGCCTTGCTCGTGTTTCGTTCTTATGCTAAATATTAATGACTGCAATTTCGCCGTACCTGGAATTGAACTCCCAAGCACTTATCTCTCCATGTATCAGTAATATTTTGTTTTTGCAATGTTTCTAGAGTACTAATTGAAACAGTGGACTCATGATTCATGAAGTAATGACCCAATCTGGCACAGCAGTATTTGCTTGGTGCTTCTCTACACGTTCTGGCTGTAAGGTATTTGCTGCTTGCCAGCCACAGCATTCTTCGGCAAGAACAGGCCGTTTCACTTCACTTCAGCCGGCAGATATGTAGGTCTCCGTATGTTGCCTGTTGTTTTCCTTCCACTCCAAATTTGTTCTGTGGAAAAGTTTCGGATTGGTACAGCGACTGTGGTCCATGAAGTAAAGTAAATCATCAGTTTCTTGAAGATCCTGTAAGCAAGTAGGTTAAGATTGTCATTTATGTTGAAAGTAATATCGAGAAGCAAATGAGAGAGACAACAAATGATTCCAACTTATATACGAGAGGAAGGGCCGCAAATATGGGTTACGTCTATTCGAATAGGTGTGACACAGAGAATTACATGAGGATTATCCGTTTAATTAAACATATTTAATTAAATTCTAACACTTCCCCTAATCCTTTCTTGTCCTCGTGCTTGGTCATCTCTAGAATCATCTTTGGAATCATCTCCTCTAAAAACCTTGTGGAAAAAATACGAGATAAGTAGCGTGTATGATGTGTTGCTAAAATTCATTAAAAACCTAGTGGAAAAATAAGAAGAAAATGGTGCAACATATAATGGTTGGATATGCTGTTAAAACTCCTTCGAAACCTAGTGGAAAAATAAGGAGAAAATGACATAACATATAATTAGTATTGTCTCTTTGTTAACTCAATATGAGAAAAACCTAGTGGAAAAATCTCATCTTTATAACCACCCATTTACGCAATGGCGTTTGAAGTCATCAAAGCATTCTTCCGGTGTAAGTGATTTACATGATCTCATGGTCGAAGGACTTAGATAACTATGTATCAAAAGCTTATAGCAAGTTGAACTTAATGACTTGATCTCATGCTACGCTTATTTGGGTGTATGTCAATTATATCATTCACCCAATGACATAACCTTGTTATTAACAACATCCAATGTTCATGATCAAAAAACCATGACCATCTATTAATCAACAAGCTAGTTATACAAGAGGCTTACTAGGAACTCTTTGTTATTTACATAACACACATGTATCAATCTTTCGTTTAATACAATTATAGCATTGGATGTAAACATTTATCATGAACACTAAGATATAACAATAACTAATTTATTATTGCCTCTTGGGCATATCTCCAACAATGGTTAAGACGGTTTGGGAAAGACCGGTCGGTGGTAGCACTCCAATTTTGAGATTGAATAATAAGATGCGCGCAGTGCGTAAACATCTCTCTGGTTGGGCTGCTCATACGACTGGTATCCTTAAAAAAGAGAATGCTCGTTTATCCAATGTGATTGATGAGCTAGAGGCTGTAGCTGAGGTAAGACCGTTGTCCCCGCATGAGATTGGACTTAAGAATCAGTCCAATGCGCAGATGGCGAGTCTTCTTCGCGAAGAGGAACTCAAATGGTATCAACGCTCCAAAGTCCAATTCATATTGGAAGGAGACTCAAATACGCGATATTTCCATGCCTTAGCCAATGGGAGACATCGGAAAAAAACGTAGTCACTCTCTCTCTCTCTCTTTCTCAAGATGAAGGGTTGATTGAAGGCCATGAGCAACTCAAATCTTACATTACTAATTATTATAATGGTTTGTTTGGTCCTCCAGAGGAAAGTTCCTTTTCTCTTAACGAGGACTTAACGAATGACATACCCCAAGTTTCTATGGAAGAAAATGGCTTACTAACCGCACCTTATTCCGAGGAAGAGGTCCAGAAGGTCATTTTCCAAATGGAATGCAACAAAGCACCGGGGCCGGATGGTTTTCCAGCGGAGTTCTATCAAACTTTATGGGATACTATTAAACCGGACCTTCTAGATTTGTTCAGTGCCCTGCACACGGGACAACTAGAATTATTTCGTCTAAATTTTGGTGAAGTAATTTTGTTACCGAAAGTTAATGAGGCAGAAAGGATTCAACAATATAGACCTATCTGTCTCTTAAACGTAAGTTTCAAGATTTTCACGAAAGTGGCCACCATTAGACTTAATACGGTTGCGGACCATGTCGTTCTGCCATCACAGACCGCTTTCATGCAAGGTAGAAATATCCTCGATGGAGTGGCGGTCTTGCATGAGACGGTACATGAGATGCATACTAATAAATTAAATGGGGTTATTTCAAAATTAGATTTTGAAAAAGTCTTATGATAAGGTCAAATGGTCTTTCTTACAGCAGACGCTCAGGATGAAAGGTTTTTCTCCTGAATGACGTGCTTTAATAAATGATTTTATGTATGGAGGTAGTGTGGCAATCCGGGTTAATGATGACACCGGTCTCTATTTCCAAACACGAAAAGGGTTACGTCAAGGGGATCCGTTATCACCAATGTTGTTCAACATTGTAGCAGATATGCTGGCTATACTCATAGAGCGGACCAAGTCTGATGGTTAGATTGAAGGTATGATTCCACATCTGGTTGATGGTGGTTTATCTATCCTTTAATATGCTGACGATACAATTCTGTTTATGGATCACGATCTCGAAAAAACTCGCAATCTGAAATTAATTTTGGCAGCTTTCGAGCAGCTGTCGGGATTAAAAATCAATTTCCATAAAAGTGAATTGTTCTGCTTTGCTGATGCCCAAAATGATACAACTCTGTATACTGAGTTGTTTGGTTGTGGGCAAGACCAATTTCCTATCCGCTATTTGGGTCTTCCGTTTCATTATCGAAGACTTACAATCGCTGAATGGAAAATAGTGGAAGAAAGATTACAAAAGCGTCTTAGTAGTTGGAAAGGTAAATTGCTGTCCCTGGGAGGAAGATTGTACTCATCAATTCGGTACTGACAAATATGGTACTGTATATGTTATCTTTCTTCCTAATACCGAAAGGAATTCGGCATAAATTCGATTATTATCGATCCAGATTCTTTCGGCAAGGGGACAATGAGAAAAAGTAATATCGACTTGTCAAATGGAGTATAGTTTGTAGTCCCAAAGATCAAGGTGGGCTTGGAGTTCATGACCTGAAGGTCAAGAACTCAGCTCTGCTAGGTAAATGGCTATTTAAGCTTCTTACCGAGGATGGGATTTGGCAATCTATTCTTCAGAGAAAATATATCGACTCAAAGACGTTATGCCAAGTGGTTTGGAAACCTGGGGATTCACACTTCTGGGCTGGTCTCATGGCGGTAAAAATGTCTTTTTCGCCATGAGAATTTCTCGATCAAGAATGGAGCAAAGATACGGTTCTGGGAAGATATTTGGTTAGACAATGCTTCCTTAAGTGAACAGTATCCTGCTTAGTATAGTATTGTTCGTCGCAAAGGCGATACCATTGCCACAGTAATGGCTACCTCACCTCCGAATATGACGTTCAGACGGGTTTTGCTTGGACAAAAGCTATTGGCATGGAATTGACTACTTCAACGTCTTGGAGATATTCACCTATCAGCTGAACCGGATGAATTTAGATGGAATCTTCATGTAGATGGCACCTTCTCGGTCAAATCATTATACAATGCGATCCTTCATTCTGATTTACCAGTTGATAATAATAAGAAAATTTGGAAGATGAAGATACCATTAAAAATATTTTTTTTGGGATGGTATCTTCGTCGAGGAGTTATTCTCACCAAAGACAATATTGTTAAGCGGAATTGGCACGGAAGTAAATGGTGTGTTTTCTGTCATCGTGATGAAACCATTAAACACCTTTTCTTCCAGTGCCAATTTGCGAAATATATATGGTCAGTCATCCAAGTAGCATGTTCCCTGTATCTTCCGACTAGTGTGGCCAATGTTTTTGGCAATTGGCTTCATGGTATCGATTCAAGGTTCAAGTTGCTTCTTAGGGTGGGGGCGCTAGCAGTTATCTGGGTGCTTTGGCTAAGTAGAAATGACAAGATTTTTAACAATAAGAATTGTTCTTTGTTGCAGGTCATCTACAGATGTACAAGTATTCTCCGTTTGTGGTTACCTCTTCAGCGAGTGGAGAACCGAGACCTATTTACGGAGGTCTGTACACGGTTGGAGGCTACGGCGAGGGATACTTTTTCGCTACATGGGTGGCAGCATAGTCTATGGATTGAAGCCACACTTACACCATAGGCGTCATATGATTCATCGTTTCGATATGTATCTCGTCTAGTTTTTTCTATCTTTTGACTCGAGACAACAAAACGGCTGTGTGCATCCTGGTTATGCAGAGGCTGGATGTAATTGCTTTTCAAAGTAATAAAGCATTTTTTATAAAAAATTAATATAAGATGTTTGAGACATTTTTAAAGTAGACTAGATACAAACAAAAAGAGTGAACCTACACACAGAAATAGACTAGATATAAACTAAATTAATTTAGAAAATGGCCGAATAAATTCGGCATATGGAAGAGATTTTGTATTGAACTCAGTGGCTAGCTGTGAGCGTGTTGATGCTGCTGCCTAGCCGCCCTTTGGGTCAACGACTCCACGGCGTCAATGGCCGATCTCGTTTTTTCCCATGATCACATTCCGTGGATAACATAAATCAATGCGCAACTATGTCCACGAAACGGAATGAGTGTGCAGGGACAGGTTTAGAACATTGTGTGCCGAGTATTGTTAAATTCTCAGCATAAATAGCATAGCACTGTTTTTTCTTCAACCGGAAACAGAAGGTGACACTGGCACAGTGACCGTACTATCGTCCATTCCAATATTTTGGCTTTTCTCGAAAAACTCTCGGCTCGGGCCCCTCTCCGCGCCTGCAGCGACCGGTCCATGGCCCGCGAGACGGATCGGTTGGTGTGTCCGCATCCGATCGGACGGATGGAGACCCACAGTGGCGGGAGGGTGACCAAAAACATAGCGGGGGCCCAATTAAACCTATTTGAAACTTTTTCAAATCATGCTTCCAGTATTTCTGCAATTTCGAGTTCTATTCCAAACCACAAGAGATGATTTTCATGCCTGAAAATGCATATCTCAATTTACGCAAGAATTGACCTACCAAGTACTGGAGGAGATTTGTTTTGGGCAGAATCCACCGATATGGCATTCCTTGATGGACATAGGAATGGGAATTGATATAGTAATAGAGTTCTATGTGCAAAAAGGAAAATCAGTGTAGCCTACATTGTATCCCAAAAACGTGATTGGCAGGTCGCAGGACTTTCGTAACACTACCCACTGATATGATAACCTCTTCCTTTGTGAGGTGGGGTTACCCATCACATAGCAGATAATACTATTGATAGAACTAGGACATAAGCTAAACAACTCGTCATAGAGGGTGGTACTGCGTAAGAGTAGCTACCATAATTACCGATGCACCGCGAGCTAACCCAAAAAATTACAGCTCGTGATGCACATCACTAGTGCATCATCAGAGTGATAGTATATATATATACCACCTTCGGAGATTGCTAAGAATGAAGACATTTTGTGAGTTTAGTTTATCAAAACAGAATGAATGTGTTCAACGAAGAAGTTATATGCAAAGCGCACCATGAGGCGTGACTTCCGTTGTCACTCTCAAACATTCTTAACCTTGCACACAATTTTCCACCTAAGTCTCAACTTCCTCATGTGGTTGTACATATGAGTAGGGGTGACTGTAACGCACCTGAAGTCAAGAACATAGATGCACATGATGCTGCAAGGCTAGGCCTTAGTTCTTAGCCCATGAGGATTACTCACACATGATAAGATCAACAGTCAAACATTGTAAAGGAATTCTTAAGATCAATATAAAATAGTCTTGCTTCTTATCTGTATGTGGTGTTTCTTCTGTCCGTCTCTCATTTTTCTCTGGTGGTTGTGATGCCTAATATATATAGGCCTCTTCACGGAAGTTGTTCCGTTTGACCTGGGTAAGGTGGTGGCACCTGGTACGGGTGCGCCATATATACGGGCGGGCTGCGACCGTACCAGTGCTCGCTAAGCTCTCTTATGCTTATCATCGTGGCCTCTTTGACTTGGTAAATTTGACAACTTGGAAATCTTCATTAATTGTCCTTGATTCTGCCCAGAAAATATCCATATATGCACAAGGAGAAATAAAATAAGAGATTTGCATATCTTTGCAATAATTAGTGATTAGTGACAAGTTGAAAGAGATATTTTATCAATTACTTGACTAATATTAGATTTAAACATGGCTAAGGATGGTTGTTTTTCACATCCATCAGAAGACTACGTGTCAACACCCGGATTTTTAAGTCCAGATGCCTATTATGCCATTCCTCGCAATCCCAGGAATATTGTTTTTGCGAGACATAATAGATTGATATCACAACACATCATTCATTACAACTCATAATTGTCTTACATAGAGGGATCACCTGATCCAGTCTTAATACATCATAGTGGATCTAGAGATCCTATTACAAAACACATAGCGGAAGCGAAGTAACGGTTGCGGTCCATCTATTTCACAGGCAACTGTTGACGTCAGGAGTGATCCTAGTTGTCGTAGACGTCCTGCTGTCCATCTTCCTCGTCATCTGCTGTTCTCCTTCATAGTCTGGCCATTTGAATAGCCAGGGACAAAGCCATGAGTACCTTAAAGTACTCGCAAACTAATACTAATGTAAGCACTATCAACTATAGTAAGGGGGTGCTAAGCTCCAAGTTTGTTTGCATAAAGTCAATTTTATTTCATAAGCATTTAGTAAAAACCTCTTCATTTGCTAATTAACTCAAGTGGGAACATGAGTGTTACTCCCACAACTCTGTTGTGAATCAAGTCAAATTCACCCTTCACCTTTCAATTCACCGGTCACCCTTCACATGTCACATTTTTTGAAAAGTTCTGATGACGGAACAGTATGGCCTTTCCAACCGTCCATAACCGTGGACGCGGCTATTCGAATAGTTCTACACTCTGCAGAGGTCGTACACTTGTGCCACAACATTTGCAATAATCCGTCAGGGTTAACTGGCCCTGATTTATCACACTCCGTGTGCGGACTACCAACCATAACCTTTCACTTACACTAGATGATACCCCGCGCGTTGCTGCGGAAAAGGTTTGTACAAACAATTTAGTAACATGTTATTATACTGCGGTACAATAAACTATGGATGACACATTAGCTATAAGATTCTTAATGATGATTACAAAATGATCTGTGGTATAAATGGTGTAAAGAGAAAATTGAGATGTATTGTAAAAAGTAGTAAAAGCTGCTAATTGCTTTGGATCTGCTCATTTGCACCTATTAAGACAAATATTATTTTAATCGGGTTTCACTCTGTAATTTGTAACTGGTAAAGTTCATATGACAGCTCAAATGAAAAAATCTCTGCGAGTGTAAAGTTCAGTTAAACATGAAATGAATCGTCCTATTTTGAAGCACATAAAATTAAGCCGGATATCAATGTCACCAATATTTTTATTTGTTATTTCACATTTCTATGGGAGTTAGAAGAAACGACAAACGTGAACATGTTATATATACAAATTATGTATGCGTAAGATCTGAAATATCTAGACTTGTAGCCATCCTACACTCCATAAGACAATAAATATGAACATACTACCAAGAAATGGCCAGTAATTTATTCTTGATATCAAGCTACCACACGATGAAATATGAAACCAATATTAGTTAAAGAAAAACCTGCATAGTATACTAAACTGAAGGAAAAAATAATATATACATTCATCTCATAGCACTCCATTAGGTACTTATCGTACTGCGCTAGTGTAGCTAGGAAAATGAAGTAAGCAAGAAGATATATACCGCAAAAGGAACCAACAAAACCTCAGGTAGAAATATAAGAATCTCATCATAATTTTAAAATAATCTGTTGTAATAGAAAAACTCCTCCACGGTAAGAAAAGGTCTGTGATATTGATCACCACATTCAAATGAAGTAAGCAATAAAGATATATATTGTAGAAGGAACCAACAAACCTCAGGTTGAAATATAAGAATATGACCATAATTTTAAAATAATCTGTTGTAATAGAAAAACTCCTCTACATCAAGAAAGAGATCTTTGATATTCATCACCACATTTCTCTAGTGCCTTATATAGTCTGCAATAAATCATAAATGGACAATAATATCAACAGTAAAACCATTAGAATAAATTCATAAGGAATGCCAGGGAATATCAGCTGCTTTCTTGGATAGAAGGGTCGGGGAGAAACTCAAGAAGCACCGAAGTGTACCTAAGCAGATCATCACAAAAGAGGTGCCAACAGCCCATCCACCTTGCCGCCGATCGCGCAGCAAGAGCCAGCAGAAAGACGTGTCAAGGAGCACGTCAACACGCGACGCTGACATGAGCCGAGGGACATGGCGGCGGCAGATTTAAGCGGCAGCATGAGGAGCTCAGAGAAAGAATACGTTTCTTGAACGCTTCACACAGTGGATAAGCAATGCAAGCTGACCATACATAAATAGGAAGAGGCTCATGTTATTTTTCAGCTTGGCATAGCGTTGGAGGAAGAGAACTTAAAAGAGCAAGGATAGAAGTGCTCAAGTGGTAACGCAAGGAGGTAATTAATTAGGCGTTTAGTAGTCATTTATCTGTTGAGAGAAGGTGTAACATACAGAGACCATGAACGGCCACGGGAGAACTGGACAGGTGAAATTGCATTTAAATGAGGAAATAAAGAGAGGGATTCCTGGAGAAGATGATACGGCACTACGGGAAAGCCAGCCTTTGCCGTGCTCCAATTCGCACGGCAAAGAGCTCTATACGCACGGCAACGGCTTTGCCGTGCGCGCCCTCACGGCAAAGGTTGCACGGCAACTGCTTCGACGGCAAAGCATCCTTTGCCGTGCGCTTGCAAGGTTTGCACGGCAAAGCTCTTTGCCGTGCGCGTCAATCTCTGCCGTGCGCTGCAATGTCTGCCGTGCGGCACAACTTTGCCGTGCGGCAGGGGGGCTGCCGTGGAAGAAATCGTTGCTGTGCGCCACAAATCTTTGCCGTGCGACTGACGTTGCCGTGCGCCACCATTCGCTGCCGTGCGCACCTTTGCCGTGCGGCCTTGCTCTGCCACGCACGGCAAAGCCCCGTACAGGCACGCCCCCAGGAGCTCCCAGGTTCACAGGCTGCCGCCACGTGGCTCCTTTGCCGTGCGTGTGCGCACGGCAAAGTGACCAAAAGTCCTTTGCCGTGCGCACACGCACGGCAAAGGGCCCTGTTTTTTTCATTTTTTTGCTGTTTTTTGCTTATTCCCTGCATTTCAAATATAGCAATTGACAATAAAGCATATACACATATAATCTTCAACATAACATCACCAAACACTACGGGAACACCACAAATACATCAAACACACATATTAATGCATACAATGCATTACATAGAGTCCATAGTCCATCCACACAAGTTACATAGAGTCCATAGTGCAATGTCCAATATTACAATCCATTAGAAGCAAACAATCCGACAAAGTGCACGAAGACCATGCCATCAACCTTGTCCTCCGCTTCCGCCGGCCTCATCGTCATTTCCTTGTGACATATAATCTATAAGGTTGATGGAATGAACATTTACATTTGCATTTGCATATTGATCACTTGAACAAGCACAAGTAGCGGGTTGGGCACAAGAGGACTCACCGCGGTTCATGCTCCGGATGATGTTCAAGTTGTTGACGGTGATAGGTGTCCCCGGGGTCTGAGTGGGCGGTGGCGGCATCCACGGCATGGAGTAAGGTGGAGGAGCAGGAAGACTCCCCGGTGGAGAAGTCAGAACCGTCGGCTCATCAGCCGGCTCATGCGTACTGCTTGCGCTTGCATCATCTGCTGCTGCTTGTTGCATCCTGCTGCATCATCACGTATGCCGCTGCTGCTGGTACTCCAGAATCTGCTGCTCCATGTGCGCCCTTTGCTCCTGGGCCGCCTGCTCCTTCGCCGCCATCTCCTCCTACGTTGTGTTGCCGCGATGTCATTAACATTTCAATGGAAAGCATGTAAAGGAAATGTAGAGGCTCGAGGAAGAACATACCCGTAACCGCTCGACGGCTAGATCCGAAGCCCGTGGCCGGGGCTCTACCTCGAGCTGGCCGCTCTTACGACCACGACGGATGCTGGCGGAGAGAGGGAACCTTCGGCCGGGTCGACGCACCCGTCACCAAACCACAGGCGGCCATGCTTCAAGCCTTCTCCCGCAAGCACCGCGACCTCGGGGTCAAAGTCCTCGGCCTCCGGGTTGGCCTCCTCGCCGTACTTCTGCTTGAACTTGGAGACATACGACGTGCACTGGGTCTCGGATTGCGGGTTAAGCCACACGGCGGACCCCGTCTCAGGATCAGGCGTCTTCCTTTGCTTCATCTTCTTTAGCACGGCAAAGACGTTAGGCTTCGCTCTGTCCCGACTTCCTGCAAAAGAGAACATGTAATCAAGTGAAGTGGCACACCCTTGCGGAGTTAACAAATATATAACATGAATTCAAAGAATGAAGGAACCATTAATTTGCTCACCTCGTTACGCAGGTGAAGAGAGAGGGGATGCTGCCTTGGATATGCGATCCACCTCGCATCTCGCGCCGCTTCTTCTTGCCCTCCTCGTGCTTCTTGAGGTGCGGGGGCATGTCCACCACATGACCATCGCAAGAAAGCACCTATCGTCCTTGCCGACGTACTGAGGAGGGTTCTACATGCACAAGATAAACCCATTATGGTAAAATAAACTACATGGCGCTAAAGCAAATCAATAACACATAAATGCAAATACCTGCATGTACTGCCACGGCTGCATGAGCGTGTCGCGAGCGTCCTCCTTAGTCATGTGGACGAAGCGGTCGGCGTGCCGATCGCGGACGCATTGAATACGTGCCTCGTAGTGCATGCCGGTCACCCTCTTCCTTGCAAGCCGGTGTAGGACATCATCGCACGCACGCTCCTTGCCCTCGGCCCTCTTGAAGTATTTACGCAACAACCATGCACATAGGTAAAACAAGGGGCATTAGTGCAATTATTGTGAACCAAGGAGAGTGTATGAATGGTAAGAAGTCAAAAGTCACGTACCCGAGAATTTGGCAACAACCAAATCCGCCGCGGTGCCGCGGCCCATAGGATCTTCCGCGAGGCTGTAGTGCGCCCACCTCCAAGCTACGTCGCAGCCACCACTAGGGAAATTGACTATCCCGGGGAAATACCATCTAAGTAGGCCCCCAAGGATGTTCGAGTACCCACGTGGCGGTCTCGCGACGGGTCTTCATACGTGAACGAGTCTGCACCATGAAGACAACATCAATATGTATGTGATAATAATTTTGATAATGACAAAATTGCGATAACGAAATGCCAAAAATTAACATGTACCTCCTTCCATAGGGCACTAGAACAACGTGCCTGTACTGCCAGGACTTCAGCGAGGGGAGCTGTGTTATCCCACGCCGATATGGCTTCCTATCACGTGGCCTCAGCCTCTCCACAGCTGGAACGTACTGGTAATCCGGCGGCTCTTCCCAATCTAGGCTTTGATCGGGATCGAACACTAAGTTCCCCGCCCACCCCTCATCCTCCGAGAGGTCCTCCTCGTCCCCCTCCTCCTCCTGGTCCTCCCCACCCACCTCCTCCTCCCCGGTCCTCCCCACCCCCTCCTCCTCCTGGTCCTCCCCACCCACCTCCTCCTCCTGGTCCTCCCCACCCCCGTGGTGCTCCTGGTCCTCCTCCTCGTCATCATCATCGGCTGCGGGAGGGGGGCTAGGACTAGGAGTGAGTACCCGCGTCGCATTCTTCCTACGCGGCCGCGTTGTGGTAGCGACGGGAGGGGGCTAGGAGGGGGGGTACTAGGTCGGCCCCGCCTCGAAGTCCCTACAACTACCAAGTCCTTGAGCTTCTTTTTAAGACCGCCGCCCCTTTTTTTTTGCGGCATGCTTCAATCACCTGCAAACACAAATGAAGAGAGTGGTTTATTAGTATGCAATATTGTAAAGAGATAAATATTAGTGAAAGCAACAGAAATATAAGTAGATGAACATTAATGAAAGCAACAATAATGCAAAAGGATGAACATTAATTAGTGGAAGCAACAAATAGCAAGCATAGAGTTCTCTATTACACGGAGTTATTACAAATAACCTAGCTAGACAATCTCTATTACACGGAGTTATTACAAATAACCTAGCTAGCCTCACAATTACTACTACATAGATCAGTAGCTTCGTGTCGCCGTCCGTGATTGGACCGCGTGTCTCATCATCGTCATCGGGCTCGGCGAACCAATAATCATCAATGAAACCCGGAGGTGGTCCATCTACATCGAGGTCAATCCCTGCTCCGAACGCCTCGAGCAAACTCAGGTCTTCCGGGGCACAAACATCCTCGGCTTCATCTTACTGCATTGTCCCCATCCATGCCCGCATCTTCTTGTTCATCGTCTACGACCATGTCATCGATAGTCGGCAAGGCGATTGTGAAATGCCCGGGGAGCCCTTCTTCTCGATAGAACTCGACACTCTTTCGCTGAGGGGTCTACGCGGCGGTAATCGTCCTTGTTTGGCGGGGCGGCCTATTGCGTGAAGGCACCGTCATCACAACATCCCATCCATGTAGACGTTTTGTCGGGTTTCGCACGCGTACGGGAGATAGAATACTTGAAAGGCCTGGGTAGCCAAGATGTACACATCCTCTCCCTTATAAACAGAGTTCCTCTCAACTTCGACCAACCCAATTTCAGGATCCCGTCTCACCCGACGTGGGTCAAACCAATGACATTTGAAGACGACGGGATTTAGCCCTTTCGAAACCCGTAATTCAGCTCGTATATACCCTCGACTCTTCCATAGTAATGGAGCCCATCGTCACCTTGACATACCACCCCGCTATTTATTGTCTTCGCGTTGGGCCGGCTTGTTGTGTATTTATGGGTCTGGAAGCGATACCCGTTCACGTCATAGGAGTTGAACGCTTCGACGGAATGGTCAAAGCCCCTAGCAATTTTTCTTAGCTCGACTTCATCTCTTTGTCGGTTCTTGCCTACAAGTTTAGCACGAGAAGTTTAGAACGAGAAATGACCGGTAAATGTCGGAAGTGCTAGCTAATTTGGGATAGAAAAGTACCAAATTACGAACCAGACTACTAAAACCGAAACCGCCGCCCTTATCGAAAATTTGCTTGGATTCTTCCGGGGTAGGCTCCCTGTGGGTATTCTTCCAATGTATAGCCTTGAATTGCCTATACCGATGAAAAGAGGAAGAGTTAGCCACGCAAATACGAGTGAATGTTTGCGAATAACTAAATGGTTCGCACTTACTCGATGTACGGCTTCGGTTCGACCATGGTGTTCAAGACATACGAGTGGATCAAGGTCCGCTCCTGCAGGTCCGTTCGTACGGCTTCGAGCCACTTGACTTGCCACCAAGCCCCGGGAAGATGCTAAGCTTGGGTACTTCTTCATTGTTGGCGGCATTGTAACGGAGGACCGGGTTGTGCTTTGTGGGAATGTTGGGATCATAGTGCTTAGTGGTGAAGTTTGCCACCTCCACGTTCGGGACTGCCTCGGCTATGGATGCTTCGATCTTGCATTTATTGCCAGTCATTTGACGAAGCTTTTGTGTTTCTCTCTCGGGACCAAACTGCCAACGGCCCCAATTCGGCCCCCCCTTTAAGCATTCCTCCGCGAGGTGCAGGATCATATGTTGCATCGGATTAAAGAACCCTGGAGGAAAGATCGTCTCTAGATCGCAAAGCAACACGGGTGCCTCTTCATCCAGCTTCTCAATCACATTAGTGTCTAACTCCCTAGCACAAATCTGGCGGAAGAAAAAACTCAACCTCGCTAGCACTCGCCAAGTCTTCTCAGGGACATAGCCTCGAATCATCACCGGCATTATCCGCTCAAGCCATATGTGGTAGTCATGACTCTTCAGCCCTTGTACTCGCAACGTTTCAATGTTCAGACCCCTCATCCAGTTGGCTGCGAACCCATCAGGGAAAAACAAGGAGTCCTTCATCCATTGGAAGACCTCCCTTTTTTGGGCCTTTGTGAGACAGAACGGAGCGTGTGGCTTAGTCCAAGTTTTTTTGGCACCATGAGGTGGCTGCATGTTCAACTCCGGCCTATCGCACCACATTTCTTGATCAATTCGAGCCTTTATGTTATCCTTCGTCTTCTCGGTGTCCACAATCGTGCTCCAAATGGCTTCAACGATATTCTTCTCGGTGTGCATTACATCAATGTTATGCGGGAGCTCGAGAAACTCAAAGTAAGGGAGCTTCCATAAGCACGGCTTGTGAGTCCATTGGTGTGTCTCCCCATATCCCAAGAAACCATTCCCATCAGGGCTAGGCTTAAGAGCATCTAACTCGGCCTTGATTTCCGTTCCGGTCTTCGGAATTGGCTTCGGGCCACGGACAACACGGCCTTTCTTGAAGCTCTTTACATCACTCCTGTATGAATGCCTCCGCTCAAGGAACCTGTCGAGCTTCATCAAAGCATGAATACTTGCCTCCCTTGTTTAGCCGGAAGAAAGTCACGGCTCGCCTGCATCGTGGGCAAGGCCACTTCCCATGTGTACACCACCCGCGAGAACAAAGCACGTGCCTGGCAGGTCATGCGGGGACGTGTGGTACCACACATACATATCGAAGTACTCCTTCTTTGATGCGTCATATGTTCGGATCCCGCGACCTTCCCGGCCACGAACCAAGTCATCCACCGGCGGTTCCGGGTACACATTCATGTTCTTACCCGGGTATTTGGGCCCCGGGATTATCATCGACACAAACATGTTCTCTGATCTCATGCAGACGCCAGGGGGGAGGTTCATGGGAATAACAAACACTGGCCAACAACCGTATACTGCAGCCGACATACCATATGGATTGAACCCATCGGTTGATATCGCAACTGCTACGCTCCTCGGGTCACCTGCTTTCAGTGGAAATTTCTTGACAAAGTTCTTCCATGCAGTACCATCCGACGGATGTATCATCTTGTCGGTGTATCTGTTTCCTTCCACGGCCCACCTCATCTGCTGGGCAGTATCCTCGGTCATGAAGAGCCGCTGGATCCTCGGTAGAACTGGAAGATAGCGGAGGATATTCTTGGCAACCGTGGTCCGCCTCTTCGACCATCACCATTGCGGTCTACCTCAAAGTACCTAGAGGAATTGCATTTGATGCAATAATTTGTGTCGGCGTGCTCCTCTCCGAATAGCATGCATCCCTTTGGACAAGCGTGTATCTGCTGAGATGACATCTTAAGGTCACCGAGCAATTTGGTCGAATAGTAGAAGTTTTGCGGCAAGAGGTGCCCTTTCGGCGAAGGCTGCCTACGATGACCAGAAGTTCATCGAACCCATCTCTGCACAAGTTCCTATGGCACTTCAAGGCCATAAGGCGAGCGATGGCATCTAGTTGGGTAACCTCTGTATTTTCATGTAGGGGTTTTCGCGAAGCAAACGGAGCCTCATAATACTCCTTTGTGTTTTCCTCCGGGTCCTCACTTGTCTCCGCATCTCGAGGTGTCTCCACCTCTACATGAGGGCTTTCGGGCACATTACCATTAGCCAAGTTTTCTAAGCACCTATCAAAACCGGTGTCATATTCCCCCTAGGTTGAATCGCCGCACCTCCTTCCTAGCACGTTTCTTTGCCTTTT
Organism: Lolium rigidum; assembly: GCF_022539505.1. Classification (NCBI taxonomy): domain Eukaryota; kingdom Viridiplantae; phylum Streptophyta; class Magnoliopsida; order Poales; family Poaceae; genus Lolium; species Lolium rigidum. Next base: position 340,832,541 of record NC_061508.1, read on the forward strand.
CTCCATGGTAAGTCCAAATCCTGTAGGACGGTGTGAACCCAAACTTGATCGGGTGCATACTCATAGTTTCCTTGTCCTGTGCCTTTCGGTTAGCGCACTTACTACAAGGGCACCAAACACTTATAGGTCCGCTAGGGATGGCAAACGCCCTATCCACAAGCCTGCTCGGTCTTTTCTCCCCATTCATCGAGTATAGTTCCACCGATCGATTCTGCCATCGTACATCCGAGCCACGATTATCCATCCTCTAATCGGCAACAAAACAGAGACGAACATAGCATTTATATATCAAATAGGGAATAAATGCATCATTTTTTTACGCGTGCATCAACCTCGAAACTCTACTAGGTGGGCTCCTAGCAGCCGCCGGATCCGTAGATTGAGTACGTTCTCCCAGCTCTACCCCGATCCGAGACGGAATTTCGGCAGCACCTCCCCGCTGCTCTCCCGATACACGTCTCGGCAAAAAGCCGAGAGGGGTGTGCATCCGGAGAACAAGGGGGAGGCGCTACCGAAATCCTGTCTCGGATCGGGGTAGAGCACGGAGAACGTACCCAACTACGCATCCGCCGGCTGTCCCGATAAATGCCGTAAGAGTTACGGTTCATAATATGCGAGACCACTAATGCATATTTATCCGCGTAACCCTTACGGTCGGGAAGAGACGCCTAGGTATCGCAACAGACTTGGTGACCTAGACACAAAAAAAACCTAGGTACAAGAGAGGCGAACGGATTCTCACCCTCGAAGCGTGATCGACTGCCGGCGAAGAAGATCAGCGACCCTCTAAGAGAATCGCAAAAGAAGATCCGGAACGCCCGTCAAACACCCCCGCGACGCCGCCCCTCGTGTCCACCTCGAAGCATCTCCTGCATAGCGAGAAAAATAGTCATGCAAGTGAACAAGAATTTTTTACAATAGTGGTATAACAATATGACTTCACCATAAAGAATTTCCTTCCGGCACAATAATGGGGCTAGTTTTAACATATCCGTATCATAAACACCTTTTTCAAAGCTAAATTCCTATTTCTAATTTATACTAAACACTAAAATATTATACTAAACTAAAATCCTATATCTAATTCATACTAAACTAAAATCCTATTTCTAATTTATACTACATTAAATTAAGTAAATCCTATACTACACTAACATTATCACTAACCTTAATTGAGCAGCGAAGCGGGATCGGAGGCGAGGACAGGCCGCAGCGACGCGGGAGAGCGAGGCGAGGGCGGCTCGAGGGCGAAGGAGCGGGAGGCGGAGGCGGCTCGACGCGGGAGAGCGAAGGCGAGGAAGGGCGGCCCAGGCGGTGGCGGCTGGCCGGCGGCGTGGGGCAGGGCAGCGGCGGCGTGGGGCAGGAGGTGGCGGCGGCCCAGGCGGTGGCGGCGTGGGGCAGGAGGTGGCGGCGTGGGGCAGGGAGGTGGCGGCGGCCCAGGCGGTGGCGGCGTGGGGCGGAGGAGGTGGCGGCGGCGGCGTGGGGCGGGGCAGCGGCGGCGTGGGGCAGGAGGTGGCGGCGGCGTGGGGCAGGAGGTGGCGGCGGCGTGGGGCAGGGCAGCGGCGGCGTGGGGCCGGGCAGCGGCGGCGGCGGCGTGGGGCAGGAGGTGGCGGCGGCGGCGTGGGGCAGGAGGTGGCGGCGGCGTGTACGTGTGGGGAGAGGAGGGATAGCTGTGCACGTGTGTGGCTCACAGGTGCGCCCCGACGACCCCTTATCCGCACTCTTTGCCGTGCGGGCTGCTTTGCCGTGCGGCGAAGAGGCTTTGCCGTCCGGGGCGCCTTTGCCGTGCGCAGGGAATCCTTTGCCGTGCGGCAGGATTCTCTGCCGTGCGCCTGCGCACGGCAAAGAATTTTTTTTTTTTTAACCATTTCATTTATAAAGGTGCTAGGATGATTTTGTACCCTTTAGTGCTGACATTGATATAAGTGATTTGAGGCTAGATAGTATGCTTTGGTTCACTCAAAACCATTGTAGGAGGTTGCATAGAATACAACTACTAACTTATACAATTATTGTGTTGCAGTTTCACGTGGGTCTGATCCTTGAGAGAAAGCCGTAAATAAAGGCTATGAAATGAATGAATGCATGCTCAAATTAGCAGAGCAAGAACATAGGCTATGCAAATATCTTTACCTTGACCCTCCTCAGCAGATCGTATCATGTCATGCCAGGCCGGCATGCAGTAGTCAGTGACTACACGTGCTGACACACCGGAATTGACACACCAGAGCTGCAGAACCATGCATCATAAACCCTAACCCTAACCCTAAACCCTAAACCTATACCTAACCATAAATACTTACCTTGAACCTAAACCCTAGCCCTACCCCCTAGACCCTATAGCCCTAACCCTACACCAAACCCTAACCAGTAGATCAGGCACACCCTCGATCATGTGATAATGGCTCGAGCTGCGGGTATGTATGTGCCAAAGGGTCCCAATCTTGGTTCTCCATGTGTATATGTCCTAAACAAACCTAAAAGAATGAAAAGTTACATTGGTGCACCCTCGCGCGGAGAAATCTAGGGGGTAGACCATCCGGGGCACACGTTCCGCTCTTTTGGGGGAAGGAGGGGAGAACGACCGCCGGAGCACCGGAACCCCACCAAACCTTGCATGTGGGCCTATGATATGTGTCAAAGTGTGGTGCAAGGTCTAACACTGCAAAAGTAGCTCCCCTAAACCCTAGACCCTAGCCCTAACCCTACACCAAACCCTAACCAGTAGATCAGGCACACCCTCGATCATGTGATAATGGCTCGAGCTGCGGGTATGTATGTGCCAAAGGGTCCCAATATTGGTTCTCCATGTGTATATGTCCTAAACAAACCCAAAAGAATGAAAAGTTACATTGGTGCACCCTCGCGCGGAGAAATCTAGGGGGGTAGACCCGCCGGGGCACACGTTCCGCTCTTTTGGGGGGAGGAGGGGGGAACGACCGCCGGAGCACCGGAACCCCACCAAACCTTGCATGTGGGCCTATGATATGTGTCAAAGTGTGGTGCAAGGTCTAACACTGCAAAAGTAGCTCCCCTAAACCCTAGACCCTAGCCCTAACCCTACACCAAACCCTAACCAGTAGATCGGGCACACCCTCGATCATGTGATAATGGCTCGAGCTGCGGGTATGTATGTGCCAAAGGGTCCCAATCTTGGTTCTCCATGTGTATATGTCCTAAACAAACCTAAAAGAATGAAAAGTTACATTGGTGCACCCTGCGCGGAGAAATCTAGGGGGGTAGACCCGCGGGGCACACGTTCCGCTTGTTTTGGGGGAGGAGGGGGACAACGACCGCCGGAGCACCGGAACCCCACCAAACCTTGCATGTGGGCCTATGATATGTGTCAAAGTGTGGTGCAAGGTCTAACACTGCAAAAGTAGCTCCCCTAAACCCTAGACCCTAGCCCTAACCCTACACCTAACCCTAACCGAGTAGATCGAGCACACCCTCGATCATGTGATAATGGCTCGAGCTGCGGGTATGTATGTGCCAAAGGGTCCCAATCTTGGTTCTCCATGTGTATATGTCCTAAACAAACCTAAAAGAATGAAAAGTTACATTGGTGCACCCTCGCGCGGAGAAATCTAGGGGGTAGACCCGCCGGGACACTACGTTCCGCTCTTTTGGGGGAAGGAGGGGAGAACGACCGCCGGAGCACCGGAACCCCACCAAACCTTGCATGTGGGCCTATGATATGTGTAAAAGTGTGGTGCAAGGTCTAACACTGCAAAAGTAGCTCCCCTAAACCCTAGACCCTAGCCCTAACCCTACACCTAACCCTAACCGAGTAGATCGAGCACACCCTCGATCATGTGATAATGGCTCGAGCTGCGGGTATGTATGTGCCAAAGGGTCCCAATCTTGGTTCTCCATGTGTATATGTCCTAAACAAACCCAAAAGAATGAAAAGTTACATTGGTGCACCCTCGCGCGGAGAAATCTAGGGGGGTAGACCCGCCGGGGCACACGTTCCGCTCTTTTGGGGGGAGGAGGGGGAGAACGACCGCCGGAGCACCGGAACCCCACCAAACCTTGCATGTGGGCCTATGATATGTGTCAAAGTGTGGTGCAAGGTCTAACACTGCAAAAGTAGCTCCCCTAAACCCTAGACCCTAGCCCTAACCCTACACCAAACCCTAACCAGTAGATCAGGCACACCCTCGATCATGTGATAATGGCTCGAGCTGCGGGTATGTATGTGCCAAAGGGTCCCAATCTTGGTTCTCCATGTGTATATGTCCTAAACAAACCTAAAAGAATGAAAAGTTACATTGGTGCACCCTCGCGCGGAGAAATCTAGGGGGGTAGACCCGCCGGGGCACACGTTCCGCTGTTTTGGGGGGAGGAGGGGGACAACGACCGCCGGAGCACCGGAACCCCACCAAACCTTGCATGTGGGCCTATGATATGTGTCAAAGTGTGGTGCAAGGTCTAACACTGCAAAAGTAGCTCCCCTAAACCCTAGACCCTAGCCCTAACCCTACACCTAACCCTAACCGAGTAGATCGAGCACACCCTCGATCATGTGATAATGGCTCGAGCTGCGGGTATGTATGTGCCAAAGGGTCCCAATCTTGGTTCTCCATGTGTATATGTCCTAAACAAACCTAAAAGAATGAAAAGTTACATTGGTGCACCCTCGCGCGGAGAAATCTAGGGGGTAGACCCGCCGGGGCACACGTTCAGCTCTTTTGGGGGAAGGAGGGGAGAACGACCGCCGGAGCACCGGAACCCCACCAAACCTTGCATGTGGGCCTATGATATGTGTCAAAGTGTGGTGCAAGGTCTAACACTGCAAAAGTAGCTCCCCTAAACCCTAGACCCTAGCCCTAACCCTATACCAAACCCTAACCAGTAGATCAGGCACACCCTCGATCATGTGATAATGGCTCGAGCTGCGGGTATGTATGTGCCAAAGGGTCCCAATATTGGTTCTCCATGTGTATATGTCCTAAACAAACCCAAAAGAATGAAAAGTTACATTGGTGCACCCTCGCGGAGAAATCTAGGGGGTAGACCCGCCGGGGCACACGTTCAGCTCTTTTGGGGGGAGGAGGGGAGAACGACCGCCGGAGCACCAGAACCCCACCAAACCTTGCATGTGGGCCTATGATATGTGTCAAAGTGTGGTGCAAGGTCTAACACTGCAAAAGTAGCTCCCCTAAACCCTAGACCCTAGCCCTAACCCTACACCAAACCCTAACCAGTAGATCAGGCACACCCTCGATCATGTGATAATGGCTCGAGCTGCGGGTATGTATGTGCCAAAGGGTCCCAATCTTGGTTCTCCATGTGTATATGTCCTAAACAAACCTAAAAGAATGAAAAGTTACATTGGTGCACCCTCGCGCGGAGAAATCTAGGGGGTAGACCCGCCGGGGCACACGTTCACTTGTTTTGGGGGAGGAGGGGGACAACGACCGCCGGAGCACCGGAACCCCACCAAACCTTGCATGTGGACCTATTCTATGTTTCAAAGTGTGATGCTAGGTGTAATTCACCAAATGGTGCATGGCATGGATCCCGGTCGACATTCCTCACCTTCGGGCGATAACACTTAACGATTCTCGGACGTGTACGGTGAAGTGTCCCGCCGCGGGTATATCGGGGCTAGACTGTGCCAAAGGGTACCACACATGGTTTTCCATATGTCCATGGACTAAACAAACCTAAACCTATGAAAAGGTATATTGGTGGAACCTCGCGCGGAGAAATCTAGGGGGTAGACCCGCCGTCCCGCTGTTTTGGGGGGGAAGGAGGGGGACGCCCGCCGGAGCACCGGAACCCTGATATATGTGGGGGATGAGCATGGAGACTAATTTTGTATTTCACATAGTGTAATAAATAGTCATCAAAAAGAAAAACTAATTAACAAAATAAATATAAGTAGTAGATGAAATAAAATAGTTAGAAAAACAAATAAAATGTATATTGGCGCACGGCAAAGGGAGAAGCGCACGGCAAAGGACCCTTTGCCGTGCAAGCTAATTTCTCGCACGGCAAAGGGCGGGCACGGCGGTGCATTTTTTCCTTTACCGTGCGCTTGTTTCTTTGCCGTGCGGCTTGCGGGGACTTTGCCAGTCTTAAAATCTTTGCCGTGCGCTGCTCCCATTCTTTGCCGTGAGGAACTACTTTGCCGTGCGCCATTTCTTTCTTTGCCGTGCTATGTTTCTTTGCCGTGCGCTGCTCTCATTCTTTGCCGTGCATTTTTGCGTTGCCGTGGGCTCTTCTTGCTACGCACGGCAAAGAAATCTTTGCCGTGCAGCAGCTCACGGCAAAGCTTGGCTGCACGGCAGCGCCTGATTTTCCCGTAGTGCGGTCACCATGCTGCAGCGTTGGAATATTAGAAGAAGAAAAAATGACATCAGAGATGACATGGCTGAGCTGCATGATGTGTCAGGATATGATTGCTCAGACATGAACAAAAACTGTAGTAATTTGCTGGCATGGAGCTGAAACTGCCCAAGTGATGTGGCATGCTTGCATGTTGAGAGAATTACCCTTCGTGGGTTGCTCCTATTTCGTTGCGGCGTAAAGTATAGTCATTTTCGGTTAAAAGTGGGACAGTGGGCAATGTGTGAAATACAATTCTATTTGTAATAAACTACGATGCCAATCAGAAATTGTGTTGAATATATATTATCGAAACGGTACAAAAAAATCTATTAGATGACTAAGTGAGAGTAATTTGCATCATTACTATAGTAAAGTAAGTGAGAATACATATAAGTTACAGGTCGGATTTGTTTTTGACGGTAATAATCTCCATGCAATTGGTATATTCAACAATCTTTTCTACAAAGGCAAGAACAACCCAATGCATTTTACCTTCCAATAATGTGAGCATAATTAAATATTTGAGAGATACTAAAGGCAGTAAGATATTAAATGTAACCAGTTTATGTATATAACAGAAAGTTTCTCCTCTCCCTGAATCAAGCAGAAGAACACAGATTCAGATTACTAACATCTTTAGCCAAAATCAATATTGTGCTGCTATGAATATTGTTAACCACATGGTTCCTGAAATGAAGGCCGGGGCACAACCCTATTTTCTAAATAAGAAATGCGGCATCGTTGCATGAAGAGACAATAAAGAAGCTAGTCAGGAAACACTGATAAACCTTCAGTTCAAGAAAATTGGAGACATGTGAAACACCAAAATCCCTGGGCAGAAAAGGTAACTTTAGGTAGATTTACTAAGCGGCATCTTGTCGAATACCTACGGGGCAGAAGGACCATCACTAATCATATGCATCGGACATGAATGAGTTAGAAGAAATGAGCAACTAAAGATTTCATACAACATACAAAACAAAGAAAAGAGAGGAACACACATATGTAAGAGGGTACCTTTCTGGAGCCTCGCGGAGTGCTATTTCCGTTGATACTTAAGATTCAGCTGGACCAAAAAATGATGTTAACCATCAGAAACATGAAAATATATTGCCGGTCTGAGGCAGACCAGAGGTAGTACACCATGAATGGACATGGGGAAGCAGGGAAACAGAGGGTCGGTCATCCATCTGTCATGGGAGAGACGACGGAACTTCAAAATCGGCGGCGGTGTCCCGGGCAAAATCTGCTGGATATGTGAAATCTGGACCAGCGGAGGAAGAAACCGGAACATCTCTCGAGCAGGAGGCAGGAATGAGCTGTGAGGAGGATGGGAATGGAGCAGCTGTAGTATTTAAACTATAGAACAAACCTCCATTAATTATGGCTGCAGGCCTTTGCCTTCGATGTGGAAGACGAAAGAGATGGGAATCCATCAGTTTCTTCCGCACAATAGAAACGGGATCTGCTGGTGGAGAAGATAAAGAGGGAGATGGGAATCAATCAATGGAAGTAATTGGAGAGTTAGAGAAATAGTAATTGGCGTGTGCCTTTAAGACGGTGGCGGCGAAAGAAATTTTCCGAGCAGTGGTGGGGGAGAGATCGATGGGAGAGACAGAGTCGTGGCGAGGAAGAGGACAGCGTCGGCCGGTTCATGGGCCGGTGTCTGCCCATCTCGAGCAGGCGCGTCCTTCTGGCAAGCAAGAGCCATCGGTGGCTTCAGGCGTGTCCGTCTAGGCGAGTAAACTGGTGTCGTAAGCTGGAAACCAAGGGGAGGTGAAACCTTCTAATGTGGTGACGTGGCTTGTTGTAGGATCAGTAAAATGGGATCAACTATTAAGAAAAAGAAGATACCCTAGTATAGGCACCTCTCCCCATGAGCTTGGCCTCCCAGTGAAGACAAACAGTCAGCCTGGGAACTGCACAGGGCTTGGGCCAGACAGTTCACCTCATTCACGTCATTTCACATCAATTCACTTTAACGGAGGCAGCCTCAGCATAACCCCTATGACGCTTGTTTAGAGGGAACCCATACTAAGATACATAAACTTCCAGGTTAAGCCCTTACCCATAATCGAGATATTGTGGGGGTACTTGCAAAATTGGAATGGTATCGCATCCGAACCCAACCATCGGTTTTGTAAAATTCACCATGTCATTCACAAGTCATATTCACCTTCAAAATCTTTCAATAGAATGACTCATCATTCCAAGGTTTTCAAAGTCATTTCATTTCACCTGTTCCCATCTAGAGTAGTCAATTTTATTTGTTAGCACTAGCAACTAATCATGAGGGGTGCTATCTAGCTTTCATTGCTCTAGTCTAAATTTGATGATCTTGTTCTACTCTAGACCAAATGAATCATGAATCAAAAAGTAAACTTTGATAAACCAAAAGCAATAAAGCTTGTAAAGTAAAACTTGGGATGGGATCATTAAGCATAAAGTAAAAAGTGGTGGTGCCTTGCTCTTGTAGAGCTTTGCACTTAGCAAGAATATTAGCTTGCCTTGGTTGGTGTACTGATCAAAGTGGTCTTCTTCTTCCTGGAAGTAGACCTCCTCCTCCTGGTACTCCTCGGTACTAGCGTCTATAAACGAATACGAGGATACAATCACCAAACAATACCTAAGGTCTAGACTAATCACACAAATGGTTCATACCAATTATTCTAGTATCACCACATTATTCTCATGTTGGTTGACTTTGTGTTTCCTTTAAAGAAAAATAATTTCCTCTCATTACAAATATTAATCAGGGTTTCTATTTAATTCTTGGGAGAAATAATTTCCTCTCATTGAATCTTGTTTAAGATTTAATTTCCTCTAATAATAATGTATGACCTAGGTTGACCAAGGTCAACCTCTTCATAATCATCATTTGGGAAAATGATTTAAATGAGATGATGCACCTCATGCAATTTAATATCAACATAAATAATGATTTAAAATCATCTAATAATTCAATATGAGAGTTAATAGACCATGGTCTCTACCTCATGTAGAATTACTTGAGACAAAGATTTAAATGAGACCAATACATCTCATATGATTTAATAAGTAGTTTTGAACAATTTTAAATATTACTATGAGAATAACTTAATAATTTCAACTAGGAACATATGGGTCATGAAGACATGTGTCATTAACTCACATTGAATCACTTGGAGTAATGATTTAAATGAGATGCTATACCTCATATAGTTTAAATACTATTTTTGAAATAGTTTAAATGAGCTAGAAATGGCCATATAGCCAATATTTGAATCTAGCCCATGATCATATACAGTACTCATATCATATTTTTACATAATCAATTAGAGTATTTGAAAAGTGAATTACGAGAGTTGGAATCAACTCAAAAGCATTTATGGTTGATTTTTAATAATTGTTTGAAGTTTGAAAAGTTACTGCTTTGTTATTTTTACTATTCAAATTCTAAAACATATTTTGATTTGAATCCAGTGTGGTTGGATAAAGCATTTCATAAGCTTTCCAACAATATAATATTTGTCAAATTTGGTTTGGTGGATTTTATTCTATTTAAATTTGAACACAGCATCTGTGAGCAATTTGGAATAATTCAAAAATTCGAATTTCAATTAAGTGGGCTGGCGGGAAACGAAACTGGGCCTAATCCGCTAAAAACGCAAAGGCCAGCCCACTACGCGTCCATTACGCGTGGGCTGCCTGACATGATGGGGGCCACTCGTCAGCGGGTGGATCTTACCGAAACGGTACGCAGGGCTGAGAGACGTTGGATCAGATGCTGATCAAACGGTCGAGCGTCGTCGTCGGCGGCGGCGAGAAGCGGGCGCTGGCACGGCGGAGGTAGGGGGTCGACGGCGACCCTGGGCTCCGGCGATCAACGGCGTCGGTGCAGGACGACGTTGCGGACGATGAGGAAGCGACTGGTACAGACGGCGGCTCCAACGGTGGTCGGAATCAATGGCGTCCTTCTCAGGACCCCCGCGGGCTCCGGCGAGAAATTGGACGGCTGCGGGTGGCAATGCGGGGAGCAAGAGGTCGAGAGGGCTCAGGAGAAAGTGGGGAGTGGCGAGGTGTGAAGAAATCATCCAGGAGCGGCCTCCTTTTATAGCGGCGCGCGGTGGCCGTGGTGCTCGGGGCAGGTCGACGGTGACGACGGGGATGGAGGTCGCGCGGGGTCAGCGGAGTGGTTGCGCACTGTGGGCGACGTCGAGGCGAACCCAACGCGCGTCACGGAGAGGACGGGGGTGGACGGGAGCAGACAGTTGGCGTCGTGTACTAGCGCAGGTACCGCGGATGTCGTCGACGATGACGGTGGCTACCAGGTTCCCGCTGCCAGGTGGGCATGTCCATGGCGTTGCTGGTGTCACGAGTGTCCTACTGGCGCAAAGAGAAAGGGGAGGGGGCAACGGAGGTGACCAGGCGAGGTCGTGGCCATGCGCGTCTGTGGCGCTCACCATGCGCGCTCTGGCGCGCGTGGGCGTCTCTGGGCGTGCACGTCCCAGCGCGTGTGTGGCACCGTTGGCTCGAGCGACGTGTCTGGCACGCTCAGGGGAGTGAGAGGAAGCGAGGTGACAAGGTGGTGCATGCTAGAGTAGGTCAGAGGGGGAGAGAGCATGTCCATGCCATGCCATGCCACGGCATGGTTCATTTTAGTCAAAATGGTGATGATGTGAGGTACCCAACCTTGTCTATTATGCTTGGCACTAAGAAGAGGGGTCAGAGAGGTACTAGTGATGACCCAGGGCTGAGGAGGGAGGCTAAGATCCACTGTTTTTGTAGCATGTCTCAATTTCTCCATATTATGCACATCAAGTGCTCGACACAATGCCCGCAAGAAATTTATTTTCAAATTTTTGAATGAATTTTGGTAGGTTGTAAACATATAATAAATGAAGTCTACTGGTGGTGGTGGTGGTCAAATTTGAAGTGGTTTGCAAAAATTCAAAATGCACTTGATCTTCCATATGCTTCAATGTCTCTACTTTGCTTGATCATTATTTGAATTTGAGAAGGAATTTGCAGGGGTGGTTTTGGGCAAAATTATTCACCTTGATGTTGTCTTGGATGAGGTGCAAAGAGTTGGCAAAGTTTAGTTTAGAACTCTTCCAAAACAGGGGCTCAAAGAGAGCATCAGGTTAAAATTGTCAATTTTGACCATTAGTGCATGTGAGCTCATTTTGATTTCAAATTTGATTTGATTTGATTTTCTTTGATTCCAAAAGTGTTTATAAGTGTTTAGTAACCATCTCCAACCAATGGTGCAAGCCAAAATGGTCTAGGTTCAAGATTTGTAAAAATGGCCATATGCACATAGGTGTATTTCATATCTTTATTTCCTTTTCTTCATCTATGATCAAAGGTCATGGTTTAGGGTTTATTTAGTATTATATTGGTTTTGGTAAAGTTTTCAAACCATTTGGGCAAGGTAGAGGTGCTTAGGTCAAGTTTTGGTAAAAATGGCTAGGTGCCACATATGCTTCTATGCATAGGTTGAATTTCTTTTTATTTCTTTTTGTTTCACCTTGGTTTTGATTGAGGAAGTACTTGATTAGGTTTGTTGATGTTTTCAAAGCATTTAATCAAGGTAGAAAGGTCTAGGTAGAAGTTTTACCAAAACTAGTCATAGGCACATAGGCCCTTTTCTTATTTAATTTAATTTCTTTTATTTTGTTTATAATGGATGGTGAGAAGAGGGGTGAGGTTTAGGGTTTAGTGGGGTCTAGCAATGGTTCATCACTATTTAGAAAAGTAAGAATGTTATTAGTCAAGATTTGCCTACTAGGGCTATATGCCCCCATATGCCTTTTTATTTTATTTTAGTTCCTTCTTATTGGACCCTATTTAGTTTTGGGAAGGTTAGGGTTTAGGGTTTTAGAATTATGTTTAATGTAATAAACAAACAATCCTGGCAATATCACAACATATAAGCATGCTCGCTATGTACCAAACTTAATTTAATAAAAGTTTTTGTTGGTTCTCATTTTTGGAAAAAGGAAATTCTTTTTCTCTTTGTTTTAAATTTTTGGGATGTTACACTACGCCACCGTGGATGTGCTCGATGACGTGAAAGGCATGACGACCTACGATAGATTTCACACTTAAACTATGGAGCTGGTCAATCTTTAGCACTACCTAAATCCACTATGAAGCATAAAAATGGTTACATACAATCTTAATCCACCATCTACGAACTCAATCTAACACATATGCGGTTAGATCTACGCCCTTTTCCGTGCATATACATCTACCACATCCAGGGTTTGAGCTTTCTTACAGAGGGTCCAACAGAACATAGGTCGGCGAAGATGGAGAAGGCAAGCCGGACGACGACCGCCGCTCAGTTCCTCGTCACAGCCGGTGAAGAAGCTCCTGTCATCTCCTTGTATCTCAGAAGGGGAAGAGCTCAACTAGGGGGGAGGGGGGATTGGCAGATTTGGATTTGTGCAGTGAGATCGAGTAGAGATAAATAAGGGGTGAAATAAGGTCTGCGGTGACCGAAAATATCTCGCCACTTTTTCTTCGCACCGCCTACGCTTGCGCCATCTTCGCCATGCTCGTACACCGCATTCTCAAAAAAGCACGAGATGAGGGTGGATCCGGGGAAATGGCCGATTCGGGCGTTTCCCGGAGGTGCTTTGAGGGGCGTGCGGGCCACAACGTGGGCGTAGACTGGGCATCCAGTCGGTCCATTTTGTTATAAACGCGACAAGCAAATAACGAAGAAAGATAAAGGTAAACGCAGTGGAGACACAAGATTTAACGTGGAAAACCCCTTCCAACACAGAAGGGGAAAAAAGCACGGGCGCCAGCCAGCAAAACTTCACTATATCGGGAAGTGTTTACAAACGCCGTTGACGAGGGTGCTCCTCGACAATGCCCTCCGATTGGAGCTTAGGGTTGATAGAATCCTGTAGGCTGACACGAGACATCTGTTAACAGACAAGCGAGGAGAGCAATTTACCCAGGTTCAGGGCCCTCGATGAGGTAACACCCCTACGTCCTGCCTGTCTCATCTTGATTATGCGAATATTGGGTTACAATGGGGTGCCGAAGGTTTCGGTTGTGTTCTCGTCGAGAGGCTAAGTGCTACGGCGACCTAGCTCTGGATTTGCGGTGGCTAAAGTTGCTACGATTGATTGTGTCCCTCGGCAGCCCCTCTCCTGGCCCTTATAAAGGAGGCCAGGTCCCAAGAGATCTGCACGAGTACGACTAGGTTTACAAGAGTCCTAGTTCTAAACTTTCCTTGTTCAGTTCCTCTCCGTCTTGTTCTTCAAGGAATCTTCTTCGGCACCGACCTAGTGGCCCACCTTGTCATCGGCTTTCTTCATGGGCCTCCAGTTGGGCCGTACAGGATAGGGCAATAATAGTTACCCGAAGGGTAATGCCCACGTCAGCCGTGGGTTATCTTATAATCTGATAAACCCTAGTCGGCGGCTTACAAGATGTATATATAGGTGGTGCCAACGATCCGTACCGTACGCTACGCTTCGGCCCAAGCCTACCGACGACGGGCCTCGCTCCGCTCGTCAGAAGTTAGCCTCCCTTTAGCATATGAATTTGGATCACAATGCAACACGTTTTCTGGTCCCTAGGGTTTGTTTCAATATGTTGCGACCTACCTACTATCGCGCCCGAAGATCCATCCAGAGGGAAAATCCCAATAAATCTTAGCGGCGAAGAATGGATCCGGTTCACTAGAGGAAAAAATCTCAATGGGGGAGAGAGATGATACACAATAACTAGCTCAGGTGTCCCCATATCCATTATCTATGTCAACTTGTGGGGTGATGAGGATAAACATGAGAAAGGGGAGGAAGATCATGAGAGTGAGGAGGATGATGATGCATTTGCAGCTACCATGTTTGAGGATGAGGCATGTAACTTTACAGAGAACACCCCAGAACAAAGTATGGAAAAGCAATCAAGTCCTGGAGCAGCGCTGTCGCCGCTCGCCGGCATCCTCAAAGCGTCGCCGCCAAGGAATGGAGAGAATGAACTCGAACTCTTTCATCCGGCGAGAACCCACCCCCACTGGCAACCTTCTTGCCGCCGGGAACGAATCACTTGGCTGCAAGTAGGCGTCGAGCACCAGTAGGGACAGGGAGATACGGCTTTCAACTTATATGTTTTGTTTTGTGTCCATGCATATCTTATGGTGGTACTTGTTCAACATTGTCTTTTTCGGCCCGTGATCATTTTAGGTCCTTTGTCTAGATTTATATTTTCTTAGGTCAATTCATAAAGTTGAATTGTTTGCTTTAAAAACGTCATGGTTCATGTTCAGTCGCAATTTTGCCCACCAAGGAAACCGCCATCTTTGACCAAAATATGCTTATCGAGATAATCAAGTGGTAACGATGATCAATATAAATTCAGTCCCGCAAGAACGTAGGGTACTAGCTGGGTGGAATAAATCAACAAGGACAAAACAGAAGATTGTATATGGAGTAGTATATATCGAGATTTTCTCATGCAGAAACTGACAGCGGCAGTGACGGCACTGCATTCATGCCAAGACTTCGTGTTTCTGCAAGAACTCTTCGCCCCCTATCCGTAGGCCCGCTCGATCGGACGGCTGCCGGGGAGGCGAACGACGTGGACAAAACCTACTCGGATTGGACTCCGTTGGACCACGCGACCGAGAAGCCCCGGCGACTCCTGTTCTGCTCCTGTCAGAGGCGAGCGGGAGAAGAAGAGCCGGCGACGACGACGTCTCCGCCGCGCCCGCTCTATTGCCCCAGCAACCGCAGGTACGCCCCCTCACTCCCGGCCACGCGACTCGCGCCGCCCCCCGTCGGATCCGTGCACGTAACTCCTCTTCTCTCCGCGGCGGCCGCCGCCGCCCGCTGCCGATCTTGCGGAACTCTGTTTTTCTTCTTCTCGGTTCTGGGTTTACTTCTGCAATTCCTCTGGTGACCTCGCAAGTCGCTCGTGATCGCTTTTCCCTTCCCCGTTTGTTTCCTCCAGGAGACGGAATTTCTGCTAGGAATCCTGGAAAGAGATTCATCACGCATGCATGCAAAAGGCCAAGACCCGCCCTTAATTTCGGTCCCGTGATTACTGATTAGCTCACACCTTATAAACTCAAAAGCAAGCATTTTTAGCTTTGCGATATAGCTAGTGATCGAGTGTCATCCTCCGTAGCCAGATTCCTTAACTCTCGTGGGCGGCTAATCCATCTTTTTGTTCGTGGCGTCTCAGATTGATGACCTCATGCCACTTACGGTTAAGCCACTCTAAACCCCTTTCCATTATTTTACTTCCCTCTTGCCACATGCCCGTAGGATCCTGTTCCATTTGTTTAGCTGTACGTATGGGGATAAAGGAGTACGTTGAATCGAAGCTTGCATTTCAATACTGGCCACCGCTAGTAGAAGATATCATCGACTGTTGTTATTTCTATATATATTCCCCGATCGATGCTGCGTTGGTAATCACACGTTAAGTGTCTTTACCTCCACACCGTCCAATTTGCTCAGACGAATATTATCCTCCCGTCTAAAGTAGACGTCTTTGGCTCAACCTTCGTCCCTATTGCCCGATCGATTAAGATTGGTTGAAACTGCTACTTTTGTGCACATGTGTACTGTATCTTTCCTGCTGTCCACTGTTCTCTGGTCTTGATGTTCGTTTAACTTATCTTATCGTGCTAGTGGCTATGGTTCTTGCTATCCTACACACTAGGCATATTCTCGGTACTTAAGCCAGTGAGTTAGCGTCATTGCAAAGCGTACCTATAAATAACTGGCCCCTGTTGTATTGTGTTTGCAGCACATCGGCTTGAGCGTCCTTGGGAGAGAGTAAGATGAGTGGACCGAGGCAATGCTCGTCGCAGCCGCAGTTTATGACTAGCGCCGGGAACAATAACCTCTCCAATGGAGCCGGCACCCCTCTTATCGACACCATAGATGTTGATCAGATTGTTATTTCTGAGGTATGCAGCATGTGCTTGAAGCTTTTATAGTTCTTGATTGGTTTTGGAAAAATAAAGAACAAAAATATTGCCATGGCAGTTGATTTGCATGCTTTACTAGCTAGGCTCATTCGTTCATTCGAAAAAATAATTCTTACATGTGGATCTGATGTCGTGACATGTATAGAATTTGCAGTTTTTAACCTGATGCCCCAAATCAGTTTGTTTGCTGACTTTATTTCCGGATGCTCGATCCAGATGAAGAAAACTAATTGTTGCTTGTTTTGTCCTATTGCAGAAAACTAGTTGGAAGAACTTATTTTCATACATAGGGCCCGGATTTCTCGTGTCTATTGCGTATATTGATCCTGGCAATTGTAAGATTAGATCTATGTATTGCTAATTTCAACTAATTTGCTATCGTTGTCAGCTCACGATCAATAAAATTGCTCTCTTGCAGTCGAGACGGATTTACAGGCTGGAGCACATTACAAATATGAGGTGCATCCTTTCTTCTCTTGTCTCTAGCATATTTTGGGTACTGTCCATCCTATCTTTCCTTTAAAGTAGGGAACTCTATAGACCAAACTTGCTATGTCATGATCATCTCTACAAGGAACCATAACTATCTTCTTTTGGTTGCAGCTTCTTTGGATCATACTTATTGCGTCCTGTGCTGCACTTGTAATCCAGTCACTTGCTGCCAGCCTAGGGGTTGTGACTGGTCAGTATTATGAGATATGCAGCACTAGCACTTCTTTTGCTGTGCGTTTTTGTTTTTCATGTGAATGTTGCTGATGTATTTTATAACTTTCGCTATATCATAGGGAAGCATCTTGCTGAGCACTGCAGAGCCGAATATCCCAAGGTCACAAATTTCATCTTATGGATTCTCGCGGAACTGGCTGTAGTTGCATGCGACATCCCTGAAGGTATTAAAATGTGTAAAAATTGACCTTCTTCCGCACTCGTTGCATTTTTAACTGAATTGCAAAGCTACCTGGATTCAATATTTTAGACTTTTCGGGATATCGCAGATGATGTCATACCATAAACCAAATCTAAATTAAAAGGGCAGTTTGTGATGTGAAAACTGTCAGTTAAAGTTGCATATAACAGACATATGCAACTTTATGTGGACTCTGTTGTATTTTTTTATCTAATTAGCTTTCGTGTTTTCCTATTTGTTTCAGTAATTGGAACTGCTTTTGCTTTGAACATGCTCTTCAAAATCCCGATATGGTGTGGTGTTCTCATAACTGGGCTCAGCACTCTGATGCTCCTGTTCCTACAACAATATGGGGTAATAACATGTTATGTTTTCTTTCGAAATATTTCTCACAAGTTAGTATTTTTTTCCCATAAAGTTTCGACTCCATAGGCAATTTATTTTTGACTTTGATGGGGTAATATGTTTGTTGTCACTTGTGATATAACAAAATCACTATTTAAATCTGCTTCTAGTGCGTTCATTCACAAGCAGTGTTTGCATTTGTCTTGTTTCTCATGTTGCACATTGATTTCCTTTGTACAGGTCCGTAAATTGGAATTTCTGATAGCATTTCTGGTATTTTTAATAGCAACATGTTTCTTGGTTGAGCTTGGATATTCTAAACCAAATTCTTCAGAAGTTGTGAGGGGCCTTTTTGTTCCTGAAATTAAAGGAAATGGAGCTACAGGTCTTGCTATCTCACTCCTTGGTGCTATGGTGATGCCGTAAGTTTCATATACCCTCGGTTCCCTCAAACATTTTTATAAATTTTATCATCAGACCTTTTTCATGTTTTTGATAAAAAAAATGCAGGCACAATCTTTTTCTCCACTCAGCATTGGTACTATCAAGAAAAGTGCCACGGTCAGTTCATGGGATCAAAGTAATCTACCTTTACCTTAACCCATTGTGTTAATCATACTCTTAATTTGATATCCTATGTTGACCATGGTTCGAAAAGGCAAAATCCTATGTTGACCTGGATTTTTCAAACCTTGCTGGTCTGCTCTGCTAAATTGACTCATACAGTCAATTTGTTCATAGCACTCTTTGTTACTAATTTCAGAAATACAAACATGAAGTTAACATACATTTTCTACCTTATTGCAGGAAGCCTGTAGATTCTATATGATTGAAAGTGCATTTGCCCTCACAGTAGCCTTTCTGATCAACATATCTATCATATCTGTCAGTGGTGCTGTCTGCAGTTCAGATAATTTGAACCCTGAAGATCAGATGAATTGCCAAGATCTAGATCTTAACAAAGCTTCATTCTTGTTAAAGGTTGGTCAGATAGTTATGGTTTTTGTATTGTTGTATTAGCTGACAGTTTAGGATATGTTGTTCATTCTGTGGTGGAAACTGTATGGTTTTGACAGAAGTTTAGTGCTGATTAGGTAGACTTTTGTTGAAAAACATTGTTGTATATATATATCATGTGCTAAGCTGAGCATTTGCATGAGTATGCAAAAACCTCTCTGATGCATTTTCTTATTTCAACAAATATGAAACACTTTCTGACAAAAATGCATTATGCCTTACTATGAGGATTTGAGTTTTACTAAATTTACATAGAAGTATAGCTCATGCATTAGGAGCTCTCAAATAGACTTGCTAAGTCCCTTATTTCAGTATATGTTCTGATCTGTTTTTTTTTTCTTTTCCTTTTGTCTGTTGCTGTAGAATGTCCTCGGAAATTGGAGCTCAAAGGTGTTTGCGATTGCATTGTTGGCATCTGGCCAGAGTTCTACAATTACTGGAACTTATGCAGGACAATATGTCATGCAGGTTTTTTATAATCTCTTCTATTACTATCTTGTAAAACGAAAAGTTAAATTGCACACTATATCTTGTTCCAATGCATGAAGACTCAACCACGTGTGTGATTGTTAATGCCATTAGTATCTTACTGAGATTTATGTAGGTTCATGGTGAAAATAATTGTAGGAAAAAACATTATGGCCCATTTTGGAGCTCCGTTTTTCTGAAGTATTATGGGAATACTGCAGTTTCCAAACATAATAAAGTATTGAATACTTCAAGGTGTTTGGTTCCAAGTAATACAGTGGTTTTGGAAACTAAAGTATCTCCAAAACTACATTTTTTTTTAAGTATTAGAAACTTCACTTCCGACCACTTTTTTCCTAAATGGAGAAATTTGCTCGTGCCCATGGTAAACCGCATCTCCGGTTCTCCCTGTTATCCAGGGCCAGATTACCGTGATAGATGGATCGTACTAGTAGCAGAATTTGAGGTAACACATTATTTATAGGTGTAATAATTAGTTGCAGCTAAAACATTCAAAGGGAACTCACGGAATGACCATCAATGCAACAGCCATGGAAGCATCTAACCGGTCTTCCAACGAAATAATCGGCCGAAGGGACGCTAAAACAATATTTTCGAAACGCCTTGCAGTTTTGGCCAAAACTGAGAAATACTACCGTATCAAGATACTGCAGTATTCCTCCCCCGTGCACCCAAAAACTTCAGTTTTGTAATACTTTGTTGCCAATGTATTTTTTTTCTTCTATTCCAGATATTCCAACTTTTCTTGTTTAAATAAATTTTGAAGAAAATGGATATGAAAGTTACAGAACTTTAAGATCTAGAACTGCTAGTGCAAGCTTAATTGTCTTGTTTTTAGATACTCTGTTTATGTCTTTTACCTGCAAAATAAAAAGATCATATTCCACATGTATGAATTGTCATATAACAGCGGATAAACTTTACTCGTTTCTTAATCTAGGGGTTTCTGGATCTGCGAATGACGCCCTGGTTAAGGAACCTTCTAACTAGGTCCTTGGCAATTGTGCCTAGTCTGATTGTGTCACTAATTGGTGGCTCCTCAGCAGCTGGGCAGTTGATTATCATTGCATCGGTAATTCCATCACTCTGCTGATAATCTTTATAGCATACTTCAGAGCACATTGAGGTCACACGTTGTTTGTTTCCCTATTCCAATTTTAGATATTAATTTCTCACTGTTATATGCAGATGATACTATCCTTTGAGCTTCCTTTTGCTCTAGTACCACTCCTTAAATTCACTAGTAGCAAAACAAAGATGGGACAGCACACAAATTCAAGATTCGTAAGTCGTTCACCCCCATAACTTGGATATACACAACAATTTTGCAGCGATCCCATTACTCATTATGATTTAAATCTAACTGGCACTTCAATGCAGATTACTGTGCTAACATGGGTGATCGGTTCTTTTATCATGATCATCAACATCTATTTCCTGATAACAAGCTTTGTGAAGCTGCTCCTCCACAGTGGAATGTCCACAGTCTCCCAAGTATTCGCAGGAATCTTTGGGTTCCTCGGCATGCTCATATATATCGCTGCAATTCTCTACCTCGTCTTCCGGAAGAACAGGAAGTGCACCTTGCCATTGCTAAAAAATGATTCCACGCTCGGAGGCGCAGTCCATGCCGAGGGAGAAGGTTCTCAGCTGGGTCATCTTCCCCGGGAGGATATCTCCAGCATGCAGCTTCCTCATGAGCGGCCTGTGTCTGAGCTGCAATGAGGAAACTATATATTGTTTCTGATGAGGACGGTGGAGTAGCTGCATAGTTGAAGAGCTAGGTGTCAGGTATTGACGTAGATAATCCTAGTGGTTTATATAGTGGCCAAATCAACCTTTCAATCGAAAAGGGATAGATAGTAGCAGCAAATAATATTCCCCATATCATTGATTCTATACAAGTGGATTGTTATTATCTAAAATTCTATATAAAGGAATAAAAGGCTTCTTGCAACATCAAATGAGTGCTAATGATGGATTTTCATTTATCAAGAATGCAGCAGCGTCTGAGTCATCTCAAGGTGAAAAATGTTTACCTTCCGTGCACACTGACCATTTGTTATACAAGAATTGCTTCACATATGAAAGTTAATGTAGTACTAAATTGCTAGAAGGATCAACTAATTGATGCCTTGATGGTGCCACATATATATTTGGGCTTCAATTTCTTGTCTTTATTCAATCCAATCTTATACACCAATGCTCAAACTGTCTAAAGCTTAATAGGACATGGCGACCTTCAGCTCGAATTCCTCTCCGACGACGAGTGACAGACCGCCGACGTCGGCGGAGCCGAGTCCTCCTCTGCTCCTGTAACTGGTGCTGACTGCCCTATTCGCCTGCACCGCCGCGCCGTTGACATAGACGGCGAAGTTTTTGGGCGGCTCTGTTGACTGGAGCCCCATGATCACCACCTTGCTGATCACCAGGGTCCGGCTCGGCGCGTACGAGTTGTGCACCACCTGCGACCTCAGCCTGATCTTGCCGTAGCTCCACGTCGCGCAGCTGAACTTCACCAGGCTGAACTCGCTTCTTGCCCCACCCATCTCCGGTGACTCGCCGTCGTCCAGGAACAGGTCCCCGGCGGCCATGCCGTCCTCCGCGAGCGCGACCACGAGGTGGAACGGCGTCCGGCGAGCCTGGGCCGTCGTCATCGCGCTCTGCTGCAGCGGCAGGATGCTGCCGCCGGCAACGTGCACGTACGGCGAGTCCGGCAGCGCAGGGAGCGTCACGCGCTCGCCGGAGCGCGTGTCGACGGCGAGCGAGTGGTTGTAGAGGCAGAACCACCTGCCGGCGGGGAAGTATGCGTCGACGGTGGTGGCGCCCTGCTCAAGCACCGGCGAGACGAGCACGCCGCGGCCGAGCAGGAACTGCCTGTCCACGCCGTACGTGGTGACATCCTCCGGGTAGGAGAAGAAGAGCGGCCGCGCGATGGGCGCCCCCGTGGTGTGCGCCTCGTGCATGAGCGTGTACATGTACGGGAGCAGCCGGTACCGCAGCCCGAGCGACTTCCTCGCCGACGCCGCCACCGACGCCCACAGGTACGGCTCTCGCCGGACGGTGCCGATCGCCGAGTGGTCCCTGGCGAACGGGTAGAAGGCGCCGAGCTGGATCCACCGCCCGCAGAGCTCCTCGGTGGTGTCGCCACCGAAGCCACAGATGTCCGCGCCGATCATGGGCACGCCGAAGAGGCCGAAGCTGAGCATGGTGTTGATGGAGTACCGGAGGTCGGTCCAGCTCGCGGCATTATCGCCAGTCCAGTGCGCCGTGTACCGGCCGGAGCCGACGAACGTGGACCTGCTGAGCACGAACGGCCGGCGGCCGGTGTCCCGGAGCAACGCGTGGTTGGTGGCGCGGGACTCGAGCAGGCCGAAGAGGTTGTGCGCGTCGTACTCGGAGACGCCGCCGTAGTGCACTGCGGAGGCCGGCGTGGTCTTGTTGTTGATCGGGCGGTGCACGCCGCTGTTGTTGATCCGGTAGGGCGGGTCGTCGAGCGCGTTGAGCGGGACCGGATCGTAGAAGTTGGAGATCTCGTTCATGTCGATCCACAGCCCGTCGACGGGGATGGTGCGCCGGAAGATGGAGATCTCCTGCGCCCAGAACTCGGCGGCGCGCGGGTTCATGAAGTCCGGGAAGTAGACGTCGCCCGGCCACACGTTGCCGAGGAAGTTTGTGCCGTTCCGCTTCAGGAAGATGTCCTGCTGCATCCCACGGATGAACGTTCCGTAGGTCGGGTCGATGCTGATCCCTGCACATGACCAGATCGATCAGCCACCATTCTTCGTACTGTACATTTGATCGAACTCTTGCTTGCCGTTGTATACGTACCTGGGTCTAGGATGAGGACGTATTTCTGGCCGTTCTGGTGGAGGCGGTCGACGAACGGGCGGAGCTCGGCGAAGCTGAAGTTGGCCGGATTGAGGGTGAAGTCCTGGAACTTGTTCATGTAGTCGATGTCCGTCCACATCACCTCCAGCGGGATCTTGGCCTTGGCATAGCCGGCCACCACGCCCTTGAGGTCATCCACGTTCAGGTATCCGTACCTGCACTGGTGGAACCCTGCAGCGCCATGCCACACTCGTTCAAGAAACAGAGGAATGTGCAGAGTACAAGATGACGAGAAGGATGCAATGTTAAAGGTCGCGTACCAAACGACCAGTACGGCATGGGGGCAGGCCGGCCGACGAGCTGGGTGTACTGGTCGACGACGGCGAGAGGGGACGGGCCGGCGAAGAAGTAGAAGTCGAGGACGCCGCCGATGACCTTGTAGGTGACGCTGGAGCCGCCGTAGAGGACGTCCATGCCGTTGCTGTTGAGGAGGAGCACGCCGTGCGCGGCTCCCGGGGGCCGCACGTCCATGTAGAAGGGGTGCGAGCCGTAGAGGTTGAGGTCGACGTTGGAGGCGGCGATGTCGGCGGTCCAGAGCGTGAAGGTGTCGTTGTGGCGCAGCCGGAAGCTGCGCTTGGTCTGCTCGCCCAGCCCGTACAGCGACGCCCGGCCCGCCGGCAGCGCCGACGTCAGCTCCAGGTACCGGTCCTTGAAGACGAGGGTCGGGGAGGTGTCGAAGAGCACGTCGCCGGTGGAGCGGCGGGACACGGTGAAGCGGAATGGCGAGGCGTGGATGGTGAGGACGAGGTCGGAGCCGGCGGTGGACAGGACGCGGGTGCGCGGCGGCGAGGAGGCGGAGCTGTCCTGGCGTGGCGCGTCGAGGTGGACGTCCTCCGGTGCGGGGCGCGGGATGATGTCCTGCGGCACCTCCCATCGCGGGTGGTCGGCGTCGGTGATGCGGACGCGCAGCCGGGTGTCCGTCTCCAGGCTGCAAATGGCATGACAAACGAAAACGGTAAGAGAAGTGATACAACTGTAGATTACGAAATTATCAACGAAGTGGTCGCATGGCCTAATGGATAAGGCGCTCGCCTCCGGAGCGGGAGATTCTGGGTTCGAGTCCCAGTGTGATCGTTTGATCCTCACAGCACTTCACCCTTTTTGGGTGTCCGTTAAGTTATCTTTTCGCCATGTACCCCAACAGTCTTCTCTAGCACTTAATGTCTGGTACGTAGTCCTAATCATTTCACAAAATCAACCCTAATCTTACAGAAACATGAAGAAATCACAAACAATTGAGATCTTTTCCTGAAGGCTGAAGCGATACTAATTCCAGCCCCTCCCAAATACTCTATCTCTGTACTCCCTACATTACTCTACACACTAAAAAAAAAAAAAAAAAAAAAATGAATTAGTGCTAGGAGGAACTAGACACTAAATGATATAGTAGAAGCGGGACCTCGGCATGAGAATTCCAGAAATTCGTTCTACGGCGGATTCGAACTCTGGTCGTTGGGGTGCGCCACTGCGACCCCAACCACTGGGCTATGCCCAACTACACTGTGTGATCACAACTGGTCGGTGATCAGGAAGCTAAAGCTCATCATACCCCAACCAATGGTGCTAGTTCAACTTGCCTTGCAGTGAGGGAGAGCCTCTGCACGTGAGGCCCGAGCTCCGCGAGCGCCGGCGCATCGCCGGCGAGCTCCAGCCGCGCCGACAGCGCGCTCCCCGACCCGGCCACCGACACGACGTCGTACCCGCAGCAGTCATCGCCCCGCGCCACGGCGAGGGTGCCGACGGCGAGGAGGATCAGGAGGAGCGCAGAGCGCGGCGTCGCCATCAGAGAACGCACGCGAAGCCAAGACGACACTGGTGTGTGTCTGTGCAAGAGCGTAAGGAAGCCGGCAGCTGCAGGCCAGCTGAATAATCAATACGGGACGGGATACGCGCCAGTATAAATAACCAGTGGCGATCGATCGATCAATCAATCGGACAGGGATCGATAGCGACTTTGTCGGTGTGGAGTGTGGACTAACTCTCGAAATCGTTCCGGCCAGCTGGGGAAAAATATTGCTCGCTTCTTCAGAAACAGCACCGCGATACGGATCATCAGTTTTTCAACACTTTCTTTTTAATAGAATCTTGCAGACGATGCACCTATTTCCCAAAAAGCATTATTCAACAATTTAGCTTATACGTGAAGATGCACCTATTGCCCAAAAAAACATTTTTTTGAAAATGTTAGGAAATTCTGGAGAAAATATCCGGTCTAAATCCAGACATTCTACCTTCCCACATACATTTTACGGAGAAAATACAATTTGTATAGGCGGTGTAAAAAATATAATTTTCATTGCTGCACAATAGCTATTTGCAAGAGGTTCTGCTGGCAAACTCCACTAGGCAATTCATGCCCGAAGATTTCTGGATCGGGTGGGATTTGGTCGTGCGCACCTGTTTTTTTTCTGGTTTCGGAGGCAGCGTTTCGAAGCGCTGTTGGTTGTTAATATCAGGGGGCACTTTCTTGTTTCCTGATGCTGGTGGAGAATGTTATGGAAGCTGAGATCTGAGAGCTAGCAATGGTGGTTCGAGTCTGGTTGGCGATGAGGAATTGGCTTGGTGATTCATGAATTGAAGCAACGTCACAGTAGAAGTTTATAGTCTTCCCTTTCAGGATGAAAATCGAAGGTCTAGCTTTAATTGGTTGTGCCTAGCAATGTTTTTATTGAAAGCATTGTTTTGAGAGCAAGAACTTTCTTCTGGGTGACGATGGCGCTTGTGCACTATTATCTTCTTGGAGGCATCGCTTTTGGAGAAGCTGATTTCTCGTGCTATCTTGGTGGTGTTAGTACTGTTGTCTTAAGGAATAGATCATTGTAGCGAAATCTTTCTTTTTTGAAATTATTCTCTCTTTTTTGGCTTTGTTCGTCCATAATGCCATTAGGGCAATGGCGTTGTTCAAGAAGCTGGGTGTAATTGATATCTCCGCGATATTAACATATGTTTTTTTGTCGAAAAAGCTATTCGCGAGATTTTTTTTTTTGTTCTTTTGACACACTCCACACTAAATATCATTTTCCATAAAACTTTATATGGTAACATAGAATGTGCACACAAGATTTTCTCTGAAATATTTTGATTTTTAAAATGCATTTGAAATAAACGTTATAAGTGCGTCTAGTAGATCTATAAGCCAAAACACCACGTCCTACATCTTATCTTATATTCCGGGACGGTGGGAGTACTATAAAAGTGGCCACAGGTGTATACGAACTACTCCATTACTACAACCGTCTACAATCTAGTAATTCAGGAATATAACAGAGAAAACTGAATGTGACAAGGTCCTGACAGAAAACGGCGGGCAGACCCCTGACACCAATAATTTTGGATCCACTTTTAAAATGAACTGAAGTAGATCAGTTTCTATAAATAGATCCCTGACAAGATATTCAACTGCAAGGTGGCCACACCTGCTTATCCCGTATCATGTCAGGAGACAGAAGATCAAGGTAACAATTACTAATCTGTCTTCCCCTTGTACTAGTATTTTTATGCAAGTTGTGGGACTGGTCTCAGGGGGGCTAACACTGACGTGATTTACTTGAAGTAGCGCCGAAAATTCATTCTCCAATACAATGTTAGATATACTAACCAGTATAAACGTGATAATCATACCAATGCCATTGAATTGGCCTAGTCAAAAATTGAAAAGGAAATAGTACAAAATTTCACTACTCTCCCGGTTTCAAAATGTTAGGCGCGCTTTATTTTGCATGGTCTTTGATGTGCCACTTTGATCCTTATATATACAGTTATATGGATTGGAAATGCACAAATGATACTATTTTGTATTTGTTTTGTAATATTTTTTAGTATCATATATATTTGTACTGATTTTGTAGATATACGAAAGAGGGATGAAAGAGGAACTACATTTTTTTTTCAAAATGGAGAAAAGAGGGGGCTACACTGATCTCAACGACTAAGTCTACCACCTGAAATCATACATGTAAAACTAGACCCTTAGGGGAAAAAAACTTAATGGAAGTTGTCCAAAGTCCAGAAAAAAACAAGACCCTACCCTGGCTCTGTTGAGTGTATATGTGGATTGCTTAGCTATTTTCATCCGTTCGGACTTTTGGTTGCGTTGGCTAGTGCATGAAGCTTGACAGGCTCCACCCGCTCTGACGGTGCAACAGGCAACTAGTTCTAGCTTGGCGCAATATGCAACCTAATACGCGTAGGAAATAATACTCAATGAGGGTTCTTTTGGGTGAGAACCAAACATGTTCTTTAAGTTTTCTCGAATGATTTAAATGATTATGATTTTAGGAAGTGACAACCCTCCAAATCAGCTAGGGTGGCGCTAAAGTCAAGCTAAATGATACTATAGAGTGCAATTGTACATGTGTTTTATTTAGCCGCATTATGCTCAAATCGCTATAGCTCACTACTTAAAACACTGATTGTTTCATCTATCATACTGTTTCTATTTGTTATACCGTTTTACTCAATCGGTGAACCCATACTGCAGTTCAAGAAGTGACACCCCTGCATATGTCGTTGGTGTAAATGCAACAAATATTGAAAATTCCAAATGTTTTCTGACTAACCCACATAAAAGAAAAATAACATTGTACCGAAAATGAAGGGTGTGTAGGGAAACTTTTCTGAAATTTCAACTTTAGATTTGGCATGAGTTTGAACGAAATCGGCTAATGCGAGCACACGTTGTTTCATTTGAACTAAACATGTTTATGTGTGCACACCAAATAGATACAACAAACAGACGTGTTTTTTTTGCGAAAAACAAACAGACGTGTTATAAATAACCAAAGACATAACACATGATTTTCAGATAACGAAATAGCACAACCCTCCAGCACTTCTCACATCACATCACATGACTCCATTCACAATTACCACACGTTCTAGGTTTAGTCAAAATCAAGGTTTTGTCAAGTTTGACCAAGAATAGAAGAAGAAAAATCAACATTCATAATATTAAATGGATATAATTTAAAGTATATTTTATAATTAGTATTGATCCAGTAAATAGATTTTGGTGTTGTATTTTTTCTAAATATTTGAAAACTTTGTAAAGTTTAACTTTGATTAGACCTAAAAGTGTGTGGTAATTGTAATCGGAGAAAACCCCCTTCCCTCGAAAAGAGAAAAATGCTTTGGTGGGGTTTTTTCTCCACCGTCGAGCGAAGCAGAAGAATTCCATTAACTAAACATTATGGAGCTACGTACTGCCAAAGGAATCTTAAAAGAAGCCGGTGATGGGCGAGGCGATTTGTCCGTAACAGCATGGAACTATACGGACCAAATCGTAGATTTGTGCATGTGACCACCTTATCTTCTGCACCTTTGTTGGCTTTCCTTTGGTCGGCAATCGGCATCGGCGAGGCTTCTGTTCTGCGTTATATGCGCACAAGCAAAGCATGGGCTAAAAGCCGTCAATAATATGTGTATGTACTGAAGTGCAGCTGTTGTGCTGTGACCGTTCGCTGATGCCGATCGTTCGACCGGTGGCGATGTGTGCGGCTCGAGCAGAGCACAAGTCTTTGGAGGATTATCTTGATAGTCACAGTAGCTCGTACTAGTACAGTAATACTAGTACTAGCCTCTGTAGTCTGGACCAGAGAGCATCAGATTTCCTAGTGTAGTGGCCGGTATACGGAGCGTCAGAATCAGATTTATGACTTGTTGGGCGAGACTTTTGTGAACTCGTTCGAAAGGTTATTGTCACTGTTGCATCGTGAGAATTCCGACACGCGCGTGTACCCGGTGCAGAAAAGTTCATCCTAGGTAGATTCCGAACCACACCACACGATAACTACGTGACCGCTGATTCTGTTTTCAGCCAAGATCAGTCAAGAAAAAGTGACTCAATTTTTGTTTTTGTTTTGCGGGTGACTCAAATTTTGTTTAGATACGCCATGTGGAATCTAGATACATCCCTATGTAGGGAAAGTTGAGTCACTTGTTTTCGAACAGAAGGAGCAATAAGGACCGTCATAACAAGCCGAAGTGCCTATAGAATCGATGTGCTAACCTACTGATCGATAAATCCGAACCCCGATAGAACTGGGCTAGTCAATATATTATTTCAGCACCCGAGTTATGTCTATGTTATTTTAGTCTCTTAACGTGGGTTTGATGTAGGCTGTAGATTTTTTTAATACTATGTGGACCTTTTTTTTTATCTTGAGACATTTTAGCTCTGTTACCATATATAATTGATGCGTTAACTAACTATTCCAAAAGGCCAAACCCATGAAAATGTGCTACAGAATATATTTATTTCAATAGACTGCAGGTTCTTTTCTGTGGTGGACGTTGCAACTTGCCATGCGGCAGTTTTCTTTATCCAAATTGGCCACCATCATACACTTATCCAACAACTGGCGATGCATTGGCTCCATAGGATTAAAATTCTCAAAACTCAATAGTATAATAATTTTTCAAAAATAAATGTCGACAATTCCGTCAAAAAAAATAAATGTCGACAAACGGTAACTCTGTCTGGAAAAATGCGAAAGTGGTCAAAACCGAACACGAACCTGGCGTACACGTCGAGCCTCTCGACGTCGCCCGTGGACACGCCGGCGCCGGCCGCTGCTACATCGGCGCGGAGCCGCCTCCCTCCCCGGTCCACGTTGATGGCCGCGACACGGTACCCGCCGCCGGCGAGCTGCTGGTCCTGGTCCTGGGAGCAGGAGCGGGACGCGAGGCAGAGGAAGAGGCAGAAGCAGAGGAGCAGCGTTGGCCGTCTCCCCATCGGATCGGACGGGTGCTAGGCAGTCCACCTGAGCTGCTGTATCTGACTGCACTTGGCGGAGGGAGGTGGCTCCGTTCTTATAGAACCCTCCGCCGTCCAAACGGACCAATGGTTTGGCACTTTGGCTATCTTCTTCCCCGGCTCGTGGTGCACGTTTTGGTCAATCGAGTGAAACGATCGATCCGTGTGGCCAACGTCGATCATGGCGGAGACGCGAGGGCTGGTGCACGTACGCATGGGGTGAATGGTGCGACTTTTCGTCTTCCAGAGTCCTCCATCATCGGCGGCGGCTGCATCGGGACTGCTCCTGATAAGATTCTTTGTTCTTTCTCTCCTTCATCTTCAGGTCAGGCCAGACACTGATCAACATGGCGGCTAATGGTCTACGGCCTAGCCTCTTGGCAAAAACCTCTTCGTGCGAGTTCGTTGATCTCTATCTATAAGCCTGCTCGTATTTCGACTGTATACGGCAACATGGAATTTCTTTTGAAATGCAGACACAGCACCCAGCAGTTTGGCTCGATGTGTAGGGAGCCTTTGTGGCGAGGTTTCCTCCGGCTAGGGTAGTTTTGATTCCTGGGAATAATTTGGTGACGACTAGCTATGCACTCGGACTCTTAAGCCACCGTGTGCTGCAACAATGTAAAGAGATCATGGGACATGCTAGCACATGATTTGGCACAAACGGTACGCGAAAGTTGCCAGGATATTTTTGATGTGGGCTCTCACAATTTATTTATTTTTATTTTTTCGCGAAAATACCACACCGTCAGTGCTAGATCGGGCGGCTGCCATACCCGTCGTGTCGTCGTTCTTGATTCCTAACGGTCGCGGGCATATACATGTCCTTATATTATTTAATCTATGAAGCTGTCTTTACTCTAAAAGAAAGTTTTGGTCCACATCGTCGGGGGTGGATCCAGGTTATGGTTGCAGGGGTTACATGACACCCGGCCCGGTAAAAATTAATTCCTTTGTTATATTTCATCCCTTTATACTCTCTAGCACCCTCAATTTTGGGTGAAGAAAATGCGTGTGATTAAGAGAGTAACATCGGGTTATTTTTGTTCTAGATCCGCCCCTGCACATCGTCATCTTGCATCAGGAATTGAGGATGCTTGGATTGGTCAAGTGGACCTAGTGCCTGTTTGGTTGCCCACTATGTGCTTTCTCGGCTCTAACGGGCCAAAATTCAAGTGTTTGGTAGTCTGGGTCATCTCTAAATTTGGCCATCACTTTATTAAAGCACCTTTTAGCCTGCACGCGGAGGAACACCCAAAACGGCCATCCGGCTAGCCAAACTCTACACAACAAAAAAGGGGGAGAAGTTGCGCCGAGCTCGTGCAAAGTTAGAGATGGCGCTAGCTCGCACGTGTCCCGGAAAAGTCGGTGGGAATTTTTTTGTGACTTCCTGTCGTTTCACACGACCTATTATTGTACAAATGGGTAATTCCCTCCTCACTGGCGGACCTTAGTGGATGCCAAAAGGTCCATGACCCCCCCCCCCCCGCCAACTCAATAAAAAATTGTAAAATACTGCTTAGTATTTATCATACAAAATAGAAAATATTTCAATTTGGCCCCCTCAGCTTCCATCTAATGTCTCTTTGCCCCTCCTACAATTACGGTCAAGGTCTGCCATGGACCTCCTATGGGACCACCCCCAAGACTACTAAATGCCTATGTGGGCAAATATGAAGCAAAGTCAAGCCAAAACGGGTCATCAAGTACGCATGTCATAGCATGATCAACAAGTCAAATATAAAAACAAAAGATAAAAGATAAGGTTAATGATGAAGTTCATGAAGCAAGAAGCCCGTTAGATGGAGTCTTAACTGGGATAGTCCACCATGGACCACAGCTCATCTCCTCTCTCATCCACACCCCTCACGGACTATGGAACAAACATTACCTTTATGCTCGTACTATCTATCACCATGAAGGGTAGCCTTGGTCATTTGTCAGTGATCCCTTTCCTATATAAACCCCTAGGAAGGGTGGAGAATTCATTCACTTCATACTCAATAGTACAAGAAGCCGAGAGGGCTAGAGCTCCACCACAAACTCTAGTTTCGGACCCAAGGAGTCATCCGTGACTTGGGCCGACATCGTGTGGTATCTTGACTTTGCCCCCGAGAAGTCGCGGATGGCCCAGGGTCCATGATCAACACCCTCGATGTTGTCCTGCTGAAGGATTAAGATGCACGCTCCCACGAGGCAGCCCAACCTACTGAAAAAAACATCGTTGTGTCAACTCTCGCACAGTGTACAACGATCTTCACTATATGGCAGCATACCCCCCCCCCCCCCTATTAACTACATTACACGCGCTACGTAACCACACTACTTGAGACACCCCATATCATTAGTTGTTCAGTTTCAACAACAATGGCGTCGTCTATGGGAACGAAGTTGTGACATCAAAGCTACTTGTTGATACCAAGGTAAGTTGGCTCCGCCTCCGATGCAAGTCGTTACTAGCGAGAAATAATATTGTTACCTTATAACTCATGGAGACGGCTGGGATGATGAGGGCACAACCGTCGACAACCTCCATGTCACGCCCCCATGCTCGAAGAAGTAGTTCCCTCCGGTGCGTATCAACACCAAGACTACGCCAAGCTCCCCACTCTGTTAATCCTTGGAATGTTGCAAGACCCGGAACCAACTCTCCAAATCAAAGACAATAGAGTTACCTTAAAGAATCCCTCGTTGAATCTGGTGACATCAACCTCGAAGCTGTCCGGATGGCCTCAACGGCTAGAGGAGCTAGTACCTCGGCCATGCCGACCCGAACAACCCAACTCGCTGGAGGAGTTGGGACCTCCCTCGCACTTTCGTCCAACTAACTTCACACATATCATTCCGGCTCGAGAGGTTCCGACCCCAACCAAGGTGGAGTGCCGACCTGGTGTGTTGCCTACTACCAAAACATGTCACATATGGCCCACCCTCTAGTGGCGGCTAGGGCGGCAACACTAGGAGGGAGCGACGATGGTGACACTTGTGCGACATCGGCGTGGTCATAGGGCAGTGGGGTGGAGTACGCTAGGGTTGGCTTAGATTCCCCTGCCCCTCACTTCATATAGGGGGAGATTAGTGTTGTGGGTATAATTTATGGGTATATGCATGACGGGACAAATGTTGGTTGACCAGGTTGCCCCATGGGAGGTGAGCTAATAAGGCCCACCGGAGATGTCCGTCTACCAATGATAAAAATGGAGGCCCAGTCGACTAAGCATGACCCAAGACACGGATTCGGCTACTAGCTCAGGATGTATTCGACTAGAAGTAGAAGGCGAAATACTTGGAGCATACATCACATGATGCGTACCACCATAGGACTCCAAGCCATTGTCGGTAAGGACTTACCATTGTAACCCTACGCATTGCTTCCTTATACTAATTTATATCAGTAGTAGATATCTGCCACTGATGGCAACAAACTACACGTGTTTTCCACATAGTTGGGACTCAAATTGCAGAGTAACATAATAAGGGTGATTCCCCCACAAGGGTGACATGAAGAACACTAAAAGTGCATGGAGCCCCCATGTGTGGTTTTGGTAATGAATGACAATCCCTATGGACTAATGTTTACATTGAGTTATATTTGCAGCAATTGTCCATAGGCAATGCTTGAACCATATGTTGGCTTCAAGGTTGCAATAAGAAGAAGTTGATGAAGAATATTAATTTTCAAGTATGTCTTGAAGATGAAGATGAAGTGATCCCTCAAATTTAACTTCAAGACATCAACATGATGAAGAATGAAGAAATGAAGTGCAAGTTCAAGATGAGCCATCTCAAAGAGATCATTTGCATGAAGCTTACCATCCATATGGTAATCATGGATATGTAAAGATGCACCAAAGAAGCTCTCTCATGGTGGATTATGGGGGAGCAATCCACAAGACTTCGTCAAGCAAGCACAATCAAGAAAGGTGTTCCATCTTGTTGTGGTCAAGATCATCATCATCGAGCTCAAGAGGAACGCACGAGGTTAAGTTTTGCTCTTGATAGGGTTTCTTTCTTACCGGTCTCATGGTGTAGTTGGAGACCGGTTTATAGTTTAGTTGCCGTACTATCAAGAGGGCTCTCGAGTGAGCAACTCGGTCGTATCCTTCGGAGAGCTCAAACATTTGCATCCTTGCACATCTTTCTTGGTTCTTATTTGGATCTTATCCAAGTGATGTTTTAGAGATTGGTCTTATTCTCATGACAAACTCTAGTTCACAGAATGGTTTTTGGACGGGAAACTTGTTGCATTTTCGAGGTTGGAGGTTTTACCGGTATGCAATTTTTAGATAGGTCAAAACTTTCATCATTTATTTATATCCTACCTTGCTGGACTATGATGGTTCCCTGCATGATCTTGTAGAGCTTGTTACTAGCTTCGAAACGAGCCCAAGATCATCAAAATTGGAGTCGGATACTCAAGTTATGCTCATTCTCGTGTTGATGTTTCTGCCAATTTTCAAGGGGGCGGATAATCCGGCCCGGATTCAAAATATCCAGGCCCCTTACTGCGAGCGGTTCCCTTAAGTCTTAGCCGTTTTTCGAAGCCCGAGGGGGGGATAATCCGGCCCGGGAGGTCCCAAACGATCATATTCCATTGGGAGAGGGTATATAAGACCCCCTTCTTTCTCATTGGGCTGGTTGCTTCTTCTACTCTCTGTCTACTCCATTGTTGACCTTTAGAAGCTTCCTCTCCCTCTAATCTCTCCATGATTCTTGCACCTATTTGAGGGAAAAGGGAGAGGAGATCTACATCTACATCTTGACCAATCAAATATGTCTCTTTGTGAGGGGAATCTACTAGATCTAGATCTTGGAGAAATTCGGTGCTCATCCTCTTATTTGTTCTTCCTCTCTTATTTCCCCAACAACTTTTGTAGCTTTGTTAGAATTTGAGAGATAATGACTTGAGCATCTTAGTGCTGTTCTTGCCATTGCATTTGGTGCATCGGTTTGAGTTCTCCACGATGATTCGTGGAAGTGAAAGCAAGAAAGTTGTTACTCTTGGGTTCTTAGAACCCTATACAGATTTGAGGCCTTTGTGGTGATTTCTTGGGAGCTTCCAATTAAGTTGTGGATGTGTGCCCTAAGCTTTGTGTAAGGCCCGGTTTCCGCCTTCAAGGAAATCACTTAGTGGAACCATGACCTAGGCCTTTGTGGCAAGGGTCACCGGAGAATAAGCTGAGGCCTTTGTGGCGCCCGGTGTGTGGTGTGACTACCGCATCTTCGGGTGAGGCCTTTGTGGCGTTGGTGTGCATCGAGCAACCACACCTCAAGGTGAGGCCTCGTGTGGCGTTCGGGAGCACTAAGCCACCGCACCTCTCCAATGGAGATTAGTGATGACCCACAAGTATAGGGGGTGTATCGTAGTATCTTCGATAAGTAAGAATGTCGATCCCAACGAGGAGCAGAAGGTGTTGGCAGCAGTTTCGATGAAGGATTCACTGTAAATGCTCACAAACAAGTATTCAAGGGGTTTTGATGTAACGGATGAATAAAGTACGAGTAAGTAAAATGCGAGAGAAATAATTGCAGCGAGTGGCCCAATCCTTTTTAGCACAAAGGACAAGCCGGTTTGTTTACTTATAATGACCAAGCGTTCTTGAGGACACACGGGGATTTTAGTCTAGTACTTTCGCTTCATGTGGCTAAATAATCTTCATTGTTATGATAAGTGTTGTGTGGGTGAACCTATGCTAATGCACCGCCCTTCCTAGGACTAATACATACTTGTGATTATACCCCTTGCAAGCATCCGCAACTACAAGAAAGTAATTAAGATAAATCTAACCACGGCCTTAAACTGCGAGATCCTGCGATCCCTCTTGCATCGATATACTAACGGGAGCTCAGGTTTACGTCACTCCGGCAACTCCGCAATTAGCAACCGAATACAAGATGCACTCCCCTAGGCCCATAAATGGTGAAGTGTCGTGTAGTCGACGTTCACACGACACCACTAGAAGAATGACACCACAACTTAAATATCATAACATTGAATATTACTCAACCATAATTCACTACTAGCATTTAGACTTCACCCATGTCCTCAAGAACTAAACGAACTACTCACGAGACATCATATGGAATACAATCAGAGGTGATATGATGGTGAATAACAATCTGAACATAACCCTTGGTTCAATGGTTTCACTCAATAGCATCAATAACAAGTAGAGAATAATGCCGGGAGAGTTTCCCCTATCAAACAATCAAGATCCAACCCAAATTGTTACAGCGATGACGAGGTGCAGCGGTGATGATGGCGGTGTAGATGGTGGAGATGATGATGATGATGATGGAGATGATGTCCAGCTCGATGACGATGGCGATGGCGTCGATTTCCCCCTCCGGGAGGGAATTTCCCGGCGGATTCCTGCCCGCCGGAGAGCTCTTTCTCTCTGGTGTTCTCCGCCCCGCAGAGGCGGCTGTAACTCTTCGTGAGGTCCTCCCTCTGGCTTCGGTTTTCGGGACGAAGGAGTACGCGAAGAAAAGGAGGCGAAAGGGGCTGTGGGGCCCCCGGACCACGGGGTGGCGCGGCCGGGCCATGGGCCGCGCCGGCCTGTGGTGCAGGCCCACCTTGGCTCCCCTCTTCTCCCCCTTCGGCTCCCTCCGTCATCTGGAAAAATAGGAATTTACGTGTAATTTCCTTCCACGAGTTGATCTTCCGAAATATTGCGTTCGACGGTGCTTTTTCCAGCGAGAATCCCGGCTCCGGTGCTTGATCCTCCAATAATGATGAAACATGCAAAATAGATGAAATAACATAAGTATTGTGTCCCAATATGAAATATATCAATGAATAACAGCAAATTATGATACAAAATAGTGATGCAAATTGGACGTATCAACTCCCCCAAGCTTAGACCTCGCTTGTCCCCAAGCGAGCGAGCTCGATAAACAAGACCACATGTTTATGGAGTGAAGAGTCGATAAATAAAATACGGACAAGAAGCATCATATTCATTCACACAAGACATTCTAGTAAACAACTTCCCCATATAGCTCATCTTGAAATAAGTAAAGAGAAATCACAAGTAAAGGTCCATGAGAAATCATAGTTGGTGATGGCAAACTTTGTTCTTGGTCAGAGAACTACTAACGGATTGTACTTCTAAGCAAAGCTTTCATATTAAAATTTATAGCTAGGCTTTCATATTCAAGCATAACAATCTCCTCATAATCATTGATAACTTCAAAGTCATATTCATTCAGATAAAATTGGTACTAAACAAGAAAGTATAAAAGACATGATTAAGCTGAATCATAGCATAAATGATTGGTTCACAACAACTCAATTGCTTGCTTGAGATAGAGGGAAATAGGTTTACTTGACTCAACATAAAAGTAAAAGATAGGCCCTTCGCGAGAGGAAGCGAGGGATTAAATCATGTGCTAGAGCTTTTCAAGTTTGGAAATCATATAAAGAGCATAAAAGTAAAATTTTGAGCGGTGTTTGTTGTTGTCAACGAATGGTAGCGGGCACTCTAACCCCCTTGCCAAACGAACCTTCTAAGAGCGGCTCCCATGAGGGACGGCATCTCTACCAGCAAGGTAGATCATCCCCCTTCTCTTTTGTTTACACATGTATTTTAGTTTTATTAAGGATGACACTCCCCCCAACCTTGGCTTTCTCAATCCATGGCTAACCGAATCCTCGGGTGCCTTCCAACATTCACATACCATGGAGGATTGTCTATTGCACAATTAAGTTGCTTACTGATAAATCAGAGCAAAACATGTGAAGAGAATTATTAATGAAAGTTATTAATTGGGGCTGGGAACCCCGTTGCCAGCTCTTATTGCAAAATTATTGGATAAGCGGATGTGCCGCTAGTCCATTGGTGAAAGTCCGCCCAACAAGATTGAAAGATAAAACACCACATACTTCCTCATGAGCTATAAAACATTGACACAAATAAGGAGTAGTAGTTTGAATAATTTAAAGGTAGCACATGAAGTATTTACTTGAAATGGCAGAAAATACCATGTAGTAGGTAGATATGGTGGACACAAATGGCATAGGTTTGGTCTAAGGTTATGGATGTATGAGAAGCATCTCCTCTCGATACAGGTCTTTGGCTAGCAAGGTTTGATAGCAAGCATAAAGGTTGAAGGAAACAAACAAATATACATATGATAGAACAATCATGCATCTTTCTCATAAGCACAAGCAATTTTAACTTCAGAATACTAAACTCATTAGCATAGAGATAATAGAGTAATATATCTAAGTGTATTTCTCTCTTTTATTTAAACATCAGGGTGTTGTTGCTATTGACCAATGCTAAGTTTGCCAAAACCAAATAGATTTACTTGATGCTCCTAAAGTGATATCAATACTTATGTCAAGAGTAATCATATAATGGAGATTGCAAACTAAAATAAGGTGTGCAAAAAGTAAATGATAAGACTTCTCATTAATATTCCATAACGATAACTCACACCAACGGATACATAGATAACCAACTAAGAGAGATACTTCCACATTGCATACTATTCCATATGACAACTTCCCTACTCATGATATGACACTACTTGATAGTAAAAGATAAAGGTAGTGATGATGTGATACCGCGGCACTCCCCCAAGCTTGGAACAAACCAAGGGGATGCCAATACCGATGATGAATTACTCCTTCGGTGATGATGGTGATGGATTCCTCTCGACAAGCTTCTTAACAAGCTCCTTTAAATCTTCAATCTCATAGGTGAGGTTGCGAATCGGTTCCGAGTTGTGCTCAACGCGACTCATAATCATGTCGGGTGGTGAATCCCAACTCCTAGAGTTGTTTCCCCATCCTTCGACTTCAGATTTCATCTCTCCTGCAATGTTAGAACGATCTATATCCCAACCACTTGGCAACACTACCTTGGGGGTTCTTTCAGTTTGACGATCGTAGATTAGATTGCGGTAAGGGTTGTAATTGCTTGGAGAAGATGTCCTTGGAGCCAAGTAATGACGTGGAACCGCTCCTCCTGTGGTGATTCGTGCACTCCTCTTGGTGTTGGATGGATTTGATATCACGCCAATACTTGCAACGGTGGCACGCTGGTGTACTCGCGGAGCTTCCTCCACTTCTTCCTCATCCTCACTTGCGTCTTCTTCCTTCAGTTCCGGATCTTGAATATCTTCCTTCAAAGGTCCCTTGTCCTTGTTGTTGGAGACCATGGTGCTTCTAGATCAAAACAAATCTGGCAGAAAATAGCTCGAAACAAAACACGACGAGAAAACGATATACGGACCTCCAGGGGTCCGGGGGATTATATAGCAAATATTTTTACGACAAAAGGAAGGTTCCAGGCCGAAAACGAGTAGAAAAGGGGCGACGAGGGGCTGTCCCCATAGGTCGGCGCGGCCAGGGTGGGGCCGCGCCGGCCTATGGTGACGGGCCCTCGCGCGTCTTTTCCACTCCGTTTCGATTCCGTAATTTTTCATATTTTCCAAAAACAGCAAAAGTATTGTTCGGAAAGGAAAACGCGGACTTTTTATTACCTGTACTATTACCTATTCAAAGTCCGAGTTACGGCGGATCGTCCATTTGTCCTTTGATGAAAGCCTCCGGTGTTTCCACTTGAATAATATCAACATCAACATTATAAGAATCACCCGAGATATAATGCTTGAGTCTTTGTCCATTCACCACTTGTGTGGCATTGCCTTGGAGAGAGCTAATTTTAATTGCTCCTGAACGATACACCTCCTCAACAACATATGGTCCTTCCCACTTCGAGAGTAATTTCCACTGCAAAGAATCTGAGACGCGACCGATACAATAGGACTTTATCCCCAATATTAAACTCTCTTTTGATAATCCTTCTATCATGCCATTTCTTAACTTTTTCTTTAAAGAGTTTAGCATTCTCATAAGCTTCACTTCTCCATTCATCTAGAGAACTTAATTGCAACAACCTCTTATTGCCGGCTAGTTTCGGATCTTTATTTAGTTCTCTAACAGCCCAATAAGCTTTGTGCTCTAGTTCTAAAGGTAAATGACAAGCTTTTCCATAAACCATTTTATAAGGTGACATTCCCATAGGATTTTTATAAGCAGTTCTATAAGCCCATAGTGCTTCTTTCAATTTGCTAGCCCAATTCTTTCTAGATTTATTAACGGTCTTTCCCAAAATAGCTTTAATCTCTCGATTTGATAATTCTACTTGGCCACTAGTTTGAGGGTGATAAGCAGAAGCAATTCTATGATTAATACCATACTTAGCAAGAGTTTTTCTAAAACCTCCATGAATAAAATGAGAACCTCCATCAGTCATAATATATCTAGGTATCCCAAATCTAGGAAATATAACATCTACAAGCATTTTTATAGAGGTCTCACCATCAGCACTCTTTGTAGGTATAGCTTCTACCCATTTAGTAACATAATCAACAGCGACAAGTATATGAGTGTTACCTTCTGAAGAAGGGAAAGGACCCATGAAGTCGAATCCCCAACAATCGAATGGTTCAATAACAAGAGTATAATTCATAGGCATTTAATTGCGTCTAGAGATATTACCAACTCTTTGACATTCATCACATGATAAGATAAACTTCCTCGCATCTTTGAAAAGTGTTGGCCAATAAAAACCTGATTGTAGAACCTTTTGCGCGGTTCTATCTCCAGCGTGATGTCCTCCATAAACACTACCATGACATTTACTCAATATCTCTTGTTGTTCATATTCAGGAACACATCTTCGCATAATACCATCTACTCCTTCTTTATATAAGTGTGGGTCATCCCAAAAATAAAGCCTCAAGTCATAAAAGAATTTCCTCCTTTGTTGAGTGATACGTCCAAAACGTATCTACTTTCCCGAACACTTTTGCTATTGTTTTGCCTCTAATTTGTGTATTTTGGATACAACTAACACGGACTAACGCTGTTTTCAGCAGAATTGCTCACGGTGTCTCGTTTTTGTGCAGAAATCCAACTTTCGGGAAAATCCTCGGAATTTCTTCGGATGGCCCTATTTTACCAAAATATTGACGGAGCCAGAAGGGCAAAGGAGGTGGAGGCCCGAGGGCCCCACACCATATGGCGGCGCGGCCAGGGGGGCCCGCGCGGCCCTATGGTGTGGCCCCCTCGGCCGGCCTCCGACGCCCCCCTTCGGACTACTTATTGGTTTCGACCTGAAAACGCACGGGGAGAAGTCGAAGTCGCCAGAAACCCTCCAGAGAGCCGCCACATCGCGAAACTCCGTCGCGGGAGCCAGAAGTCTCCGTTCTGGCACTCCGCCGGGACGGGGAATTGGAGGAGATCTTCACCGCCATCACCGCCAACGCCTCTCCATCAACCAGCAATGTTTCCCCCATCCATGTGTGAGTAATTCCCCCGCTGTAGGCTGAAGGGGATGGTAGGGATTGGATGAGATTGGTCATGTAATAGTCATAAGATTGTTAGGGCATAGTGCCTAGTATCCAGTAGATGTCACTTTTATGATATTGTTGCAACTTGTTATGCTTAATGCTTGTCACTAGGGCCCGAGTGCCATGATCTCAGATCTGAACATGTTATTGATTCATGATGATATTCGTTGTTTATGATCTTACACTGCAAGTTGTATACACATGTCGCTGTCCGGAACCAATGGCCCCGAAGTGACAGAAATCGGGACAACCGGAGGGGATGGTAGTGATGTGAGGATCACATGTGTTCACGGAGTGTTAATGCTTTGCTCCGGTACTCTATTAAAAGGAGTACCTTAATATCCAGTAGTTTCCCTAGAGGCCCGGCTGCCACCGGCTGGTAGGACAGAAGATGTTGTGTGATGCGCGTAGATGTACACGTCCGTTGGGAACCCCAAGAGGAAGGTATGATGCGCACAGTGGCAAGTTTTCCCTCAGAAAGAAACCAAGGTTGATCGAACCAGGAGGAGCCAAGAAGCACGTTGAAGGTTGATGGTCGCGAAATGTGATGCGGCGCAACACCGGGATTCCGGCGCCAACTAGGAACCTGCACAACACAACCAAAGTACTTTGCCCCAACGAAACGAGTGAGGTTGTCAATCTCACCGGCTTGCTGTAACAAAGGATTAAACGTATCGAGTGGAAGATG